>NC_081406.1:310826933-311426933 GCF_030272615.1 Cryptomeria japonica
GTGCATACTTCAGCGTTGAGGGTTGACCCTTAGGGGTCACAACATAGAGTAGGTAAGGGTCCAATGGGACTCTAATGATGAATCTTTAGCAACATGGGAGGATACAACATGAATGAGAGATCTCTTTCCCTATTTGTTCTCAAGCTTCCAGGAGTAAGCCTAGTTCTAGAGGGGGGTGATGTAGTGCCCTTCCATGACACACTCTTTTATGATACTTATGATATATACTTATGGAATTTATGTTCCTGATACTCTTTGTTTGTTGTTAGACTCTTTATGTTGAGAAACTTATATGATGACATTTTATACATTATGCTGCTATGTTGGATGATGTTATACTCATGATATATGATGATGTTAGGGTCTATGTTTGGTTAGTTTGTGTTTATTTACTATCTAGTAAATGTGCTTTAAATTTATTTATTATGATGTCATGTGATTACACTTGTTTTGTGATTACATTAGATGTGAATGATGTTGATGTCATTTAAGATGATTATATCTTTTCTATGATGTCTTACTAACTTATGGATGTGAAAGCGATGATGTCAAATCACTTATTTATGAGCAGGGTGTGATATTGTGATTCTCTTTCACCTAATTGTATATTTTATGGTTATGTATATATTGTGTAAAGACATTGGTGTTATCTAGGATGTGGGTACTAGGTATCAACTCCACCTAGTCTCATAGGTCTAAGTGTGCCTTTAATCCCAATGGTAGTTCATCATAGGTGACATTAACGCCCTACCACATTCTAACCCTAGTCAGTGTCCTATGTGACTTCTGGTGTTCTTGGCTAGAGTCGTCTTGTTAGGTTTTATGTGGTTTTAATTATGACGCATTTTATTTAATTTTGTGGATGGTTTCTTGTTTTATGGTTAGAGTAAATAATAAGTAAATTATAATGTGAAATCCTAAGTGTGAACGATTAATTATGTGGGTTATATTATGGGTCTCATATTAAAGTATTTATATTATTTTGTGGATTATATTATATTATCATTTTCATTATGTGGCAATTGATGAACCAAAAGAATGGATATATTTTATTTGTGTTTATGTGTCATTACTGGGATATTAGGAAGTCTAGATATGTCTTTTCAGTTCAGAACCTTTTCTAAGTGATAAGATTTTATATGTTTTGACGGTATGGTCATGTAACGTGAGCTTATTTGATACATGTTCCTTTTTGATACAATACAATAGGTAATTATGCTATGAGGAATATCCATGGTAATGTTGCATGTAGATTTTGAAAGCTACTCTAGTAGGGATAATTAGGCCTATATTTGTGTGTTACTACTTATCAAATTGCCATTAGTTTTTATATTCAAAGTCATACTATATACTCTAGTCGGTTAACACTACCGAATCATGCAGTCGGTATACACAGAGAAGTTGGTATGCACAGTCTAGTCAGTTACAGAAGAAAGTAGTCATAGAACACAGTATACACCGAGCTATCTACCGAGTATCTTTTTATAGCTACCGAGCAGCAAAGATGACACACCGAGTTGATATACACCGAGTGAAACGTGTTTCCAGATACATTGAACTTGGACATGCATATGAAAACCTGTTACAAGATCGAGGCACATCTAACCATTATCACATTGGAAATTGCACCAGAAGATTGTGTATGATTTTAAGATCAATCTAACCAATGAAATATTTTGTATAGTTATTCATTCGAGGAATCTTGTTTGTAAGATCGAAGCAATGAAGTAGATCACCATCTTAAGAGATCTATTTATACAGCATGAGTTAAGGGTGTATGTATGAGTGTAAGAAGACTGTTATAGAGACACAAAGGTCACCGAGAAGGTTTTTAGAGAACAGTCGAAGAACAGAGTAAACAAAAGGGTTTACCGAGTTACTATATGGGTTACCGAGGTATGCTAGAAGCAAGGTAATCTATTCTGAGCACATAGAATCTGCTATAACATTTCAGATGTAAAGTTGCAGATATTTGTAATAATTTTATTGTAATATTGTGAAGTTGTAAGAGAAACCTTTAATGGGGTAAAAGACTCTAATCAAGTCTATAAATTATAAAGCCTCTAACCAGGTGCAACATTCAAAATAAATGTTGTAAAATCCTTTAGCAAGGTAGATCTAATAGATCTTGTTACTCCTAACAGGGTAAGCTATCAGAAATAGCTAATATGTAGCTCTAACCGAGCACTCTTTATTATTGCAGTAGTGAAGTTGAGGGTGCCATCCCCACCGCAGTTTCTCTCTCTAACCAAGAGTTTCTGCGTAACCAAAATATATGTGTTATGGAGTGAATCATGTATGATTGTTATCTATTTGTTTTAACTTTATTTTATGTTACTGCACTATTCTATTTATGCATAACTGTAAAGTTATTATTCAAGAAAAGTTTTGGAGTACTGATTCATCCCTCCCCTCTCAGTACATTAGCTTTCCATATTGGGCCTAACAATTGGTATCAGAGCTTGAATCTTGGAAAAGGGTTTAATTACCTAAAGAGAAAGATCTTATCAATGGAAGGCTACAAACAATCTCGAAGGATTATGTATCTGGAAGAAGAGTTGGATCATGCTAATCAAGTGATTGCAGACATGCAAAGGCAACTACAAAAATCTCTGAAAGTAAGAAGAAGATTATCTGATGACTTGCAGGATTCTCAAGTGTTAGTGGAACAAATTGAGACATCATCTGAGAATAGTATATCTGAAGAGATTGAAGAAATGATTGGGGTATTGAAAGAAAAGAACAAAGCATTGGCTGATCAACTAAAAGCAATGAAAATAGAACATGAACATTTCAGCACACAAATGATTGAAAATCTAGATGCATTAAGGACAGCTAAGGATAAAACAAGAGATCTAGAAAGAGAGAAACAACAACTTGAAGTCTTAGTATCTGATAAAAATGATGAAATCATAAGGTTGACTGGGATTCAACAAAATATGACAGATCAACTAGGTTATGCACATCATGAAGCAATTATGAAGAATGATGAAAATCAAGCATTGAAACTCAAAGTATCAAGGTTGACCAATGAACTTGAAACAGAGAAGAAATCCAAAGAAACACTAAAGAAGAGTTATGAAGCATCAAAGATGTTGGATGAGCAACTGAATACAAGAAGACCCAACAGAGATGCAGGACTCGGTTACAAAGGAAAAGACTCTACCGAGAAAGGAATTCATACTACTGAGAGAGGAGAATCATCAAAGCAAGTTGGAAAAAGGAATAACATCAAAAGAAAGAAGCCTATTTGCTACTACTATGGAAATCAAGGTCACACTGCCAACATGTGCCAAATCAGAAAAGGTAAGCAACTGAATATCACTAAGTCCAATGGTTATTGTTACAATTGCAATAAATATGGTCACACATTTAACCAATGTAGGACAAAGTCTGTTAACAACTATCAGAAGGCAAAATACAAAGGGTTTTGTAGAAACTGTAATAGATATGGACATAGTACTGAGAAGTGTTGGCTTAAGAAAAAGAACTACATGTGGTCTGCACACCGAGCAAACACTAGAGGTTACCGAACTTACACAGATCCTTACCGACAATATGCAGCAGTACCATGGGATTACAATACAAGGATATGGTGTGAATGTTGTGGAAGATATGGACATATTAGTGCCAACTATTTTATAAGGTTTGGAATGAACAAACAAAGATCATGGAGAAATCCTGGTATGGCATGTTTTCATTGTCACAAAGTTGGACATTTAGCTAGAGATTGTAGAGATCAACCTAGAGGAGACACTGAAGAAATAAAAGAGAAATTAAAGATGATTTGGAAAAAGAAGGAAATCATGTCAAATGAAGAAAGCACCTTACCTACCGAGTTAGGTGCACCTATTCCAAATTAATCAAAAAAGGTATTAAGGGACTGCATTCTCTAAAGGTTAAAATCATAACAGTTCCTATTCTATTATGTACTAAATTCAAAATCTGTATAGTCAAGATGCATTAGTAAGTTTGAAATTCTATCAAAAGTACTTTACAAGAAACCTGTCAAGTCGGTGAATACAGGAAGCCTGTCAAGTCGGTAAATGAAGGAAATTTGGTTACTCGGTTAAATCAAAAAAAAGGAGAGTAAATCAGTTAAAGGCAAACCGAGCACATTTAATGTTTTTGACCTAACCCGCACGGAGCCCAATAAGGTATTTTGTGTACTTAAAAGAATTTTCACGTTCATTTACACTTAGCAAGTTTTCAAAAGAGCAGAGCAGAGCGATTCCAAGGTGATCAAAACCTCATTCAAAGCGAATTCAAGGTATTTACATCAAATCTCATCGCATTGTTAAGCTAGCTTACCAATCTTATCAAATTGTTATTATCTGCTGAGTGTGAAGCGTCTGCTATTTGTAAACCATCAAACCCTAAGGATAGTTTTCTAAGTTTTTACCTGAAATCTTCAATGGTGCCCAAGATCCAAGATCCCATTATTGTCAAGAATGTAGAGAAGCCCTCACTGAAATACTCTTTGACTCCTAAAGTTGCCTCCGAACTGGATGACAAAACTGCCTTTTCACTCATCCCGGATCGAGTCTTGTTAGTCGAAGATGTGAGATTCTTCACCAAAAGCCGTGTTGAAGAACTTGGTCATGTTGAAATAAGAGACACCTATGATGAACTATGTACCGATGTTGTATTAAACAACAAGTATGAACACATCAAAATAAAGGATTGACTGAAGCCCTAACCTATCCTTGTGTGTTCAAGCCCCAATGGGTCAAGTTTGTTTTGAGCAGAGTTCATGATGATTTCATGTGGCTTGAAGAGCAACCATTTAAAATAACCAAGGAAATCATTTGTGTGATCACCGGTTATCCTATCTATGATCATGCATGAGCTCAAAAGATGATATCACAGAAGGAATTAATCAGTTTAACCAGAGTAGAATCTGATTACAGAGGACTAAAACTAAACAATATCACTGATGCAGAACTTAAGTTTGCCATTAGAGTAATCAGTTATTGTTTCTTCCAATCAGCAAGGGAAAATAGTGTACCCTGTGCAGCAGTTGACATAGCTTATAAAATTGTGAAAAAAGGAATGAAAATTGACTTATGTGAAGTGTTACTGAAGAACCTATTTGAGAATTTGAACACAATAAGGAAGCCAAAGAAGAACAACTTGGCAAATACACTAAAGTTTGGTTCACTTCTTGTATGCATGTTTTTCTACTTTGAAAAATTCTTTCCATCAGTTGGTAAAGTAGTTTGGGAGCTACACCGACCAATCACCCATTAGATTAATGACTTTATCAAGAAACTAGGTGATAATTTCAATGATATAATGGATGATTATTTCAATAAATTTCAGGAGAAAATGCACAACAGGTACTGGATTCCACCCCAGCTAGTGGAGAAATATAAAGATGACATATGCTTTGAGGTAGACACTGACTACTGTTATGTGAATGTTGTGGAACCAAGAACTCAATCTTTGCCACCTATGGGTTAGGAGATTGACTTTGATATCACACAACAACAAATTGATGCATATCTTACATTGCCAAGGCATGCTACCGAGCTGAGGTATGGAACCTATGAAGAGGTGAAGGGAAAAGTAAAAATGAGCATTGTAGTACCCAAGGTTACAAGAAAAGGAAAAAAGATGATAAAGGTTTTAACGAAGAAATTTGGAGAAGATTCTTCCTCCACACCTGTCAAAGGCACTCTTGCCATCACCGAAGAGGAATCAGAAGCTCAAGAGGTAGCTATAACACTGAGCACCGAATTGCCTAAGGGTAAAGTGTTGAAAAGAAAGAAACTGGACACTTCAAAGGCTCTACCGAAGCTCCTCAGGATACAACACAAGGCACCGAAGGTCACAAGTCTACAACAGGAGAAGATACTACTCTAGAATAGACCTCTCAAGCACCTTCGAGCACCGAAAATGTAGCAGCTAAGACACCACAACAGCTACAGGAACCAACCAAAGTGTTGCCTCTACCGAGCAACCTACCGAGGGTTAGCGAGCCTCTCAAGCTATTGTCTTGGTCCAACCGACCAAAGGTAAAGTGAAGAAAGTGAAAAAGAATAGTTTCAAAGTTGATTTATCTAAACCAATAGTGTTGCCCAATGTGGATATATCAAAATTGAAGGGGCAAGCACTCATTGATTTTGGTGAACTATGCAAAGAAAAGGCCAAACAAGAAAAGCAGATGGCCATACAAAAGAAGAATAAAGTACTTTAGAAGGTGAAGACACTGCTATCAGATATGCTACCTACAGCTACAGTGTCAACTGATGCAGCCATCCACATTCAACTGGATGAACTCCTTAATCAAATCAAAACATATGGAGTTGATGCATCTGAGTATTTGAGCAAGCTAAAAGACAAGGAGCTTACTGCAAAAATGATAGAAGAGGTACAGAAAGCTCTAGCTATTGGCAAAGTCAAACTTGTCAAATTCATTGTTGAGTTGTCCCCTCAACTCAAGCATATTCTTTATTTATTTTAGAAGCTTTGTACATTTTCTATATTCATTAAAGATATCAAGAATAAAACTGATGCAATTGAGAAAGAGTTCACCGATCTCTCAAATAAGTTGACTCCAGAGCCCAATTCAGTTCAGAATTTTTATACCAAGCTTCAACAGCTCATGGCTCAACAATTGGAACTAAGAAATGAAGAACATAAGATCAGGATGGATATAATGACACTCTAGACATTAATCCTTCCTCATCTTTCATCAGTTCAAAAACAGATTAACCGAGCCACACGCCTATCTACTACACAAGAGGGAAGCACTCTTGATGGCTTAATATCACTATTGGCTGATATTCAAGCACAAAATTCTTTAATGGAAAGTGTAAAAGATGCACTCTCTATCGCTCTCACCGATGCCCAAAAAAAGTACAAATCCATTTTTGACCAGTTACCACCCTCGGATGGAAATTAAGTTTTTGATGTTTGTCAAAAAGGGGGAGTAATATGATAATCTTGAGAGTAATACAGTCTTGATGATACAGTTTTGATATAGTATTCAGAGTATTGTATACAGGGGGAGTATACCGAGCAGAGTATGCAGAGTAAGCAGAGCACACAAGCATAGAACCGAGCATGCAAAATCAGAGTTATGTATAGTATAATGATAAGGGGAGTATATCTGAATATACTATTTCATTGACTATTGTATATACTGTCAAGTAAAGTCATTTTGCAAAGTATATAGATTTTTGAGTTATGACTTTGAAAGTAGTTTTTGTCAAACATCTCAACTAATGTCAAAAGGGGAGATTGTTACTACTTATCAAATTGCCATTAGTTTTTATATTCAAAGTCATACTATATACTCTAGTCGGTTACCACTACCTAATCATGTAGTCGGTATACAAAGAGAAGTCTGTATGCACAGTCTAGTCCGTTATAGAAGAAAGCAGTCACAGAATGCAGTATACACCGAGCTGTCTACCGAGTATATTTTTATAGCTACCGAGCAACAAAGATGACACACTGAGTTGATATACACCGAGTGAAACATGTTTCCAGATACATTGAACTTGGACATGCATATGAAAATGTGTTACAAGATCGAGGCACATCTAACCGTTATCACATTGGAAATTGCACCAAAAGATTGTGTATGATTTTGAGATCAATCTAACCAATGAAATATTTTGTATAGTTATTCATTCGAGGAATCTTGTTTGTAAGATCGAAGCAATGAAGTATATCACCGTCTTAAGAGATCTATTTATACAGCATGAGTTAAGGGTGTATGTATGAGTGTAAGAAAACTGTTACAGAGACACAAAGGTCACCGAGAAGGTTTTCAGAGAACAGTCGAAGAACAGAGTAAACAAAAGGGTTTACCGAGTTACTATATGGGTTACCGAGGTATGCTAGAAGCAAGGTAATCTATTCTGAGCACATAGAATCTGCTATAACATTTTAGATGTAAAGTTGCAGATATTTGTAATAATTTTATTGTAAAAATTGTGAAGTTGTAAGAGAAACCTTTAACAGGGTAAAAGACTCTAATCAAGTCTATAAATTGTAAAGCCTCTAACCAGCTGTAGCATTCAGAATAAATGTTGTCAAATCCTTTAGCAAGGTAGATCTAACAAATCTTGTTACTCCTAACAGGGTAAGCTATCAGAAATAGCTAATATGTAGGTCTAACCGAGCACTCTTTATTATTGCAGTAGTGAAGTTGTGGGTGCCATCCCCACCGCAATTTCTCTCTAACCAAGAGTTTCTGCGTAACCAAAATATATGTGTTATGGAGTGAATCATGTATGATTGTTATCCATTTGTTTAAACTTTATTTTATGCTACTGCACTATTCTGTTTATGCATAATAGTAAAGTTATTATTCAAGAAAAGTTTTGGAGTACTGATTCACCCCTCCCCTCTCAGTACATTAGCTTTCCATATTGGGCCTAACATTGTGCACGTTAACAATTTCATGTAGGGTTAAAGAAGAATGTTCAACCAATCCAAGATGTTCAACAATAAAGATCATGGAGTTGTTGGCCGAGAGGAGAGACAACAAGGATTTTCATTGAAAAAGTCAACTGGTGGTTAAAAGTGGCTTATTATGACTTATCTGAATACTTAAATGGTTTCCTTTGTTGAAGGAGTAGATTTAGGACTGAGGTTACGCTTGATTCTCATTGTTGTTCCAACAAACTTTGACTGATTCTTGGTATTTGTAACTTCACCTTCTTTTTCTCCTTGTTCAATAAAAGCATCCTCCTTGAAATTTGGGAGTGGTATGTTAGTTAGTTAGGAATTTAATGCTTTAAATAATCTCCCACCTTCTCTTGTACGGTGGTTGAGAAATAGATAGTTTTCAGTTGTTGTAAAATAGTTTTAAGTTAAAGAAGCAGACTTCCAGCAATCTGTTGTTATGTTATCAAGTACTTTCGAATCAATAAGATGATACTTTAATTTCCAGGCATTTGATTCTGTTGTTTGGATGCTTTCTAAGGGGGCCCACTTAGTGAGTAAAACTTTGATTTCTTTTATCAATAATTTCTCATTTTGTATTTAGCATTATCTTGATCATGAACTATTCCTGTAGTGACTGAAATACTTCCTATGACTGTTCCTGCAGCCACTACAAACTGAGTTGAATCTCGTTTGTTGATCATGGATAAGTCATGTCTTTCTTAGTTATTTCTTATAAGTTAGTTGGTTTTCCTTGCAAGCATTTCAATTATTTGTTTCTAGTATTTTCTTAGGCAACATTTCAATTTCAGCAATAGGAAAAGGTAGTTGTTTCAATCTTTCTAGTACATATACTTTGCAGACCCATTTCAAGTATATGCCCTAGGTTGACAACTAAATACACCTTCATGATGAAAGATAATTACTTATTCGAATGTCTAATCCTTGAGGTAGGATTTCAAGGTCTAATTATTGAACCATTAGGAAGGGCAGTCATTTTTGGCGCCATTGTCAGGGATGGTGTCAAACTAGAAACCTTGGTAGTATTGATAATTGTACTATGTTTTCACTAGTTAAAAGTTATGTTTCCATTTACCTTTATATAGTAATGGCCCATAATACTATGATATGCCTAGGAGAAGAGACGCTTTAGAGAGGTTTCTTCCTAATGAACCATATCTTGGCAATAATTTTTAGCAAGCTTATAATTTATTTGAAGATGGAGACCAAGATATAAACCCATTAGCTGAGTTGTTTGCCAACATTGAGGAGCCATCTGATCAAGAACTTGTTGAGAACCCATTTGCTTTGATACATTATCAGGAAAGAATGGTTAGCCAAAATCCACCTAACCAAACTACCTTTGAATTCCCTATTACAAATCAAAAAGATAATAACAACCTCTAGAATATCCTTGCTTCAGTTCTCACTATGTTTTATGGGCTTGTGACAGAGGATCCAAACACCCTTTTGTTTGAATTTGATATTCTTTGTCGAAGTTATGATTACACTACTGATGCTCACAGACTCAAACTATTTCCTGTTACTTTCAAAGAAGGGGCTCTGAGATGGTTTATGAGTCTAGGGAGAGATGTTGTTGACAGTTGGGAAGCCATGCAAACCAAATTTCTTGAGAAATACAAAGAATGTTATAGAAGTGGTAATAGGAGAGATGACATCTTCAGGATGCAGCAATAGGATGATGAAAATTTGGAAGACTGTATTTCAAGGTTCTTGTTCTCCCTAAACAAAAATTTAGATTATACTCCTAATCAAGAGTCCCAAAAGTTTCTTTTTCTCAGAGGGATAAATGATGATTGTATTGAATCTCTGGACCTAATAAGAGGGGGAGACATCACTCAAGTCCCTTGGGAGAATATTAAGAAGATATGCCAGAACTATTCTCGAGCAATTGCAAAAAAGGGAAGATGATATCAAGCTACTAAAGGAAAATCCTCCAATGGAATTTCAAGGATGAAAATTACTCACTCACCATCTGATTTCAAGCAAGATATTATAAAAAAAATGGCCACACAGTTGGACACACTCTAAGAAAAGAGGAAGCATGAGGAAGCAGTGGCAATCCTAGATGAATATTGCCCTCACTGTAGACAAAAGAAAAAAGATTGCAGATGCAAGACAGTACACGAATATTGAAAACCAACATGCTTTATTAGAGTTCAAACCTATTGAAAGAGAGGAGGACCAAATCTTTTATGTTTCTCAAATGAGATCATGGGCTCCACAACAAGATATGCCACCTAATCCTTTATCCTTTAATGGTCCTTATTCAAATTCATATAATCCTAGAAATCAGTGGCAAAATCAATATCCCACTCATTATGGGAACTTTCCTCGAAAAAAATGGAACAATTCCCAAAATGAATGGACCAATTACTGAAACCCCCCTCCTCCTTGGTAGCAAAATCAACGAGTTTGGCAGCCACCTCAGGGAAATTGGGAACAAACACCTTAGTGGAGAGCAGGACAACAATGGCCAAATCAATCCTTCAATTTCCTACAACCTCCTCAACAACCCCAACAACAGGCTCTAATGCCTCCACCCAATCAAAATGTTGCTACCTCGACCCAATCAAAATGTTGCTACCTCGACCCAATCAAAATGTTGCTACCCCGCCTAAACCTACTCTGTTGCTAGCTCAGCCTATGCCCAATCTTAACACTAAACAACTACAAAAACAATAGGTTTATACTACTAATCCAAACCAATACCCTACCTATGTTGTTAGTATTAGTGATATCCACTTAAGGTCAGGAACAACTCTTCTTGCACCTTCACTTCCAATGATAACAGACATGCCTGTTGAGGACCACATCCAACAAAGTGCCACAACTCCACTTGTTCCATCAAAGCCAATACAACAAGAATCAAGCAATGCACCTCCATTTCCTCAAAGATTGGAGGTGGAGCCAACCAAACAAAAAAAGAACCTATGTTTGATATTGTGGACTAGTTAAAGAATGTATGTGTCAAGATACCTTTATTTGAAGCAATAAAGGACATTCCAAAATATTGAAAGGCAATTAAACAAGCTTGTTTGAAAAAGTTAGGAAGAAAGAAAAAAGACCCATAGATGGTCCATGTTGTAGGCCAATTAGCAGACCTTATGCTAGGAAAATTTTGTCCCTAAGTATTCAGACTTAGTGAGTCTTATTGTAGCAGTAGTCATTAATGGAGTTCAATTTAATAATGCTCTTATTAACCTTGGGGCAGTTATAAATGTTATGACAAAGGATGTGATGCAGAAACTCAACATCACTAACCTAAGATCTACACCTATTGTCCTACAACTTGCAAACAGTTCTACTGTTCAACCAAACACTATGGTGGAAGACCTTATTGTAACACTAGATTTTGGGAATATCTAGTTAACTTTGTCATCCTCTCACCTAAAGAAACTCTGGGGGATATCCTATTATTTTAGGTAGACCCTGGTTGGCCACAACGGATGCTTTCTTAGAATGTAGGTCAGCCTGGTCATGACCATTTCGGATGGTACAAAAACTAAAACACTTGCACTACACTCACCTACACAACCTCAACTTGAGAAAGAGCAATTAGTTTGGCCAGATATAGAAGAAGAATCTAATGAAATCAATACAATACAATAGTTGATGATGATAAGAAGGGACCCCTTCTTGCAACTTAAGGAAGAAGAGGATGTGCTCTCTAATATTTTAAAAAATCAATATGGAGTTCCTGATCAAACTGATGACTATAATGCACAAAATGCAAGTTCTTTACAACCATTACTATCAACCTCTTCTATAGAATCTCTTGTAGCCATAGATTTACTGCATACATTTTGTGACATGAAATAACAATGCCACATTGTCCTGCAACATCTATAATAGAACTAACTAAGAAATTTGAAGTGGCCCCAGATTAATGGTTGAATGTTAATAGTCGCCTTACTTAAGAACAAACTATGTCTCTAACAAGAATATTACAGTCTCTAAAGGAAGCATTTGCATGAGACTACACTGATATGAAAAGGTTACATCCAAAGTTGTGCACACACCAAATCTACATCAAAGAAGACTATAAACCAGTGAGGCAACCTCAAAGAAGAATCAACCTTGCATTAAGGGAAATAGTTAAGCAATAATTGCATAAATTAATCAACGCAGGATTTATATATCCTATCTTTGACAATGAATAGGTGTCACCTCTAGTTATTGTTCCTAAGAAAAATGGAAAGTGGAGGGTTTGTGTAGATTATAGGGAGCTTAATGTTGAAACCAAGAAAGATCACCTCCCTCTTCCTTTCATTGACCAAGTGTTGGACTCCTTGGAAGGAAATAAATATTTTTCATTCTTAGATAGTTTTAGTGGATACAACCAGATAAGAATAGCCCCTGAGGACCAAGAAAAGACAACATTCACATGTCCATAGGGGACCTATTCCTACTTTGTACTTCCATAAGGTTTATGTAATGCCCTAGATACTTTTAAAAGGGCAGTTATAAGCATATTCTCAAATATTTCTCATGACTATATGGAGATATACATGGATGACCTCACTACCTATGGTGGAACTTTTGAAGAAGCATTGAGTAATCTAGAAAATACTTTACAGAGATGTGAAGATCATAATTTGTCTTTAAATAGTGAGATGTGTTTTATGATGATGCAGGAAGGTGTTTTTCTTGGCCACTATCTTTCTCATAAAGGAATTCAAGTAGACCCAACAAAAATTGAAGTTATTTCTAACTTGCCTATACCTATAAAATAGAAAGATGTAAGGAGTTTTCTAGGCCACGCAAGTTATTATAGGAGATTCATCAAAGATTTCAGTAAAAATGCAACACCATTGTATACACTTCTCACTAAAGATTCAAAATTACAATGGATAGACTCATGCAACAAAGAATTCTTTGAGTTGAAGGAAGCACTAACTCATGCACCGGTACTTCAAGGTCCTAATTGGGAACTTTCATTCCATATACACACTAATGCATCTGATTATGCAATTGGAGCTCTTTTAGGACAAAAAGAGACAACAGTGGAACATGCAATTTATTTTGTCAGCAAAAACTTGCAAGGTGCTGAATTTAACTACACAGTAATAGAGAAAGAGATGTTAGTAGTTATCTCTGCTCTCAATAAGTTCAGACATCATATAACTAGATATAAAGTATTTTTCTATACTGATTGTGCAACAATCAGATATCACATGAACACACAACTTTCAATCTCAAGAAGGTTGGCCATATGGATTCTTTTGATGCAAGAGTTTGATATCACAATCATTGACAAATCAGGAAAGGAAAATGTAGTTGCAGATTTTCTTTCGCGATTAACAACAAACTAGGATTCACCCATTAAGGATGATTCCTTTCTACATGAGCATCTATTCTCCATTGTTGTTCAAATACCATGGTATGCTGATATAGCCAACTATTTAGTTGCTCAGAAGGTACCCTCTCATTTTTCTCCAAAAGAAACAAAACTACTTGTTGAGAAAAGTTTCAAATTCACATGGATAGAAGGATAATTATTCTACACAGGATCGGATCAAGTCATGAGAATATGTGTGAGAGAAGATGAGACTTATGACATACTGCATGCATGCCATGATGAACCCTATGGGGGACATTTTGTAGCCAAGAGAATAGTTATCAAAATACTTAACACAAGATATTATTGGCCAACCCGTCATAAAGATGCAACCAAGTATACAAAGAAATGTGACAGGTGTCAGCGGATGGGAAGACCAACCAGATCAAATGAGATTCCCTTGCATCCTCAAGTGGTAGTAACACCATTTGACAAGTGGGGCCTTGATTTTGTAGGACCAATTGATCCACGTTCTAATGGTTAGTGTTACATTTTGGTTTGTACTGATTATGTCACCAAATCGGTAGAAGCTAAGGCAATGAAATGTGCAAGAGATAACAAGGTTGTTGAGTTTCTATATGAAGAAATCTTCACAAGATATGGAGTTCCTAGAGAAATTGTCACATACCAAGGAGCATAGTGTTGGTATTTTGGTATGGTTTTGTCTTTGATGTCAACAACTCCTAAATACACCTACTTTAGAGATCCACCAACATTCACCGGTAATCAGTAAACTATTCAAACAATCACCGGTATATGGTCAACCGGTAGGATATAATGATCACCGGTACCTGCAAAGACATGGAAGACACTTGGTAATGTCGAAGACATCATGTGGACACTTTTCCTTGAAGTAATATCATTGGTATATTGTTATTTGCATATTTTCTTTTACCGGCAAATAGGTCCAGGTTATCTAGGGTTACACCGGCAGGTTTATCTTTTCCAGATCAGCATGGCATGCTATGGAGATGATTTATTATTGTTGTAAATGCATTAAGCCAACATGTTCAATCGGTTATTGCATCGAATATTGTATTATTTGTAAAATATCTTTATTGTAATATCTTGTAGAGCCGACCTACTAAAATTGGTCTTAGGGTATGGTATAAATGTAAGATCTTATTTGTAAGATGAAGTGTGGAATGTGAAAAAGATTTTAAGGAAGGGTATATGCGAGATCAAGCAGAGATAAACATGAAGACATCATTTGAAGGTGAAGTTAGGTTTTTGTAGAAGCATATCAGCATTACACCGGTACTGAATCCAGCATATGAAGATGCTATTTTGTGCAGTACATTCTCATTGGATTTAACCATCCAGCTGTAGTCAGTGTGACTCCCATTTGTGTTTGAGCAGTGAGCTCTAGGTTGTTGGCCTTTCTGCATGTGCAGACCCCTCTTGTACACTTACTATGTGCAGTAGTATCATCTGATTGTGGGTAAGGTTTCCCACCGTGGTTTTTCCCCTTACAGGGTTTCCACGTATAAATATCTGTGTCATGTGTTGTGAATGACTTTATGTTTATGTTTCATGCATTAATTCCTACCGGTACAACATTTCCTATTAATACTGTTCACTGGCACAATTAAATGTCTCACTGGTATTAAGCAACAAGTTGGTTAACAATATTTTGGTTTGAATTTATTTGACAACTGATTCACCCCCCCCTCTCAGTTGTCCTCGGGACCTACACATAGTTCACATCTCAACTTGTTACAACATTAGTGAATGAATACAATATCAAGCGTAGGAAATCTACACAATACCATCTTCAAGCCAATGGCCAAGCATAGATTAGTAATAGGGATATTGAGAGCATCCTGAACAAAACTGTCAATCTTCATAGGAAAGATTGGGCAACTAGATTTCCTGAAGCAGTCTGGGCATATGGGACATCATGGAAGACAACAACAGGGTTTACTCCTTTTGAGATTCTATATAGAAAGAAGGAAATGATGCCCATTGATTTTGAGCATAAAACTCTTATAAAAATAGTCGAATTGGGGATGGATATCATTGTTGCACAACAAGAAAGAATCATGCAGTTAAATGAGTTAGATGAGATCAAAATAACTACCCTGCAAAACACATAAATTAACGAATCATGTGGCATGATGAGTACATCAAGTACAAGAGATTTCAATCAGGAGATTGGGCCCTCCTATATGATTCATGGTATACAGATAATTTGGGTAAACTTCACACCAGATGTTAGCAGTCATATGAAGGAGATAAATTGCCCTACAAAACACATAAATCGATGAATAATGTGGCATGATAAGTACATCAAGGACAAGAAATTTCAATCAGGAGATTGGGCCCTCCTATATGATTCATGGTATAAAGATAATCTAGGTAAACTTCACACCATATGATTAGGCCCATATGAGGTATCACAGGTGTTTGACAATGGAGTTGTTCATCTCACAACAATTGATCCTGTAAGATTCAAATTGTTGGTCAAAGGACATAGGTTGAGGTTATATCACAAGCCCTCATCTAAAGAAGAGTTCCTGAAAAAATTTACTTCAACTTCCAATTTTCCTGCAACTTCAACCTTTGAGTTTCATGCAGCCGATGAAGGTAGGCTCTTAGCCCTACCTTCTGATTAGTCAGCTAGATGATTCATAATAAATGCTTCCATATTTTTGGAAGATATTTCTCCATAATAATATTCGTACTTCACTCCATTTCACTTTCATAGCTTCCATATCACTTCACCTCACTTCACATTCATCTTTTTTTTCAATATTATCATTGAGTTAATTGAGGGTATGTTCAAAGGACTCTGACATGAATGATGCTGCATCACTCTAGGTACGTCACAAATTGACACTTTCATTATTTCTTGTTAGATTCATTCATTAACTACATCAAAATTGTCATGTATATTCCTCATCAACTTCTTATCATTTCTCTTCTGCCATGTGAGGACACTTGGCACACTTTTGGTTGGGGGGAGTATACCATGATTTGATTCATTCCTACGTGTGATTTGACTTTTCCATAACCTACATCATCAATACTTTGTCATTTTTTATGAAAATAAAATTTTAGTTAAGTGAATAAAGTGATTATGACATTTTATGCATGCATTTTTTGTTTTTGAAGCCCTTGCACAAGTTGCCTTTTTGGATTATTCTGCCTCCTTTATGAGCCATAATTGTTTTTGCCAATTATTGTTTTTAGTTATTTTCATCCAAAAAGGGTTTTATTTGAAGGATAAAATGTTATGAGCTATGAGAGACACTTGTAAGAAATTAAAATAGAAGGTTGCAGAGTGTTGTAAAACCGAGCTGAAAGGAGCACAATGGGGGGTTCTTTGATAAGACATGAACCTACAGCTCATACCTCTATTTTGCAAGACCAAGTATGTGGTCAAGAGTTTGTTTAGAGTGGATGGTTGAATTACTGTTTGAATTATGATGATTTTAATGAAGAAATAGCCACTGAGTTTTCCATGACATTCTCTAATGGCGAAGCGAATGTTAAAGGTTTGAGAGTTTTGGCCACTGAAGAAAGGATTGTAGAAGTGATAGGTTTACTAGTTGAAGGAGAAAAGTATCCACAATCTAAAGATATCAGGAGTGCCAGAGTGGAATTCACAAGACCTGAAGATCATGCATTGATTGTTGATAAGCAAGGGGCCGGAAGAATCTCTTTACCAAAAAAATGGATGGCAACAACTGTTCACATAATTAAATACTAGACATGTGAAAAGAGACAATCCTATTTGAACACAATTCACTTCAAGAAGCTCAACCATCTCAAGCATGGAACTAAGAAGAACCTCCCAAATGTGGTGTTTAACCTCCTAATGATCATGGTCATAGAAACCCAAAAAGGTAGGTCAAATTCAGTCTCTCACTATTGCTTAATTAAATTGTTAGTAGAACCGTCATTGTTGAGGGATGTTTCTCAGTTGTCCTAGGAGGAATTTATTTCACTTCATGACTTTAGGGCAAAAGATTATAGGGGTCAGCAAAGGGTTTCTAAAAGAGAGACTAGGCTTTACAAAAAGAAAAGGAAAACTTCTCCTGGAACCTCAAGCTCTAAGGATATCTTTGTTGCAAAGTTTCCTACACCAAAGGTAACCCCTAGTCATGTTGAGCCGACTCCTGCAGTCACTAATGGATATGTTCTATCAAAAATTTCTAGAAAAACTAGGGCCTCTACTCAAGGGAGAAAGGGAAAGGTAGAAGAGTTAATAGAGGTTGAGATTGAAGAAGAAAACCCACTCCCTACATAAAGGAAATATAAAAAGATAACTAAGACTATTGAGGAAAGCCCTAGTATGAAAATCCCTGTGAGATTTCAGTAAAAGCAAGGTGTAAAGAAAAAACTTGAGGAGGAATTGGAAGAAGAAAATTTAGCCCTTGAAAGGAAAATAGGAGTTTGCAAAATCTCCTAAAAATAGAAAGGAGATTATAGTCACAAAACCTCCTGCTACAGCTTTTTGGTTTAAAGAAACTACAAAGGGATCTAAACCTGTTAAAACCCATAGGAGTGCTCCAACTAAGCTTCAAAGAAGAAGTCATAGGCTTAAAGGAAGGCTCCGAAAAAACTCAAATGTGAAATCTGGATGACATATCCAAATTGATTCCTCAAACTTAGCTTCACAAACCCTTGAGTCTAAGGAAAAAGGGAAGGAAGTTGAGCTGGAGGAGAGAATAAGTGAAAATTTTGGAAAGAATCAAACTTCCAAGGAAGAGAAGGGCCTGAAGAACAACAAGAAATTCAGGAAGGTCAATATTATGACGAAGGGAATATGGATGGGTTAGATAATGTGGCAAAAGTAGTAGAGAATGTAATTGAACAAGAAAAAGGCATTGATCCTGCAACAACTACTTCCATGATGGAATAGGAGGAAGTCCCTACAGTGGAAAGGCAATATTACGCCATTAAAGAAGAACCACAACAAGAAGAAATGCACCATACTCCTGGAGCTAAATAGGAAGTAACTCCTACAAGGGAGCGAGAAAATGAAGTAAAACAAAAAGAAACTCCTACACAAGAACTAGTAAATACACAAATAGCAGAGAAGGAACAATTGACTGAGGAACAGAGGAAAGGAAAGAGGAGACTTTAGGTAGCTAGGCATAGGCCTACTCATTTTTCTTGGATGTCAATTGCATTTGATCTATATCGGGATATGTTAGATAAGGAATCAAAATGGGAAAATGAGAAGCGTCAACTACAGAAAGGAATTAAGAAGAAAGATGAAAAGATTGTCGCTCTTAAAGGAAAAATAGACACTATAGTGACTATGGTGCCCAACATCCTTGAATGTAGACCACCACCTAGGGCCTATACAATGTATTTAAAGGAGCATTTTCTCACTTTCAAAATGTTCAGTATTCTCTTAGATCGGGATCACTCCTTGGAGACTACTTAGGAATTTTATCAGGTTTATCAAGACTCTCCTCCTGTAATTAGAAATTTATTTTGTGTGTTTTATTTGCACAACTATGCAATGCCTCATGATAAATAATGGAACCCTCTATTATACATTGGTGACATACATTTGAGAGCACTAATGTCTTGGATCCATAATGGACACACAAGAGATGAAGAATCTAAAACTTATCAAGAGGAAGAACTTAGAATTCCCTTGCCAATAAGAGCAAAGAGTGATGATCCTAGGAGATTTTATTATGATTGGTAGAAAGTGTTGTATCATCCTGATTTTAAGCCAAAAATATTAGCCTTGAGGGAAGAATCATACAAGGAGTTTGAATTAATGAGACCCTCTGAAGCATAGCTAGCTCTGGGACATGTAGTAAGAAGGTGGAATGGTCTTATAAAATAATTAAAGATGGCAAAGCCACACTCTTTGCAGAATTACTATGCATCTTTGAAAAGAACTTTGTGGTACCTTCAGTTGGGATGAACAAAAATGAATAATTGGCTTCCTCTACTCTTCCAGCCACCTATACTATTATGGCCAATACCAGATTTCAACAGGTATGTCAATTCATTTGATGAAACAACAGAAAAAGCTAGATGGGATAGACTTGAGAAGAATAAGGGGTTTTATTGGAGCCTTACTACAGGAGGCTTAGGACAAACTCAAGTAATTGATTATAGGATTCAAGCAAGAGGAAGGAATGTGACATCTTCATCTTCTGGAGGACCAATAAGATTTTACGTTGTGGGGAATGATGAGCCAAAAGAATGGTTGTATTTTATCTATGTTTATGTGTCATTACTAGGACATTAGGAAGTCTAGATATGTCTTTTGAGTTTAGAACCTTTGCTAAGTGATAAGATTTTATATGTTTTGATAGTATGGTCATGTGACATGAACTCGTTTGATATATGTTCCTTTTTTATGCAATATAACAAGTAGTTATGCTATGAGGAATATCCATGGTAATGTTGCATGTAGATTTTGAATGTTACTCTAGTAGGGATAATTAGACCTATATTTGTGCACGTTAACAATTTCATACTTGGTTAAAGAAGAATGTTGAACCAGTCCAAGATGTTTAGCAATAAAGATCATGGAGTTGTTGGCCAAGAGGAGAGATAACAAGGATTGTCATTGAAAGAGTCAGGTAACGGTTAAAAGTGGTTCATTATGACTTATCTGAAGACTTAAATGTTTTCTTTTGTTGAATGAGTAGATTTAGGACTAAGGTTACTCTAGATTCTCTCTGTTGTTCCAACAGACTTTGACTAGTTCTAAACATTTGTAACTTCGCCTTCTTTTTCTAATTGTTCAATAAAAGCATCACCCTTGAACTTTGGGAGTGGTATGCTAGTTAGTTAGGAATTTCATTCTTTGAATAATCTCCCACCTTCTCTTGTACGGTGATTGAGAAATAGATAGCTTTCAACTGTTGTAATACAGTTCTAAGTTAAAGAAGCAGACTTCCAGCAATCTATTGTTATGTTATCAAGTACTTTTGAATCAATAAGATGATAATTTAAGTTCCAAGCATTTGATTCAGTTGTTTGGATTCTTGCTAAGGGGGGTCACTTAGTGAGTACTCCTTTGATTTCTTTTATTAGTTATTTCTCATTTCGTATTTAGCATTATCTTGATCACGGATTGTTCATGCAGCCACTAGAATACCTCGTGTGACTATTCCTGCAACCACTACAAACTGAGTAGAATCCCATTTGTTGATCATGGATAAGTCATGTCTTTCTTAGTTGTTTCTTATAATTAGTTAGTTAGTTTTCCTTATAAGCATTTCAATTATTTGTTTCTAGCATTTTCTTAGGAAAAATTTCAATTCCAGCAATAGGAAAAGGTGGTTGTTTTGGTTTTTCTAGTGCATATACTTTGCAAACCCATTTCAAGTATACGCCTTGAGTTGACAACTAAATGCAACTTCATGATGAAAGATAATTACTTAGTCGGATGTCCAATTTCTGAGGTATGATTTCAAGGTCTGATTGTTAAACCATTAGGAAGGCCACTCAACAATGATTAATTATTTATTATCTTATTTATTGTGGGATTTGTATTTGGGAATTGAGTTATAATTTTTTTTTCAATTTTAATTGTTGTGTGGAGTGAGCTTGTGCTCGAACTTGGGATTGCCATTTTGGTCGATAATGTTAGAGGAAAGGGTTGTTTTCATTTTTGAATGCATTCTAGGTAATTATGAAGAGTGATCGTATGGTGGTTTTGAAAATGGTATTTCAAAAATTGGATTTGCAGAGAAGATTTTTTGACCTACATGTGTATGGAGTGCATTTGGATGAATTATTTAGAAGGGTTTTCGTGAAGATTGCAAGCGGATTACATGATTTTATTTTTAAGATTTGTATTGTGCTTGGAACTTCTTTTGAAGGATTTTAGGTTATTTTTATTTGTTGTTTGTATGGAAGTCACGTGTCTTCAGTTTCATAGGCTTAATCTTCATTTTCCAGGTTGGAGTTCTTGATTTTCTCTTATTTCATGTATTTTTTCTTCAAGAAAATGAAAGAAAATGTTTATTTTAATTTTTTTTGGTGTTTTAAATTCTTTGGAAATATTATGGGTTCTTTCTTTGTTTTTTTGTTGAAAAGTTGTACCGAGTGTTCTCATTTCGCTCTTTTCAAGGGTTATTTTTTCTATTTGGTGTCTTGTACATTGTGCTTTGAGACTAGACTCAGTAGGATTACCTTTTTTAGTAGGAAAACCACCCATCTAAAATGGGTATGGGTTGGATTTTTAAATTTGTGTCATTCTACAGTCTGTTGGTGGGCTCAAAGTTGACCCAGGGTTGTATTCCTACTTTTGTTGTAAATTCGCCAGAACAACGAGTAAAAGTGCTAAAAGACTTTGAAAAATCACTAAAATACTTTTTTAAAAAGTGCTAAAATAATTAACACATGCACCATTTCATGGAACAAAAGTGCTAATTCATAGTTTTTCTTCTTGGATGAGTTTTTGAGGGTCCATGTTAGTCTAGGTCAGACTAGAGGCTTGGTTTTGGGTTTGTATTTATCTTTTTTTCATTTTATAGAGCCTATGTAATAGTTAATGATGGTCTCATGTGTTTCTTTTTGGTTACATGTATTCATCCATTGTAGTTTACTGATTCTGCATTTAAGATTGTGTCTTGAGAACAAATTATTTAGTAAGTGATCTGTGGATCGGAAATGAAGTTATGGTTTAGATTATGTTATCGAACCAATGTTTTATGAATTTATGATGTTTCATAATGTCACGTATGCTTCGATTCATGTTTGAAACCTAGGTTTTAGGAACATACTAGGTTATGTGGCTTCCAAGTGGGTGTCAGGGCCCTAAGTGGCTACCAGGAGATCCCATTGGAAGTTACCATAATCAAGTGATAATATTAATTAATTAATATAGGGATTGGGTATTTCACATATTAACAAGATAAGTATGTTTCCCCACTCATGGCCTCGATTTCTAGTTCAAACTCAGGATGAGTTTGGGAAGGCCAGTTGGCATGACTATTCTTCCTTGTCTTCACGAAAGGATGAGTCGGTTCCGCATGGGTGTCACTTGGGCGCTAGGGTCTAGTGAGAGACTTCTACAATAACCTGTGTTGATGGCATGTGACGAAACTCTTCCTTATATGTGTCCTATGACCTTACCCTTTTGTATTGTGTGGAAGCCTCTTGCGAGTTTGTGCCTTATGTTGGGCCTATGTCTTGTGGTGTTTTAGTCTTTCAGTTTGTTCTATCTTTCCTATGTTTTATGTTGCTTTGGATGTATAGGTGTCAGCCCAGGTCTAGTGTGTGTAAGGGACCTTATGTCGTTCTCTGGAACATGGGGGTGGACCGTTTTGGTTCTACATGGTTGAGTGGTCAATGCCTTCTTCCATTGGGATATCTTGTGGATGTTCGTGTGCATGATGGATGTTCCTACTTCTCTTTCACTCTAGTGCTATAGTTATATGATGTAAATGTAATCTTCGATTTATGTAAAAGATTTATCTATGTAATTCATAATTTGGATATCATCCATGTAACCAATGTATCATGACATTCTTATTGAAAAGATTGATCTATATCTATAAGGCAATTATATATATAAGATTTAATGTAATGATGTTTTCATATGTTCATTCTATTGCAAGGTGTGTGCCCTTGGTCTCCTTGTGTTGTGCAGCGCAACACTCGGGTTTGTGACATGGCTTAACCACCTCCTGTGGATTCTATAAGTCTAGTGGTTGTATTGGGCATTAAAAGGTTGATCTTTTGGTGCAACAACAACCACTCTTGCAACACATTCTATGTGGAATTGGTACCGGCTATATTTTAGGAATGTATAGAATTACTATGTTTGAAATAGTGGTCTATTAAAATGAATTTAGTATCTTAGAAGTGTTAATATGTTATATCTCATGGTTATATTTCAATGGTTAAATTATTACTTTCATATGCTATGAGTAGAAATAAGTCATCAGTTTAAGTAGGGAATGTATCATGTATCATTATAGATGTTTCATATATCTATTCAATTGTTGCATTTCAGCAATGTCGTTAGGATACCCTAGAGGATGGAAGTTAGATGTTGCGAGTTTATTTCCACTTGTGCATGATGTTATATAAGATTCATGTTAGTATGATATATGCATTTTCTTTAGATTTAATGAGTTGCATCTTTTAGAAAAACAAAATATCTCTAGATGTTTAGCTAGGTTGGTAGTTGGCTTAATTCTCTAGAATTTCTTGGTGGGCATTATATCTATTTCCAAAAATATAATTGTTACACAAAATTTTCCCTACATTTTGGTACTGTAAGGATAAATTTGTCTAACTCAAACAAATTATCAAAAAATATATTGTTACAATATTTCCCAGCATTTTGCTACTCATAAATTTTCATAATTCAAACATAGAAAATCAAAATAATTAAACAATTAATTGTGAATATTATCCAACACAAAAACTTAACGCATATAACAATTGCAGTTAAATAAATAAGAAAGCAATAGTTTTCTACATAATTTTTTTGTCATTTCACCATTTAAAACATCAAAATTTGCATTATTTAGATCATAAATCACAATGAAAAGAAGCAGTATAATATTAATGGTGCAAGTATAGACAAGTAGTGGAAATCAAAACCTATAAAAATTAAAACCTCTATTTGCATTGTATCTACTCCCACAACGTACTGCCATAGATCTTAGGAGATGTGCATTATCTTGCTTATTAATTTTTAATTTTGCTTAACAATCTATTTCCACCGATTTTAGCCCAATTAAATCACTAATAAATCATTTTAAAATATTTTAGATTTGAAAGACTTGCACATTCGTCTACTCAAACATAGCGTTAAATAGAAACCAACAAAAACTTGATGTGTAATTAGTTGGTGCACCGTGCAAGTAAAGATCGATCGTTGTTTAATATTGCACCTCCACAATATATCCATAGACTTATCCTTTGTTTGACTCTCTTACTTTTTTCTTATATGGCTTTCTTTTGTATGTTTGCTTACAACTGTATTTCTACTTATTGCTTTCCCCTTGGTATACTTTTTATCTCTTTTTTTTAACAGGTGTGTCCCCAATTTTCCCTACATTCTTGTAAAATGTCTTGCACCCTTTCAAAAACCAATATTAATAAAAAGTAATTGATCATATAAGAACACTCCAAACTAATATATTACAAACAAAGAAATATTCAATAAAGAATCATAACTATTAAAAAAACATATAGATGAAATAGAAATGAGACTTATATACACGAAGAACAAACCACTCTTAAATTGAATAAAAATGTATAGTTGTATTTAGTAACACATGGAAAAAATTGAAATAAGACTAAATATATAGTATAAAGAAACAATTCATAATCTAAACATAAAAAGGTAATTCATTAAATTAACATGTGGAAGAATATTTAATATTTGGGATCATAATTTTTATATTAAAACATGAAATAAATAACAATGACAAGATCATTTTGATTCTTATAGTCTAAGTGGTCTTAATCTATGTCTAATTTTTTTTAAAAGGTTCAAGGGTATTGTAACATGACCTCTAAAAAAATGATTTATTAGTGGAGGCCTTAATTTGGGTCCTCACACATAAACCAAAGAATTGTTGCAAATATGTGTTCTTGTTGTCATTGATGTCAAACTTGTTCATCTGGATGAGCATCTTGGTTTCAGTCTATGGTTCAAATGTGGTCTGGTATAGTGCAACTATAGTGGGATTGCAGTATGGTCATATGAATTTATGTAGTCTATTTGGGATTTATCCATAAGGCTTTTAATGATGCATCCTAAATTTTAAGGAGCTTTGATGCTTTTTTATAGGATCCCTAGTTGGTGGTTAGATATGTGTGACTATTCTGGTGTCAATGTATAGGAATGTGTTGCATTCCTCTACCTACTAGTATTTTGGTGATATGATTTAGTTAATTAGTGAACTAATGGTGTTTGTTGATGATATCTTTGGTATCCGCAAGTACTCTCAATGGCCTTCATTGAAGATTGTGTAAAGTTGTGGTGGTGTGCTTTGACAGTTTTATCTTTTTCACCTGACCTATAATAGTTTGGTCCATGTGGTTGTGTGTGGACTTACGAGTGATAATTTAGGATGGACTGGAAGGTGTGCTAACTTGGTGTGAAGCCTCACGCATCTCATTTTCCCTTCTGGATTTGTGTTGAAGCTTGTTTTTAGTTGCCTATTTTGTATTTACACATTACACCTAATTAGGCCGACCTAACTAGTGTTCTTGAGGTTGGGGTGGGTATATAAAAGATGGAATCATTGTGGAGAAAGGTAGACAACTTGCATGTGTTGTCCGAAGTAAATGTGAAGCAATATAGTGGTCGAGAAGTGTTACAAAACAGTGATGAAGACAATTTCAAATTTATTTTTATTTGTGAACTTTGATCAACATTTTAGTGGATGCGGTTCTCTACGGTTCAACTCTATTGGTGTCTTTGTATCTAGAGTATTGTATCTTTCTTTGAAGAAGTATCTTTAGTATTTGCAACTCTCTTTTTATATCTTAACCAAAGATTGTGCGTCTTAGCCTTGCAAGTCATCTCAGGGATAGTGAGTTTCTTGGCCTCCGACCTAGACATTGTAACTCAGTTATTCATATAGTGAGATTGCTCTCACTGTGGTCTTTTCCTATTTGGGGTTTCCCCTGTAAAAATCTTGGTATTATTGTGTGGTTGCTTTTGTGGTTTCAGTTATTTACTTTCACGTATAAAGTATATGGAATGAATGATAAGTAAAACGGTTAATTTATGTAAGTTTTTGTATATGTTTATTCACACCCCCCCCCCCCTCTCGGCATACAATAGTGTTTAACAATTGGTATTAGAGAAAGTTTCCTAAAGTAACAACCTAATAGTGGAGGTAGACCTATGTTTCTAAACACTATGTTTGATTCTGATTTGGATGTTATGGAAGTAAATGAATGGAACATTAATGTTGTTGTAGACATGGATGGAGAATTTAGTCATGCTTTAGCAAATCTAAATGAAAACATAAACAAGTGTAAAACCATTGAAGAGAAGATCACCTATCTGAGAAAGCTACTTGATGAAGGAAGAAAGGCTATTGATAATTTTGAAACTGAAGACAATAAAAGGTAAGATGCAAACCAGATGTTTAAACATAAACATAAAATCTCAAACAAGCATTATACCTTTTACTTGCTCCTTGAATTGAACTAAGAGTGGTTGCACCCTTGACCACTTGATTTGTTCTTGATGATGTTGGAGATGTTGATTGCTCTCCAAATTGCACAACAAATGAAGTATTTGTTGGAATCAAGGAACACTGAGAGGGGGGTGAGTCAGTGTTCCGCAATCTTAAATTTATTAAACTAATCACTTAACCACATAGCACATATGAAGAAAAGAAAGATGTATAAACAAATAAAATATTCATAACACCACAACACCAAGATTTTTACGTGGAAACCCAGTTAAGGGAAAAACCATGGTGGGATTGAGACCCACAATATTAATATACCTTGTTATAACTATAATAATATTACAATGGGGAATGCACATGCATTCAAAGACACTTCCTAGAGCTCATCGCTCAAATTACAAAAAGGGATACAACCCCAAGAAGGCTCACTACCTTACAAATCTACTACAATAGATAATTGATATGGTTGAGCTAATAAATAGCATCTACAAATGCCTGGAAATAGTTTCAGCTAAGCTCATATATCAAACTGCACACTTTGCAACACACTTTGCTCTGATATGTTATTTTGCTGCAATCTAGAGCACCAATCTTTCACTCGCACACAAACTCCACAACCTCGATCACCAACACTCACAATATAACCATAGATACAAAAAATGACACTATCAATCACTTGTATATATCCACAACATCAAATTAGATCTTTTACATGTCGGCCCAAAAACGCATAACACACAAATGAAATGTGTAATACCAAGTCGGCTCAATCTGAACTCCAATCCACATCCAAATCAAAACAATGTCAGCTAAGACATAGTTTGGACCCAAATCACCACTGCGAACATGAAACACCTCCAAGAATTATGCCTTGAACATTCGCACATGCCACAATCATCATGAATGTTGCATAACATGAATAACACCATCGAAACAAAGAAAAACACCACTAACATGCACAACGATCAATGCAGACCACCAACAAAAATAGAAAATGATCTAGAAACATCTACAATCATCATGAATTATAGCAACAACAACCGTAACATCACCGCTTACTAATATATTCATCATCATTATACTGAACCTCAAGAACATAAACTCAACTTACTGTAAAACTAAAAGATATGCTTGTGAACATCCAAATCACAAACCATATGAATTGAGGACACACCAGAACATCCCAAACACTCTGCCAAATCTGTAAACAAAGATATTGCAATTTTGGAGCAATGTGGAGCAACGACCAGAACACTGAACACCACAAACAGTTGAAAACTATCCACAATACCGGATCACACAACTCTATCAAATCATCATGCGAAACACTGAAACTTCTATTGAATCAACTAGAGATACTTATCTCAAAACCCTTTAAATTGTAACAACTCATCTGAAACACACTGACCAAACCAACTTACTTAATCTAACCCGCAACACTAAAATACACAAAGGAATATGTTGACATCAATGACCAAACAATGTTCCAACAAACTTCTCAATAATATCCAACAATCTCCACCTTTGGCATTGATGGCAACATATGATGTGAAAAGAAATCAATGCAAAGAAAGAAATCAACTAACAACAATCTCCCCCTTAGATTAGCACAAGATATGACATTTTTTCACATGACTCTCTCCCTCTTTGACATCAATGCAAAAATCACATGTAAATAATGATTCTCTCCCCCTTAGATCAAGCACATAACTCAACAAGGTTTTTAACATATCTCTCTCTCCCCCTTTGACCATGCAAATGGATCAACAATATCCAACATAGATCTTTCATTCTCTTTGACAAAACCAGAAATCTAATCATTTGAACCACAACATTGACTACTCCTCCTCTAACATCAATCACACAGAATGACTATGAATAAACTAACTCAACAAACTTACACAAGCTTGAATATATCTACAAAATAACTCAAACTACTATCCCAATTACTCCAAACACTCCACGATCTGCTAACTACTTTTCAAATTGCATAACCTACTTCTCCATCTCCTTAGATGATAAATATGCTTTGAAAATAATTCCACCTTCGGATTGTCTGTCTTGTGTGCCTCACAAATCTCTATAACTAGAAATCGTACTCATCAACTTACAAAATCTATTTGCAACTTGAATATGGGAAAAAGAAGCAAGGTGAATTCAGATGGTTAGTATACAAACAAAACACACAAACATATTAAAACATGAAGCATGAATCAAATCACATAAAAACATGAAGACAATGCTTATACCTTGCAAACCTTTACCTTCTCCCTCAAATGGAGCTTGGATGAAGTTGAAGTGCGCCCAAATGCCTCCAATGAGATGTTGATTTGCTCCTAGATTGCTTGATGTGGTTGGCTTTCCAACATTGTGCACAAATGGATGTGATGGATTTGAAGGATGAGATAGATAATATGGCTAAATATGGATGAGAAGTAGCTTTGGCATGATAAGGGTGCAAAGATGGTTTCCTAGGCACAAACTAGCAGCATGAACTTGCTAAAATTAGAGATGAAATATGAGGGGATGGACTCCTCAATTTATAGGGAGAGAGGAGGAGAAATGAAGGGCTAGGATTGACCCAAGATGGAGGGTCAGGATTCCTTGTGAGCCCACACAAGGCCCAAGAGGAGGTGTGGAGACCAAGAGATATGCCTTAAAGGCATTTCTTGTATCCACACTCTTCAAGGTTCATTGGGAAGACTTCCCATCGTGCCTTGAGAAGAGAAAGGGATAGGATTTTTCTTGAGAGATGGAAAGGAAGAATTAAAAATTATTCAAAAGGGATGCTCATGGGGATTGGAGGAATAAGGAGGAATTAAAAATTCCTTGGAAGATGAGATGCCTAGAGGAATGTGAGATTTTGAAAATCTCACATTCACCTAGGAAAAGAGCATTTAATGAGAGTGATTTTGTGGCTAATCATGATGATTAGCCACTAGCAACTCATTAGGAGAGGGATTAGGGGAAAGATTAGGTGGGACTAGGGTAGATAATATTTGAAGGAGGATTTGACTAGGAGAGAGAATGAGTGGAGGGAATTAAAAATTAGAAGAATAATGCTAAGTGAGCTTAGGGAGTTTCTAGAAGAATTTATTAGGTTAATGATGGATTAGGAAAAAGATTATTTGTAGGAATCACTTAGATTAACTAATTAATTGAAATTAATTAGTTAAGAGGAGGAATTTGAAGAGATTTAATATTGAGGATTTTTAGAAGAATAAAAGGGGATTGATTTATTAAATAAACCAATCAACATACTATAGTGACAATATTAATTATAATTAATTAATATTGAGGAGAATTAAAAATTGGCATAATTAATAAACTAATTGTGTTGGGAACTTTAAAAATAATTAAAATAATTATTTTTAAGTGTCTACACAACTAATTCCATTTCCTGATCTAAAACTCTGCAGTCTTCACAAGAGACTCAAAAATGACACTTTCCAAATTGTTAAGATTCCTCAACTCAATGATTCTTATTGTACCTCCTCCAAGAATTCTCTCACTACCTCTAAAATTCCACTTGCTAACAAAACAGGTACATAGATTCAATTTCCTCTGCTTCCACCATCTGTTTTGCATCTACCTTAGACTCCATAGGAGTTCCATCTCTAGACTAATCTAGAAGATCTGAGTACCCTCAACAACCTCCACTGTCTCAAACTAATCACCACCTAGACCAACTCTCCTTTATAAACAAATGAAACATCCTCAACAACACAAGCTACCTCAACTTTTACTGCCTCAACTTGTTCTTCCTTCCACCTGTCTTTCTTGACATCTTCTACAGCTAGTATATTTCATTTTTTGGCCTCCCAAACCACCTTAACTGAAATCCAACATTCTGTGCATAGTGCTCTACTTCCTTCTATATCTTTCAAACAATTCAAGGCTCCTCAAACTATCAATATAGCTGAATATCTTACTCATAAATATCAAATTCACAATCTTTCTGAATAAATACCTTATATGCCAGATTAAGGTTCCATCACTGAATCGCCTTCATAGTCTTGAAATCTCTCATAGAACTTGTTTAGATGCATCTCTTCAAAAAGAAAAGAGAAATGATAGGTAAGAGTACCTTTATATCTTCCGCACAATTAACTTTCTGACACATTAAATTCATATTTCCCTAAACCTTCCAGAAACCTTAAATCACACAAAAATCTGCTCCAACACTTTCAGAAATCCTTCCAATAGACTATCAATCATCAAATACAACTTCTACAACCTGTTGGAATTAGGCATAGATCTCAAACAAGGGGTTTATAAGATTTTCATGAGAACTTCCCCCAAGGTCGGATGCCTTAGTTCGATTAGTGGATGTAGTTCCAACACTGGAATCAGGTGTGAATCCACTTCCTACATCATTATCGCTCTTCTTTACCCATGTATTCTTCATCTAAAGATTTCTTCAAATTTCTTTTTTCCCTTCTCATCTGCCTTCACATTCTTGTTCTTGTCTACTGGACCTCTCCTATTCACATTTCTACTTCTGCAGTATTTATCAATGTGGTTGAATTTGTTACATGCATAGAAAACATCATTTCCCTACATAGGCCTGAAGTTCATGTGATTTCCTCATGATCTACAATTATTAACAACATGTCCAAATCTACCACATGCATAGCATCTAATATTCCTCCTATTCTAAAAAAAATTCATCATACTTTTGCATTCAATTGCCTTATGATCATACTTATTGCATTTGAAACATTGATCGAAGAAGGATGGGCCATTATTATTCACTCTATTTCTGCATTGACTAGCCATAACCAAATTTATTGCAAACAAAATATTTACCATTAAACTTATAAGTACTAGGTTTCCTTACCAGAGACCTTGAATTATTCTTTTGTTGTATTGATTTACGATTTCCTTGACCAGATCTGAAGCTTTCACCTTTCTCAAATCCAAGACCTAACTTGTCATCTGCATCCTTTTGGCTCTCAAGTATCTCATCAAGTTTATCTGAACTAATCTTGAACTTCTCCTTGTAATCATTTGCAGTAGTGAGTTCATCCCTAAGAATAATAATTTACCTTTCAAGCTCTTGTTCATTTTTTTTGGATTGTAACAGTTCAAGATTCAACTAATCATACTCATAATTAAGTCTACAACATTCATTAGATTTATCATTCAAGGATTAAGTAAGTTTCTCTTCATTCTTATTTCTAACCTTAATCTCCTTTGTCAATCTCATCACTATATAATACATCTCATGCCTTAGAACAACATTGTCTTCAACAAGCTTCTCAGATTCTCCTTCAACGCTTCATCATCCATGCTTAGACTTTCTTTCTGCTTTAGCTGATCAAAAAGTTTCTTTCTCTTTCCCTAGACTTGTTCAACTAATCCTTTAGAAACTTAATGAAATTCTTAGCATCTCTTAGATTCCCTTTCAAATCCCAAACTTGAGATTTTGACATCAAGATAATCAAGAGCAACAATAAGCTGATGTTTCAAACTACTAGACACCATTAGCATACCTTCTCGGACCTCCCTCAAGTTGTTAGACTCCTTCTAAGGAACTAGGCTCTGATAGCAATTCTTGGAATCAAGGAACACTAAGATGGGGGGGGTGAATCAGTGTTCCACAATCTTAAACTTTATTAAACTAATCACTTAACCACATAGAACATATGAAGAAAGGAAAGATGTATAAACATTGTAGTCACATAAATCTGTCCAGTTTAATTAAATGAATATTTGCTATTTATTTGATTAAAAATCCACTAGCCATTAGTTAAATTAATATTTAATTAATTCATCTTCAAACATTCTCTTATTAATTAAATAAATTATTGAATTTATTTTAATTAATTCATTATACCAAATTCAAAATCAATTAAATGAATAAATTCTATTTATTTAAACAAAAAAAATCCCCCCTTTCCTCTTTTAAATAAATTAAAAAAAACATTTATTTAAACCATTTATTCCCCCCACTTGCATTTTCCTACAAATGCAACTTGCAGACATTTATTGAAATAAATTAATTTTATTTTAAATAAAATCCTATTTTCTCTCACCCACCATCTCCCACTTGCCCTTCCTAAATTCTTCTAGAACCTATCTAATCCTAATCAATTAACCTAATCCATCCCCTAATTATTGGCACATTCCTAAGCAACTTGGAGTCACTTCTCAAAGACTTCAAAGTCTTTCAAAAACATTTAATGCTTTGTGTGTTCAACAATTTAACCTCTAAAGTCTTCCAAAACTACTAATAGCTCTTACATGACCATTAATGGATCTTACATAACCATTTATGGTTAATTCAACTTGCACTCATGTGTCTCCTCAAGCATTTATTGCTTTGACCATGGTTATCCCTTTTGCCTTTGCACAAGAGTTTATCCATTGGATAAAAGCTTTATTCTTTCAATAAAGAATTTATTCATTCAACCTAACCTTGACCTTAACTCCCAAGTTAACTCTCAGGTCATGTCAAGCATTTAATGCTTATACCCTCTCCTCTCAACCTATCTCACATTGACACTTGTCATCCTGGGATTGGGTTGAAAGCCATCACATGGATTGAATATCATTCAATCCTGACCTTTGTTGAGATTACTCAATCTCAACCATCCATTGCTCCATTTTTCCTATAAATAGAGCCCATTTCTTCGTAATCCAGATCCTGAAAAACTTGTATGCATCTAAGTTATAGATAATTTTAAAGAGCATTTAGCATATCCTACTTATATTCACTCTTTTGGATTAAAATCAACACTAGATTAGATTATAATCTCATTTCTAGTTTATTCATGCTTGCATAGCATTTAGAGTAATCATCCACAATCTTGAACCTCTATAAGCATCTATAGTGCAAAAAGTTGTTGAGAGCTACACTAATTTGGAAGTTGGAAAGGAGAGGAACAAGGAAGGAGAAGCTACCAACATGGTAGAGAGCATATGGAGAAGTTTAGTTACTTTTTGTAGATTCCTTAAGCTTTCTTTTTGTTTATTAGTATCTTTCTTGATATGCTTGCTTAGGATAGTTTTTAATTGGTGATTTCTAACACTAACATCTAACAATTGATTTCTTTTGTTTCTTGTGTTGTGTTTATCCTAACCAACTTGTCCATATTTGCAGAGCATCATTTGGTGAACCCGACGTGAATCCAAACACCCAAAAACAATCTTTTTTTTCAACAACTAACGTGTTTGAATGTTGATTTTGACACACAGGTCGCGCTTTAGCACTTTTGATCGTGTTGTAGCGCTATTGCAATTTGACATTCTAGCACTATTGTATTTACAATAGCACTATTGTCTCAAATTTGGCGCTATTGACCGTTATTTAGCACTTTTATGGCTTAAATAGCACATTTGTGCTTGTTTTGGTGCTTTTGTATTTGTTGTTAGAGTTTTACTTTTAGCGCTTTTGTCTCAGTATTAGTGCGTTTGTGTTAAATAGCGCTTTTGTTTGAACACAGAGTAGCGCTATTGTAACAGAACATTGTAAAAAAGGCCATGTAACTGAAAAAATAAATTTTCTTAGGCTTGTAGAAGCCCACCATGCTTTCGGTTTTTTCTAACTGTTTGCTTCATGTACAAGTTTTAGAATAACTCTTTTTTTAGCTTAAAAAGTCAAAAACACTTCATTTTGGTGCTTTAAAAACAATCTTCATTTCTTGCAAGATAGACTCACTTCATTTTTGGTGCTCTAAAACTTACAAGAAAATTTTATTTCCTTGCAACTTAGGTTCACTTCCCTTGGTGCTCTAAAAATTCACAACACAAACTTTGTTTCTTGCAAGTTAGGCTTAATTTTTCTTTTGGTGCTTAAAATCAACAAGACAAAATTTATTTCTTGCATCAAACTAAAATTCACAATCAACACTTCAAATTTTGGTGCAAATAAAAGGAACAATCCATTTGTCTCATTTTGCAAGCGATTTACTTCATGCATACGTGTTTCAAATTAAGCTGACCAGGATTTCAAATTCTAGTTTACTCAAACATTTTGTCTTTGAAGTTAAAAAGAACACCATGATTGTTGGAGAAACATCTACAATTAGATAGAACATCATTGCAATGACAAGTTAAAAAGAACAAGTGCATTTCATGTTTGGCACACTTGTGCAAAAAGAGTTTGTCGAGTGGTCCTACTTCTAACACACACTATCCTCTCCCTTGGCTTTTGTGGTCCTAGGTGTAAGAGAAAAGTGTTAGTAACACTCAAGTTTTATCTTTTTAAGAGAGACTTGCCAAGAGATCGATCACTCTTGAGAACGACCTTGCGCGGTAAATTCTTCGAGCTGCTATAGAAATCAGGTGAGAGCGAAAGTTGTAGCCTTGGGTATAGTTGTTCCTACAATGTAACTTGCCAAAAGGACAAATGGGACCCACCACAAGTTACAAGGCTCTTAAGTGAGTCACTGCAGAATGAACTTATGTCCAAAAACATCGAACATTACTAAACACCTTTAAGTAGTAGCCCACCCGTTCTATTGATTGAGGATATTTTTGATATAATTTAGTGGAAGAGCATAGATGGTTTTCCTCCCAAGATACTCACCATACATATTTCCTTGAGTAGAAACATAGCTTTTTGAAAAGTCACTTGTGGCTTGATGAAAGTGATGACTCCCCCATCATAGGGATCATCTATTTGTTATACTCGTGCAAGACTTATTATATCACATCCTTACATGCCACGACGAGATTCATAAGGTATGTAGTACCAAAGTCGAAGAAATATCAAGATGTGGGCTGAATTTATCACAACTGGCCATTTGACCTTAGGGATAAAGAGTGTTTGAAGTGTTTTTGTTTTGAGTCAAGACCAGTGCCAACTGAGCCCACTTCAGGCTTTAGAAAACACCTAAAAATAAACTTAAAGGAAAGGATCATAATAAGTCCAAGGATTGGGATGATCTAGACCCACACCTATTTGTGACTTTTGAGGCAACATTCTTGTGTTTGTGTGCTTGCTTTGTTTTCTTGTCGAAGGAAAAATCAAAAATTAGTTCCAAAAACAAGTATTCATCCAACATAAACATTTTCAAACACCAACCAAAGATCAAAAACAAAGAGAAAAGTATCAAACTATATGACCATTCTTCACATCTTGAGAAAGAAGAATCTTCATCAACACATCAACTTGAAAAGAAGACCATTAAGCTCGAAGGCTTAATCAAAAGGAGGAAATTCTTATATCTAAATAGACAAATTTTTGTCTCTCATAGAGCTTTTCTACGTCACATGCGTCTTTATCTTCAAGGAAAATCAAACGAATTTGATCAAGAGTCATTAAACCGCCGAGCTTTTATGCAATATAGAGCTTTGAGTTATCACAAAAACAAAGGAGGCAAAATCAAACGTAGCTCGGGAAGAACCACCAACTCTCGAAAGAGAAGAAGAAGAATTTGTCCCATATGTGACACAAAGCTTTTATTGAAGTTAAAACATTTCATTCATTATCATTCACATCTCATCAAATCCATTCCAACTCTCAAAACATTAAAGAGGTTTTTATCCTAAGTTCTATTTTTGATATTGCTTGAATCAAACACAATACATCACTTTTTAGAGTGTCTCTACATCTAGGATAAACTCATCCTACAAGGCATTTCTACGTAGGTTAAAACTAGTCTATGAGTGCAATCCTCCCATTACTAGGTAGTTGAGTCTGTAATACATCTCTGATTTCTCTAAACCTTATCACATCAAACTTTGTCAATCAAAGACAACAAGCAAATCAAGAAGAAAAATTTGGTCACATTTACCTCTAAAGTGCTCGAGATCCGTATGCAAAACATTTCACCAACCATAAATCTCTCATTCATCAACAACTCATCATCATTTTCACCCAACTTCAACAAAAACTTGTAAACAAAATGGCTCATACCAGGTCCAGGTCTAGACAACAAGAAATTGAAGAGGAAGAGGAGGAAAATATCAATAAATTCCAAGAAGCCCTTGGAGGAAACGTAAATGATGACAATCCAGGCACTCCTACTCCTATGGCAATAGAAAGGGCGCAACAAAACCCTTTCTTCAATAGGCTTTTTGATGAAATACTCAAGGGTAATGTTGATGCTCACTTTTTAAAACTTGCTCAAGAAGGAGCCAAACTCCCCTTTGACTTTTACCTTAAACAACTAAGACAAGCATCAGAATGTCAAAGTCGTAATGAGGATGAAAGAGGTCGAGAGCACATTAGATACAACTTTCATCCAGGTAATCCCCCACCTCCTCCTCCTCCAAGTGAAATAGAAATGTTGCGGCAACAAGTCAAAAATCTCACCCAACAACTTCATAGTGGTGTAAAAACCAATCAATTTTCACTCAATGACATTTGTCCCTATCCCTTTGATAGGAATTTTCACATGCCACCTTTTCCGTGAGGGTTCTAAACACCCAAGTTCTAAAAGTATAGAGGAAAAGGAGATCCTCATGATCATGTTAGAGAATTTCATTCAACTTGCCTCAAAGTGGCATATGAGGATACATACCTAATGCGACTTTTTCCCCAAAGCTTGGGAGGAACAACCACATCATGGTTTTCCCGATTACCAGGTGGCATTAGGACATTTGAAGAGTTAGTCCAGAAATTCTTGGCACATTACTCACACAACATTGAATGTGATATCACCATGGTTGATCTATGTAACACTAAACAAAAACCAGGTGAACTATTTTCAGTCTTTCTGCAACGATGGCATCAAATGTCTAGCAGACGTTCTCTTTAGTTACCTAAACAAGAACTAGTGGAAATATTTATTTCCAACTTAAATGAAGAAATGGAATTTCACCTGGATGTAAAAGACACAGACTCTTTCAATGACATGATCACCAAAGGATTAAAATGTGAGTGGGCTCTCATCAAGAAAGGACTTATCAAAATCTACAATGAACCAAAGGATGGCCCTCGCCCATGTTTCAATAGTGACAAACCAAGCTTCTGGAACAAAAACAAAAATATCGTCAATGACGGGGTTGTGGATGCAAGAAGTATCAAAAGTGCACAACCTGTGGTCTGATTTGTAGGACAGAATCCCCCACCTCAGACTAACACAGTTGGTCCTCCAAATCAAGGCCTCATCACATCTTAGGATGAACCCAGACCGCATAAACAAAAACCAAAGCGAACATACACTCCCTTAGGAGAACCCATCGAAACAGTATTATGACAACTGGTTTCTCAAAATCTAGTAATCTTACCCAAAACATCAAATTATGAACCTCAAGTCAAACCTTCATGGTGGAGGGATACTGAGTATTGCGACTTCCATCAAGGGAAAGGACATAAGACAAACAATTGTCACAGATTGAAAGATCTTATTCAGGATCTTATTGACCGAGGTGAAATCAAAATCAAAGGACATGACCCAAAGACAACAAACAATGATCATCTCATGTTTAAAAATCCACTTCCATTGCATGATCAAAGGGGTCCTTCCACTTCAGGGAAAAACACAGATACCACCAATTATAGGCAAGCCACATGTAATTATACTGTGAATCACCTATATGATGCTAGTGAACAAATTGCAACTATAAACATCAAAAATCCCAACTCCACTTGCAATGTTGTTACACGTCGTAGCAAGATTACCATAAAAGCAGCTCCACAAGGCACCCCATCTATCCCAAAGTAGTATAACCTTGTGGAACAGTTAGACAAAATGCCCGCTTTGATATCTATCTTAGAGCTATTATGCCTATCTCCATCTCATAAAACAATCTTGGATCAATCTCTCCAAGAGGCATCAGTCCTTGCAAGCCTAAATATAGATCAATTCCAAGCCATGGTCAGAAGTCTAAGATCATCACCTTGTCTCACTTTCTCAGAAAGTGACAACTCCTCCTTCCAGCAACCTCATAACGCTTCACTCCATATTGAAGGGTTTATCAACCAACATAGGATCAAGTGAGTATTGATCAATAATGGAGCAGGCCTGAATATTTGTACTCTACAATTAGTCACAGCTTTGGGATATGCAATAGAATCAGTGGATCCCCGCAAGAAGATAACAATCAAAGCCTATGATGATGTAGAGCGTTCATCCAAAGGAGCTGTTGTGCTACCAATCCGAGTGGGCCCTATGGTGAAACACATCATCTGTCAAGTTTTGGACCTTCCTTTGCCATACAATCTATAGTTAGGAAGACCTTAGATACATCCCATGCAAGCCGTTCCATCCACCTACCATCAATGTATCAAGTTCCTACATAATGGTGTAGAAATTACAATCCTGGGCGATGCAAACCCCTTTGCATATTGTCATAATATCAGTTATCAACTAAAGATTACCATTCCTAACAATAGAGAATCCATCTCCTCCACATCATATGTAAGTCCAATCTCTCTTTCCAGTTCAAACACCACTATACCCAAGCAAGAAAAGTTTAAGATGAAAATAGCAGAGGAAGGTCCTAGGGAATACAATTTGAGCCAACTCTTTTGTGTGGGACAAATGCCTACTTCTCCTAGGACACATGGTAGACCTCAACAATTACTTCAACAACCATTGATCAAACTAGCATGTACTTTGATGCCTTTCATCCTTGGAAAGAGTCAAGAAGAAGAAACTAGAGATCAGGACTTAGCAGAATGGATCTATAAAGATCCCATCACCACCAATACTCTGCAACCTAAGCTTCCCACAGATCAATATGGCAAAGGCCTTCTCATTATGCAAATAATGGGTTATGATGGTCAGAGTGCTTTGGGACCTTACAAACAAGGAAGACATGAACCACTGCAGCCGAAATTAAAGCCCAAGGATAATACAGGCCTAGGCTTTCAAAAGGAGATTCTTCTCAAACTTAGATTCAAAGGAAAACCCAACAAACCACTATATCAGCCTATTACAAAGAGGTCACCTTTGATTATAAAAGCTACATCAAACACCATGGCAACTACCACATCAAGGCTAAGAATCCCAACACAACCATCTACAATACCCATCATCCCACCAATCAAACCAGCGATCCCATCGACAACAACAATAACATCAATAGCACCATTAGCAGTAGCAACTGTATCAGAACCCATAGTAGTATCTATGACACCAATAGTTCCAGTAGAAGCCACAGAGTCAACACTACCGATACTCCCTGTATCGAATTCATTGATCCCCATAATCCTTCCTACAGCACCAACTATTTCATCTACATAGGTACATCAACCGATCACACATGCAGTGTTTAACTCAAAGGACTTCCCAGTATGGTATAGTAATCAGATACTGGAAAGTGACTCAGAGACTAACTCACACGAATGGTAATTTGATTCCATCCAACTTAATACTTCAGATGAGGAAGAGACATCACTACCTCCACCCCGCAAAGACATCCCTATTTACGGAGAAGTACAGATAAAGACCTCTTGGGTTCTTGAGCTGGAAATTTCTTCCACAGACCCTACGTCCCATCCTACACTTGATTCTGACATGGAGAGTACCATCAATGACCTTCACCACAACATCTTGACCCTCACTGACACATCTAATGAACTTAACCTAATTGATGAGGTAATACCCATTATCCATCTTGAACTCATTGAATGGAACTAACCTAATCCCCCATGTCTTGACCATTTCCAAAACGATGAGGTGATCATTGACTTTTTGGAACTATGGGATAACATACCAAGCGGGGATCACAGAGCTGGATTCGCCATAGAAATTAATAGCACAACATACTTTGGGGCGGATGCCAAACCTTTCAGCTGCAAAAATATAACAATAAAACATGGATCTTCCAGTGAAAACCACACTGTGGCACTGTTTGAGCCAACAAAAGTAAAAAGAAAGAGCGTATCTAACAGTGAAAACCTCTTTGAGGCACCGGAGGATGAAAGGTTTGACATTCTCCCTGCTAGTACACAACAGGAACGATCAATTATTCTCATCGAGGAAACAAAAGAATACAACATGGGGACTCCTGAAACTCCTCACCACATACATCTGGCATCTCTTCTAACTCCAGAGGAACAACCTAAGTTTGTAGAGTTTTTCTAGAAGCGTCAAATCAACTTCGCATGGTCATATGTAGACATGCCTGGGTTGGATTCTAATTTAGTCATGCATCACCTCACCATAGCAAAAGGAGCTAAGCCTATCAAGCAGAAACTTCGCAAGATGCATCCTCAGATTGCGGTATTAGTCAAAGCAGAACTCAAGAAACTCCTAGATCTTGGTTCCATTAGACCAATTGATTATGCAAATTGGATATCCAATATTTTTCCTATCGGCAAACCAAATGGGGGCATCCGTATTTGTACTGACTTCAGAGATCTAAATAAGGCATGTCCTAAGGATGACTTCCCCCTACCAAACATCGACATAATAGTAGACCTAACAGCGAGACATGCCATGCTTTCACTCATGGGTGGCTTTTCAGGATACAATCAGATAAAGATCACACTAGAGGATCAACATAAGACAACCTTCACATGTCCATGGGGAACATACTATTGGAATGTAATGCCTTTCGGTCTCAAGAATGCAAGCGCGACCTATCAACGAGCAATGACCACCATCTTCCATGATATGATGCATACTATAACAGAAGATTATGTTGATGACTTACTGGCAAAATCACTCACAAGAAAAGGTCATCTACACACATTGGTGAAAATCTTTGACAGACTGGAACAATATCATGTTTGACTCAACCCAAAGAAATGTGTCTTTGAAGTAACCTCGGGGAAGCTTCTAGGATACATCGTCTAAAGCAAGGCTATTGAGGTCGATCCAGCAAAGGTCAAAGCAATCATGGACATGTCACCCCTTTACACACTTGTTACAAAAAAACATCTGCTTTCAATGGGATGCCAGATGCCAACAAGCATTCTAGATGCTTAAAGACTATCTCATGAATACACCATTGTTGATCCCACCAGATCCAAGCATACCTCTGTTACTCTACATATTAGCAACAAATACAGCATTGGGAGTGCTACTAGCTCAACACAATGCAAAAGGGAAAGAGTGCGCTATTTACTACATCTCTCACACACTGGTTGGCTATGAACTCAATTATACACCTATTGAGCGAGCTTGCTTAGCAGTAATCTTGGCAGCCACTAAACTGAGGCACTATCTATTAACACACAAGGTACAACTCATTGTGAAGATTGATCCACTCAAATACTTACTTAGCAAAGCAACATTGACAGATCGTTTGGCCAAATGGGTGATGATTCTTAGTGAATTTGACATCGAGTATGTGGACCGTAAAGCTATCAAAGGATAAGTTATTGCAAATCAGTTGGCCAATGCACCACTCATAGGCGATCATCCTCTCATTTCCAATTTTCCAGATGAAGAGATATTCATGATCACAATAGCACAACCATGGAAACTATACTTTAATGGTTCATACACTAGGCATGGCTCGAGGGTAGGCATCCTATTTATCACACCTCAAGGTGATAGCATCCTGAAGTCTTACAAGCTCACCTTTCCATGCACAAACAACATAGCAGAGTATGAGGCCTTGATCATGGGACTTAGGCTAGCCATACAATGGAAGTTACAAGAACTACAAGTATATGGCGACTCCCAACTGGTCATTCGACAAGCAACTAATGAATATCAGACTAAAGATGACAAACTCATGTCGTACAAACAAATGGTGGACAAATTAAACACATCATTCACTACTATCACCTTTGAGTAGATACCAAGAGATTAGAATCGAGCTGTTGACGCTATGGCTACCATTGCATCTCTCCTAGATCTTCCACAGAATTCAACACGCTACAAGTTCTTGGTAGAACAGCTTTGGATCCCCACTTATGATATCCCTGAAACTGAGATGATATGTCACCTTATTGGTTCTGAATCCCCATGGTACGGTGAATTCTACACCTACCTCAGCGATCACACATTTCCTCCTAACCAATTGAATAACCAACGTAAAACCTTCATTTGCCAAACCGCTCAATATACCATTATTGCTGAAACCTTATACCGACATAGTCTTGATGGTACTCTCCTTTGATGTCTAGAACATGATGAGATAACAAAGGCCTTGGAAGAGGTACATGAAGGAATTTGTGGAACTCATGCAAACGGTCCGTCACTCGCCAAGAAACTCCTGCGCACTGGATACTATTGGCCATCTATGGAAAAAGACTCCTACTACTTTGTCCGAAAATGCAAGAAATGCCAAGTTCATGGAGACCTGATACATGCACCAGCATAGGAATTACAACCAATCACAACACCATGGCCTTTTTGTCAATGGGGCCTTGATCTGGTGGGTAAAATTCATCCATCTTCATCCAACGACCACAAATTCATTATTACTGCCACCGAACACTTCACAAAGTGGATCGAAGTTGTTCCACTTACCCAAGTCACCGGCAAGCAGATCGCCTCATTCATCCTCAATTACATCATCTACCGGTATGGTGTACCCATGTCCATCATCACAGATAACAGTCTTCCTTTCAAAAATCAGGATGTCCGTGAGCTCTGTGAGAAGTTTCACATCCAACACCGCTTTTCCATGCCCTATTACCCACAATGCAATGGTCAGGCCGAAGCATCAAACAAGAACATATTGAGAATCCTAAAGAAGACAATCAATGATGTCGGTCGTGATTAGCATGTTCAATTGAATCCAGCACTATGGGCGTATCGAACTAGCATTCAAACCCCTACAGGCGCAACTCCCTACTCACTAGTCTATGGCGCAAAAGCTATCTTACCTATTGAAGTTGAGGTACCATCTCTATAGTTTTCATTGCATAATCTCATTGATGATGAAGCATACAGAGTATCACGTCTTCAGGACTTAGAGCTACTTGATGAGAAATGACAAGCTGCATACAATCACCTCAAGGCCTATCAGCAGCGCATGAGCATAAGCTAAAATCACCACGTTAGACCTCATACATTTGAGGTAGGTGATCTTGTTCTTCGAGAGAATCCTCGTAACCAACCAAACCGCGAACATTAGGGAAAGTTTGAATCAAATTGGCTGGGTCCATATGTTATCACTATTGTATTTGGGTCCGGGGCATATCAGTTGGCTACATTTGAAGGAGAACCACTAGTAGATCTGATCAACAACATGCACCTTAAAAAAATTTATACATAAAGCTGCATAGAGCATTAGGCTCCCATACATACCAGCAAAAACACCAAAAACATTTGGAAAAATGTCTTGAAGAAAATACAAAAACATCAAAATAAGTAAAGCAAAATCATGCATCCAAACGGTGAACAACCGCTCCGGTGGCACCTTGGGTAAGTACGATGGTGAAAACCTGGCAAACAAGCGCCACTCATAAAGGCTATGGCTCCATTATCTTTTAGACTTGTTGCGATTACATTCATTGCATCCACTCATTCGTCATTCAAACCATGGCTTGTTATTGATCTACGCTGAAAGATAATACTTCATGCGTCTTGCATCCCTCCTTTCCATAGTCATGTCTAAACTAGGGGCAATCCCCTTAACCTATTTGATGGAAGTGGATTATGCATTACTTGTGATTCATTGATTCTTAGTTCAAAACTATCTCACATACCAAAAACATTCAAAACTGTCTCACAAAATACCAGAAACATTCAAAACTATCTCACAAAATACCAAAAAACATTCAAAACTATTTCACAAAATACCAAAAACATTCAAAACAATCATCAAAGTCCAAAACATTCAAAAAAATCATGAAATCCAAAAACATCATAAAACATCAAAAATAAAACAAATAGCATGGCAACACATTGTACATACTCATCTGAGTAGGTACCAAACAAGTGTTGTCACATACTCATATAATGATCACTTCTCAAATCAACCAAACAATTAACATCAAAAACTCAAACTGTCTTCAATAAGGATGCATCCTTCCTTACCAAAACAAAGACAAGATGACATTTTCTTTGACAAGAAAATTTTGTTTAAGCTATCAAATACTTGGTTGTTTTATGCGTTATTCATTCATATCGGGTTCCTACAACATTGTTTGTGTATCTTCGATGCATTATTTGGATGAAGTACTAGGGCATGTCCTAATGGTGTCTACGTGGGAAGTTCACTAAGCTACGTGTTCATAGGCAAAATACAGTCATAGATAACTATGACTTGCTGACTACATCGTATACCTCGACCATATGAGCATGAACCATTACCAAGGATCCATATTATTTATTCTTTATGTACGTTGTTTGTTTACAGGTACAACGCTCTTTCTTTGGTTCCTCCTACCTCATCCCATTTGGATAAAGGTTTTTGTCTCTTATTACGGTATGAACTTGTCTCAGGATATGATCAGCCCAAGATCCAGGAGGACAATCCGAGTCATGCATGAAAGGAGATGATCCTTGTTTGTTCCACAAGCAATACTCAGGTCAACTTGACCCATTATATCAAGTTGTTTGTATTAACTTGCTATATCAAAATCCATGTAAGGAATACTCAGGTCATCTTGAATCATTATGTCAAGTTGCTTGCATTTTCTTACAAAATTTTAAAGCTCAATGATGAAAAATAAAGCACTATGGATCGTCATTTCATCTCATCTGTTTATATTGCATTCCGTTGCATACCGTCCATCCATTTACTCATTTATTTACATAATTTTGCATGCAAGTGTGAACAAAGTTAAATATGAGCAGTTATGCGAAAATTGAGCTAGTTTTGGATACAATTGTGATAGAGTACTCTGATACATCATGCAAAGTCTAAAACAACCTTTAATTCATCTACCATCATCATTTCATTACCTTTTAGTTGCATTTGCATTATTCTTTAGCCATTCATTAGCATGCATTTAATATCATTTAGTTGCACTTACCCCATATAGTTCATTCTCATTTTACTTACATTAGTATCATTATATCATTTCATTATTACCCTCATAACATTTAGATTCACTTATATAGATAATTATCCTTATTTCCTACCATGATTACTCATTACTATACATTCATTTAAACATCCGTTAGTGATCATCATTTATCATCATTTCCACACTTATGTATCATACATTTGTTTAGGTTTCCATAATTGCATACATTCATTTATCTATTCATTAGTTAAAATGCATTCATTCATCCATTTTATCTCACTTATGATTCATTTAGATTGCATTCATTATCCCTTCTAATTGCATTAAGGTGTGGTTATTAAGCATGAGTTGCATTATCATCACATTATCTTTTTACTTCATCATATTTGGGCATTTAGAATCATAAAATCATTTGTCTCAAACATTGGTTCATACATTATAGCATATGCATTCATTTAGAAATCATCATTAAAACATTTGTACTTTACATTTGTTTATCCATGTTACATTTATTTTTAACCATCTAGATGCATATACATAAATAAATCAATCATTCCAAAAAACATTTTCATTAACATCATTGCATATCATTAAACCATCATTGTGCTAATATAAAGTACAAACTACTATCTATAGCGTCATACATTATCATTTTATTATGCATACATAAACATCATGGCATTGCATACATCTGGCATTCTATGCCAAAAACCATCAAAAGAACATACATATTAACCTGCATCCACATGTTAGCATCCAACATCATACAACATGCATATAGACATCATGTAAGAATAAATCATCATAAAACATGCATATAGGAATCATCTCATAAACACACACACACACACACACACACACACATATATAGCATAAAACAAATATCCATCTAAGCATAAACTCATAAAAATCATCATCCTGCATAAAATCCATACATATCAACATGCATATCATAAAACGAGATCTCCTCATATTTATCATCTCATGTATCAGAGTACAATGAAGTCTACAAAATCGGCTACCAAGAGCCATCCAAGGCATAGTCCAAGATAACAATATAAATACATGCATGCAAAATGCTCTCTCAGATACCACTCTGCCCAGATGTTGCACCACCATCACCACCTTCTCAACCACTAGTCCCTGCACCATCCGATCTATCTCTCCATGGAGGCCCCATCAAACTCCCACTAGCTCCTACACCACCTGACCTATCTCTCCGTAGAGGACCCATCACACCCCCACTACTCTGCATCCTCTGAGACCGCTCTGACCTGGTCTGCCGCATCTGTGAATAGCTCAGTCCTCACTGACTAGCTGGCACCACCTGCTCATATAAATCAATCCAATACTTTATCTTGGCCTGTGCTCGTCGGACCTCCCTCACCAAAGCCTCCACAGTCGGCCCCTATCCTAGTACTCCCTCCAAGGCCCACACTCTCTCCTGCAACTGAGTCACTCTCTCCACCACACCATCCCTCTCCCGCAACACTACAGTCAACTCTGACTCTCATGCAAATAGCTGCACATCTCTAGCTGCAACCTCTGCCTCCAGATCCTCCACCTATGTCTCGGTTGCTATAAGTTGAGTCTACAAATGTAATATCATATGATCTCGAAGATCACCACCCCCTATCGCTCCCTCCCCTGTATCCATAGGTGCCTCACCTATAGCTCCCTCTCCAGTAGCTCCCTCCCCTCTATCCATCGGTACCTCTCTCTCCCCCATACCTATGCCACCCAATCTAACTCCTCCCTGCATAAGAGGTCCCTGTGATATCTACAATGGCAAACTGCCTCTCCCTCTCTGCTGCACCCGACCACCACTGCCACCTCCACCTCTGAATCCACCACCCCCACCATCCCCTCCTCCATCACCACCTCCTCCACCTCCACCATCCCCTTCTCCTCCTCCATCATCGCCATCCTTTCTCCCTTGTCCATCTATTATCAGTCCTCGACCACCTCTCCTCCTTCATCTCCGTCCCCTCTCCTCCTCAAAATCATGAATCATCTCTACCGGATCTGATATCCAAAGTATCAGATGAGCCGCCATATACTATGTATACTCCTCTGACACTCCTGCATCTACCACCCTCAGCCGTATATCCCATGGCCTCGCCTGTAGCATCCGAAACTCTACCAAAGTCTGATCATAGGGTAGTACTGGCCCCCATGCATACCTCTCTCATACCACCCTGGCATACTCCCCTGATCCCTTAGGCATTCCCTGCTGCCATCCAAACTATCTCATAACTCAGCCCGACAAGTGTCTATCCACATGGTAGGTTGTCCTCCCAATGAGGAATCGGGTCATGAATACATACAGCAGTGCCTCCACATCATCCTCCCAGGGCTCACACTCAATATAAGGTCTCCAAATAACTGCATCCAAATCATCTAGTGCCCGCTGCCACCACTCTAACTTCCCCAGGTGGGGTTGACTCATCATACCACTATACATATACATATATGGCTGGTCGACTGCTCCAAACCTAAGACTAACTGGTCGGGTAAATGGTAGGTTCTCCCACGCTCAAATATGTAGCAACGTAACTCCCACTGCTAAAGAGCCCCTCCCTCGGTATATGACCTCATGCAACTCCTTATATAAGTGCGCTAACACGCATGGTCCCTAGGCAAATTGGGTCCCCTCTTTCATCATTTGCTTGATCACCTACCCCCAACCCACTGCTAGACCATGTGATCACCTATCCGGACATAGTAGTTCCCCAACGATCCCTGACAACACTACTGATAATGGCTTGTACAATGCGGCAATATCGTCCCAGGCTATGGAGCCATCATCAATATACACATCCTCCTCAAAGAATCTCTGCACTGCTAGGGTACCCCACGCTCTGTCATATGTAACCAGCTCACCTCAAATAGGTATATGTAGGATGCGCCATACATCCTCTAGTGTCACAGTCATCTCCCCCTGTGCCAAGTGAAACGTACATGTCTCACTATGCCAGCACTCTGTCAATGCTGTCATCAAACCGTTACTCATCTGAATCATGGGCATATGTATCACATCGTACAGCCCAGTCGCTGCAATACAATCCACCTTGGCCTCTATCAGCTAATCACACAGCCCCTGTGTCGCGGGATGTCTCTCGCGCAATTGTAAGACGCGTAGATCCTCCTACACAAGTGCAATCAACCATCATCATTAGTTGTTTTATTTCAAACTTTCTTAAGTTTAAATCTAGACTATCAATAGATACTTTGATCAAGTATCTTTGGGTCTCAACAAGTAAGCAATCATGGCACACCTAGACTTCAATAGGAATTTATCCTAATGACCTAAGTCTAATCAGGGCTGCTATGGTTCAAAAAAACTCTCACTTCACATCTCCATGCATCCATCATTGGCATCCAAAGATTATTTGTTCAAACACTGGGGCATTTATTTTTCTACACAAAAGTGTTATTTTGAACACAAAAGTGCTATCTCCTAACAATAGCACCATTACCCTAACAAAAGCGCTCAATCAACTCTTCAAAAGCGCTCAAACTACAAAAATGCTATATCAACTACACAATAGCACTACATCTCAACAAAAGCACTCAATCAACCACTCCATAGCGCTAAACTAGCAAAAGCGCTCAAACAACTATACAATAGCACCACTATTAATAGAAGCACTAAAATAACTATGCACAAGTGCCATTGCAGCACAAAAATGCTAATTCATTTAACAAAAGTACCAAAACAAAGTTTCAACGCTATTGTCTTGACTCAACTTGGACCTAGCTAAAAACATATCAAAAATGTGGCAAATTCAAAAATTCAAATTTACATACCGCTGGTCCATAGTCGTCTGGCCACTAGAATTAACGGATGTGCTCTAATCAATTCTCTGCTACTGGTACCGACATCCTGACTGCTCCTTGCTCTTCCAAAAAGTCACTATCAAAGCTATAATTTCACTATGGTCGCAGATGCAAATGAGCCTATTTTTACCCCTTTCTCCCCATATAAACCCTTCGTCGTACCCCTAATTTTTCCCCCGCTCACCGCCATGGTACCCATGAACTTCCTGAGCTTTCCATTTATTCATTTTATCTCCGATTTCTTCTATTTTTCACCAACATTGCTAACTCCTTCTCCTCTATCACCCTGCCAATTTTCATTCTTTTTCGAGAGATCGCCCGATTTTTCAAAAAAAATTGGCCCATCTCTCGAGGGGGCATACCACACATTAAATTAACATTTTATGGGGCATTTCTTCACACCTATTTTTCTTTCTTTGAAAAGATGTGATAAACTGCATTGTCTTAAAGAGGGGCAAATGTAGTCACATAAATCTATCCAGTTTAATTAAATGAATATTTGCTATTTATTTGATTAAAAATCCACTAGCCATTAGTTAAATTAATATTTAATTAATTCATCTTCAAACATTCTCCTATTAATTAAATAAATTATTTAATTTATTTTAATTAATTCATTATACCAAATTCACAATCAATTAAATGAATAAATTCTATTTATTTTTTAAAAAATCTCCCTTTTCCTCTTTTAAATAAATTAAAAAATATATTTATTTAAATCATTTATTCCCCCCACTTGCATTTTCCTACAAATGCAACTTGCAAACATTTATTGAAATAAATTAATTTTATTTTAAATAAAATCCTATTTTCTCTCACCCACCATCTCCCACTTGCCCTTCCTAAATTCTTCTAGAACCTATCTAATCCTAATCAATTAACCTAATCCATCCCCTAATTATTGGCACATTCCTAAGCAACTTGGAGTCACTTGTCAAAGACTTCAAAGTCTTTGAAAAGCATTTAATGCTTTGTGTGTTCAACAATTTAACCTCTAAAGTCTTCCAAAACCACTAATGGCTCTTACATGACCATTAATCGATCTTACATAACCATTTATGGTTAATTCAACTTGCACTCATGTGTCTCCTCAAACATTTATTGTTTTGACCATGGTTATCCCTTTTGCCTTTACACAAGAGTTTATCCATTGGATAAAAGCTTTATTTTTTTAATAAAGAATTTATTTATTCAACCTAACCTTGACCTTAACTCCCAAGTTAACTCTCAAGTCATATCAAACATTTAATGCTTATTCCCTCTCCTCTCAACCTATCTCACATTGACACTTGTCATTCTGGGATTGGGTTGAAAGCCATCACATAGATTGAATATCACTCAATCCTGACCCTTGTTGAGATTACTCAATCTCAACCATCCATTGCTCCATTTTTCCTATAAATAGAGCCCATTTCTTCATAATCCAGATCCTGAAAACTTGTATGCATCTAAGTTATAGATAATTTTAGAGAGCATTTAGCATATCTTATTTATATTCACTCTTTTGGATTAAAATCAACACTAGATTAGATAATAATCTCATTTCTAGTTTATTCATTCTTGCATAGCATTTAGAGTAATCATCCACAATCTTGAACCTCCATAAGCATCCATAGTGCAAAAAGTTGTTGAGAGCTACACTAATTTAGAACTTGGAGAGGAGAGGAACAAGGAAGGAGAAGCTACCAGCATGGTAGAGAGCATATGGAGAAGTTTAGTTACTTTTTGTAGATTCCTTAAGCTTTCTTTTTGTTTAGTAGTATCTTTCTTGATATGCTTGCTTAGGATAGTTTTTAATTGATGATTTCTAACACTAACATCTAACAATTGATTTCTTTTGTTTCTTGTGTTGTGTTTATCCTAACCAACTTGTCCATATTTGCAGAGCATCAAACATAAAGCAAATATTCATAGCACCACAACACCAATATTTTTATGTGGAAACTCGGTTAAGGGAAAAACCACAGTGGGATTGAGACCCACAATATTAATATACCTTGTTAGAAGTATAATTATATTACAATGGAGAATGCACATGCATTCATTAACACTACCTAGAGCTCACAACTCAAATTACAAAAAGGGCTACAACCCCTAGAGGGCTCACTACCTTACAAATCTACTACAATAGATAACTGAAATGTTTTAACTAATAAATATCATCTACAAACGTCTGGACATAATTCTGATTAAGCTCATATATCAAACTACACACTCTACTCTGATATGTTGTTCTACTGTGATCTGGAGCACCAATCTTTCACTCGTGCACGATGGACTATGCAAACTCAATCACCAACAATCACAATATAACCACAGATACCAAAAATGACACTATCAATTGCTTTTATATATCTGCAACATCAAATTAGATCTTTTATATGTCGGCCTAAAAATGTATAACACACAAATGAAACATGTAATACCAAATCAGCTCAATTCGAATTCCAATCCACATGCAGATCAAAACAATGTTGGCTATGTTAGGATTCCCACAGATACTGAGAGGGGGGGTGAATCAGTATCTAATTGGTTATAAGATTTTCTTGACTTAAAACATGTAAGGCATATCAATACTATATACCGGTAAACAGAAAGTAATGCAATAAACAAAGATAACAACAATCACATGAAAAACACACCATAACACAGTAGTTTAACGAGGAAACCCAGTGTGGGAAAAACCTTGGTGGGATTTGTGTCCCACAATATTCACTTACTGGCCAATAAGAGAATATTACTGCTGCAATAGGGACCTGCACATGCAGGAAGGCCAAGTGCCTAGAGCTCATTGCTCAATTACAAAATGGGAAGTCTCACTGACTTACAAAATGGATTATATAAATCCAATGTCTTGTACTACTTCAAAATAGAATCTACTATGCCAAATCCAATACCGGTTTATAGCTCTTCTTTATACATAAACCCTTAACCTATAATTCGCATAATAGGTCTGCCTTATTTCGCCTAATAATCTCCTTCCATCTTCTTTTATTATTATTCTTTAATATTCTATAATGAACTCTTATATATATGATTCATTTTACAACTTGCCAAGTTGGCTTACAATGATTTTACAATAATTAACAAGATATATTATAAACAAAATTCTTATCGGCTTCTGTGCCGGTATGCTTCCTTTCACTGCTGGTGCCAATGGTCTATGTGTCGATCTAGAGTCTGACCTTGCTAGTGCTGGTAAATTGCCTTGTCGGTGTCATAGGATTGTAAGGTTGTCATCAATGACAAAACCTTCAATCACCTACAATATCTCATTGGAGTGTGCATTTTCCAACATGCTAAGACATAGTCTGGACCCAAATTACTACCGCGAACATGAAACACCTCCAAGAATTACGCCTCAAATATCCACGCATGCCACAATCATCATGAATGTCGCATAACATGAAGAACACCATCGAAATAATGAAAAATACCATTAGCGTACACAATGATCAACGTGGACCACCAACACAAATAGAACATGATCTAGAAGCATCCACAAGAGTCATAAATTACCGCAACAACAACCACAACATCACCACTTACTATAATCTTCATCATCATTATACTGAACCTCAAGAACACTAACTCATCTGATTGTCAAACTGAAAGATACACTTGAGAACATCCAAATCATGAACCATCTGAATTGAGGACACACCAAAACATCCCAAACACTCTACCAAATCCACAAACAAAGATATTGCAATTCCAAAGCAATGCAGAGAAACAACCATAACACTAAACACCACAAACAATTGTAAACTATCCACAAGATGGGATCATGCAGATCGATCAAATCATCATGTGAGCAACTGAAACTTCTACTAAATCAACTAGAGATACTTATCTCAAAACCCTTTAAACTGCAACAACTCTTTTGAAACACGGTGACCAAACCAACTTACTTAATCTGACTGCAACACTGAAACACACAAAGAAATATGTTGACATAAATGAAAAAACAATATTCTAGAAAAATTCTCAACAATATCCAATAGTATTTTGGAGTGAAAATGGTATCATAAGTTTAGGTCAAGATTGTGATATGGATATGAGGGAGGAGGCTCCAATTTGTAGATTTTTTTAGATTGAAATGGATGGTTGAGATCAAAAGTTGATGAAGGGATAGGATTCAATGAGAAGAGGTGAGTTGTACTAAAGGCTTAGCCTTTTAGCAAGTGAGGTGGGAGTATTGGGAAGAACACTTGGCATGGGCAAGAGGGCGAGGTGTGCTCATGCATGTGTGAGCACATCTTGGGAAGAACAAGAGAATGACGAGTGGACACAAAAATGGCAAAATGGAAGGGGTGTAGGAAGATGGAAATGACAAATGGATGGAAGGGAAAAGTTTAGGGTGACCTTATTGGGAAGAGCATTCTTACATGTGTGAAAACACTTGGTCAAAGAGTGAGGTGGAGGCTTGAAAATGACTTGTGCATGAAAGTTCATTTAAGAGGGGGTGTCACATGTGGACTTGGGTAAGTGTAAGGAATTTCAAATTGCGTAAAATGGAAATAGGTATTAGGCGCTAATTAATTAGATTTAATTAGTGAGATTGGTGGGAGAATTTCTACGAATCTAGGGTATTAGTCAATTAATTGACTTAATTAAATAAATTTGGCTAATAGGCTAAGGGGAGTTTGATTTATTAAAATAAATCAAATCTTTAGGAGAAAATGGGATATAATTAATATATTAATTATATTAAACAGGGGCATATTTAATTAAATATAATTTGATTAATTATTTCAGAAGGACAAAGGGGCTAACCCAATTAATAGAATTAATTATGTTATGAAAGATAATTAATTAAATAAAATTTAATTAATTTTTAGGTGTACAAAAACAAAGCTACATGAAAAATCTGAAGAATGTATCAAACTTGAGAAAGAAATGGATATCTTGAGGAAAGAATTGAAAGAGGCAAAAGAACAAATTAACCAAGATTTGAAGCTTAAAGGTGGACGTGAAGTGCTTGGTGTGATGCTCAGTGATCGGAAGTAAACCAAAGATAAAGGTGGACTTGCCTTTGAAAATGGTGAGAGTTCTAAGAGGTTTAGTAAAGATGACAAAGGAAAGGAAAACGTCAAGGATGAATTGAAAGACTCTAAGAAAGATCAACAAGGTTTCATTCCAGTCCAAAACAAGAAACTGATAGAAGGACTATTCCTACTCAAACCAAGTACTCATTAAACTTCAATGATAACTATTTTTCATGCAATAAATTAATGGTTAGAGATAGTGAATGTAGAAGTCAAATTAGATCTGTCATTTAATGATCAATGCTACACTTACAATAAGTTTGGACATAAGGAAAATGAGTGTAAAAGTAGGATGTTATGCAATAGATATGTTAATATAGGCTATGGTATAAATATTAATTCGTTCAATGGATATTGTTATGCATGCAACATATTTGGGCACAAGGTTGTTGAGTTTAGGTCAAACATCAAAAAGAATTGAAATACTCTGGAACAAGGTCTGACTTGTTATAATTGCAATAAAATTGGACATATTGCTAGGCTATGTAGAGAAAGAAATGAGGATTCTATTGGTCCAATAAAGAAGATTGATGTTAATGAATAAAAATAGAAGATGAAGATGACATGGGTGAATAAATTAGAAGAGAAGGTGGAAGAAAAGAGTGAGGATGGGTATGCACCCTCTATTGGTGCATATTCCTCTTCTAGTAGCTAGACGGTAAGCATTGTCTGAGGAGGAGAGTGAAATAAAGATCTTACGACCCCCTTGCAGTTTGGATGCTGAAGTTGTTTTCAACATAGTAGAGGTTTTGAAGGTTCTTCCAAAGGTTTTTAGATGGTTTTATTGGTCTATAGTTTTTATTTATTTCTCGCAAACAGATAAATACCTCTTTCGATCTCAACTGAACGCTAGAAATCTATGAATGATCGCCTCTAGCTCGATTATCAGATTTCAAATTCATTCACCTTTCTCTTCTGCTCTTGCTCTTTGTTCGCAATATAAGAAATGAATGACTCAAATGCCCCTTTTGACCTCATTAGAGTTTTAATAAATGCTCAACCTTAAAGGCTTCTGGTTACACTTTTTTCCATCATTTCTTTCATCGAATTATCAAACCGTCACAAATCTTTCAGTTATCACCTACATAACTGATCTTCATCATCTGCAACCATCCTTGACTAGTTATAGATCTCCACAAGGGGGTTCTAAAGATTTGCGTGATAATCTGCCCCCCCTAGGCAAAAATGCCCTAGTTACAAGATCATGTTCCATTACCTGATTCAGGTGTGGAGACATTCTGTACATTTGAATCTTCCTTTTCCACCCACATCTTCTTATGCTGATCTTTGATCTCTTCCACTTTATCTTTTCCTTTTCCATCTGATTTCTTCATGTTCACCAGTGTATTCTTGCTTCTGCAATATCTCACAATATGTCCTACTTTGTTGCATGCATGGCAGACAACATTTCTATGCATAGGCCTAAAGTTTATTTGATTTGGTCTCATCCTGCATCGGTTAGATATATGTCCAAACATCCCACAAACATAGCATCTCTTGTTCTAAAAGTTATTTATCATTGTTTTGCACATGTTTGACTTATGACCAAAGTTGTTACATATGAAACACTGACCGGTAAAGGCAGGACCATTGTTCATATTATTCATCATTCCATTATTCATTCTACCTCTACATTAATTTTCCATATGACCAAATTTACCATTAGCAAAAAATTTACCATTGAATTTATAGGCATTAGGCTATCTTACCAAAGGTTTCTTGACCTTTTGTTGATTATTGCTTTGACCAAAACCAAAGGATTCTCCTTTCTCAAATCCAAGTCCTTGCATGTCTTTCTCATGTCTTTGACTTTCGAACATTGCATCCAACCAAGCTGAACTTGCTTTGAACTTTTCTTTATCCTTATTAGTAGTAGTCAGCTCCTCTCTTAGAATTATGATATGTCTTTCAAGTTCTTGTCCATCATTATTTGTTTGCACCAATTCAAGCTTCAACTGATCATTCTCATATGTCAATCTGCAACATTCATCCGATCTGTCCTTCAATTATTGAGCCAGGGTTTCTTCATTCTTCTTCCAGGTCTTCAATCTGTTAGACACTTCAAATAACTAGAAGACAACTAAGAGGGGGGGGGTGAATCAGTTGTCTCAGATTACCGAAACCTTAATAAATTAAAAATTTAACACTAGAACCCAAATTATTAATATCGAAATGCTTAAACCAAATACCGGAATAACAGATAAACCAATTAAGCATAAACAATAATCAGAGAATAAATACCATCCACATGACACCAATATTTATACATGGAAAACCCAGTAAAGGGAAAAACCATGGTGGGAAGCCTACCCATAGTCAGATAATACTTCTGCAGTAAGTATGTGAATTATAATTGAGGGGCCTACACTTGCAAGAAGGCCAACAACCTAGAGCGCACTACTCATCACAAAAGGAGTCTCACTGACTACATAGAAATCCAGACTACAATTTGGAAGAATGAATGAACTACAAGGATATAATCTCCTATGCCTGAATATAGTTCCGGTTAAGCTCAATACTAGAGGATTAAATCCTCTTACATAAACCCAATTCGATCTCCAATGATCGACCAAATCCTCTGTCTAAATGATATTATATTATTTGCACATTACATATCCATATGTCTTTCCTATATTGTGATATCATCTACAATGAAATCTTACATCATATATATACAAACCCTCGACCATAAACAATCAGGTCAGCCACCAGACAATGAACCAATTACATAATTACAGAACATGTTGGCCCTAGGCCAACCAAATAATATCCAACCCATAAGAAATCCCAGAAACACATCGAGAGGTCAAATCCACATGTTACATTAAGTCAGTCCACAACCTAGATACATCAAGACCGAGTATAGGTTCATACATGCCAAAGAAATAATCCCAATCACCAAGTCTCAAACAAGATCACCACCAGCATCCTCAATCTCCACCAAAAGCCGCACCAACACCACTTATGCATATCATCAAAGATCTTCATCAAAGCTCTGTCGGTGAAACCCTCACTGGAACCACAAACCAAGCTTTCTAGCAAATAGGATAACATTCGATCACTAGATCAAAACCAACTGACTGAATATGAACATGAATAAAGCCAATTCCATAACCAAATCATACTAGATCATGTCGGATCCAAACCAACCAGAAACCACACAACCTACTGGGACCAGAAGAGTGTCGGTAAAACATCCAAAATAGCTAGTGTTGACATCAATGACAAAATATCAATGCAACACATAATAAATTCCTCCAAATGGCCAACTATATCTTCCTTTGGCATTGATGGCAACACTAGATGTGAAAAACATCTAAGTACCAAGAAATGCCAAACAGGTCTCCCCCAATGGAAGACAACCAACAATCTCCCATACAAAGATATAGCAATGAAGTTCTGAAATAAAGACCAAACTCCCCCTATAAATGATATCTCTGTAAAGCTCTATTTTTCACATATATCACTCCCTCTTTGACATCAATGCCAGAAATCTGACAAAAGACATCAAAGAAAAAATATAAACCACTGAATCACAAAGCTAACTACTCCCCTTGAGCAGTACCATCCCCACATCAAAGTCGAAATGAATAATATCTTTGATAATACAAACCAGACTAATGCCAAAAAGCATGAATCAGTTCTCTGTCGGAGGGGCAGAAAGCCCTAACCTGGCTCTCTGGTACTCAAATGATTCTTTAGGCAAAGGTTCATTGAAAATATCTGTAATTTGCTCTTTAGTGTTCACATAAACCAATCTAACTTCATTTTCTTCCACCTTCTCCTTCAAAAAGTTATACTTGATAGATATGTGTTTTTTCTTAGAGTGAAATACCGGATTCTTTGATATGTCAATAGCAGCAGAGTTATCAAAGTGAATAACTACTGGTCCAGTGTAATGCACTTTGATATCCTTCAACATTTGCTTCATCCATAGAACCTATGTATAGTTAGTTGCAACGGCAGCATACTCAGCTTCAATAGTAGATAAAGAAGTACATGATTGCTTCTTGCTAATCCATAAAACCAACTTCTTTCCAAGAAGGAAAGCTCCACCAGAAGTACTTTTCCAGTCATCAACATCTCCAGCCCAATCAACAAATGTGTATGCACATAAAGTAAAATCATCATACTTAGGGTACCACAAACCATATTCTGATGTACCTTGCAAGTATCTAAAAATTCTTTTCACCGCACTCTCATGATTTTCTCTAGGATCACTCTAAAATCTAGATGCAATACAAACAACATTCATTATGTCAGGCCTAGTCTGAGTCAAATATAGAAAACCTCCAATCATAGATTTGTATCTTGTAGGATTTATCAGTGTAGAAATATCTTTCCTTGTCAATTTCTCACTATTAACCATAGGAGTACTTACCGGTTTAGCATCTACCATACCACATTTCTTCAATAATTTCCTAGCATACTTAGTTTGACAGATGAAAATACCTTTATCAGTCTGAGTTATCTGTAAACCAAATAAAAATTTCATTTCCCCAATCATAGACATTTCAAATTCTTTCTCCATATTCTTAGAAAATTCCATGCACAACTTATCTTCACCTCCAAAATGGATGTCATCAACAAAAACTTCAATAATTAATATATCATCATCAGTGACTTTATAATATAGATTACTGTCAGCATTACCTTTAGTAAAAGTAAGCTTCAAAAGATATTTATCCAACCTTGCATACCAAGCTCTAGGTGCTTGTTTCAATCCATATAAAGCTTTCATTAACCTGCAAACCATGTTTGTATCATTTGAAAGTGAAAAACCATCAGGTTGCTCAATATAAACTTCCTCATCAAGATCCCCATTCAAAAATGCACACTTGACATCCATCTGACAAACCTTGTAGGTTTTATGGGCAACATAGGCAAGAAATAATCTTGCAGCTTCAATGCTAGCTATAGGTGCAAAAGTCTCTCCATAATCAATTCCTTCCTTATGAGAATATCCTTTACAAACCAATGTAGCTTTATTACTTACAACTTGACTATCCTCATCCAATTTATTCCTAAAATCCCATTTAGTTCCAATAACATTCTTACTTTTAGGTCGGGGAACTAAAGTCCATGTGTTATTCTTCTCAATCTAATCTAATTATTCGTCCATAGCTTTCAACCAACATTCATCTTTACATGCTTCAATTACTGATACTGGTTCAACTTGAGAATTTAAACATACCTCATTAGATGGCAATCTCCTTGTCATCACTCCATTGTTCTTATCCCCAATGATCTGATCTTCTGAATGATTCAATCTCACATACCTAGGAGTCTTCTGACTCTCTGTTCCTCTTCCCGGTAATTTAGTTACTATTGATACTGCCAGAGTAACTGGTTCAACACTTTGTTCCGGTAAAGGCAGTACCGGTTTAGATATAAACATTTCCATTATCATTTCTTGCTCATAAACTTTGATTTGACTTTTATTCAACTCATCCACCTTGACATTAGCACTCTCCACAATTCTCTACAATCTCTTGTTATAACATCTATATGCTTTGCTTTCATTAGAATAACCAAGAAAAATTCCTTCATCACATCTAGGATCAAATTTGTCAATGATATCATCTCTCCTGATATAATATTTACTACCAAAGATTCTGAAATACTTAACTGTAGGTATATTGCCAAACCATAATTCATAATGTGTCTTACCTATTTTTCCTTTGATATATACTCTATTGAATGTATAAACCATTGTGCTCACTCCTTCTCTCCAGTAGATATGAGGTAGACTAGCTTCCATCATCATTTTTCTAGCAACATCCAAGATAGTTATGTTCTTCCTTTCCACAAATCCATTCTGTTGAGGTGTCTGGGGAACAAAAAATTGTCTCCTTATACCATGCTTCTCATAAAAGTTATTAAACTCGCCATATGTGAATTCTCTACCATGATGTGACCTCAAATGCTTAATCTTCAATCTTGTCTCAGTTTCCACTTTACCCTTAAAGATTTTAAACTTTTCAAAAGCCTCAGATTTCTCCCTTAGAAAAGTAACCCACATCATTCTATAATAATCATCAATGATTAGCATAAAATATCTATCACCCTGAAAACTTTTAACTCTAGCAGGGCCACACAAATCAGTATGAATAAGATCAAGAACATCATTAGATTTATCTTGTATACTCTTAAAAGAGGTTCTGACCTATTTTCCTATTTGACATTCTTTACATACAGAATTATAGGGCTTAACAATCTTAGGTATATCTCTAACTGCCTTAGTTGAGCTGATCTTTACAATGCAATCAAAATTCACATGACATAGCCTCTTATGCCATAGCCAACTCTCATCAATTTGCATAATCAAACATGTCTTCTCACCAGAATTCAAATAAAATATATTACCTTTTGTCTGTGTACCGGTTGCACTCTCCAAACCAGATTTGTTAATGATTTTGCATTTTCCATCCTTGAATTGTAATTGAAATCCCTTATCCACCAATTGACCTACACTCAAAATATTATTCCTTTAACCTTCAACATAATAAACATTATTAGTAATATGCTTACCATCCAATGATATACTTCCTTTTCCCTTGATCATACATTCTTTGTCATCTCCAAATCTAACTAGATCGCCATCAAATTCTTGCAAAGATAGAAATTTCCTTTTATCTCCAGTCATATGATGTGAACATCCACTGTCAATTACCCATCCATCCTTGTCTTCAATTTTATTAGCAAGTTCCTTCTCTTCAGGTACATTCTCTTCCAGTGCCAGAACATCCTCCTTGATAGCCAGGAACACCCATTCCTTCCCTTGTAGGAACCACTAGTAGAGTCATTTGTAGGTTCATCATCAGAATCAGTCACACCTTCCTCATCTGCTATGTAGCATGATTTATCTCTATTTTTCCTGTACTTATACAAGTTCTGATATCCAGGGTCTTAAATGATCATCTAACTCTTTCTTCAAATCTTGAATTCCTTTCAAGACATCTATTACATGCAAAACATTTAAAAGGTGCTTTTCCTTCATACTTACTTTCTACTAGTCCTTTAGGTACTCTTCTAGCAAATAGTGCTTCAAGTTGCTCAAACTCATCATCTTCTCTCTTCATATCATCCATTTCCTTTGCATATAAAGCTTTCCAATCTTTCTTACCGGTTGATGATGCAAATGCATGAAAAGCGGGTTCAGACTTCACAACTCCAAAAGGTCCAAATTCTTCAAGCTAAAAAGCAAATAATTTCCCAACCAAGGTATCTCTATTGATTCAAGTATTAGCCATAGTTCTCAATTCATTAATTGCAGTAGCCTTCATCTTATAAGTTGGTGGTAGGGCTCTCAGAACTTTATAAACAATTTCATCTTCACTCAGAGTTCCACCACAACATTGAATTCCCATCACAATCTCATTTACCCTTTCCATGAATGCAATAATCCTTTCATCTTCTTCCATCTTCAGGTTTTCAAATAACCGGAAGACAAATGGGAGGGGGGTGAATGAGTTGTCTCAGACTATTGAGACCTTAAGAAATTAAAACTCTAACACTGAAACCCAAATTATTAATACCAGAATGCTTAAACCAAATACTAGGATAACAGATAAACCAATTAAGCATAAACAATAATCAGAGAATAAATACCATCCACATGACACCAAGATTTATACTTGGAAAACCTGGTAAAGATAAAAACCACAGTGGGAAGCCTACCCACAGTCAAATACTACTTCTACAGTAAGTATGTGAATTACAATTGAGGGGCCTGCACTTGTAGAAATCCCAATAGCCTAGAGCACACTGCTCATCACAAAAGGAGTCTCACTGACTAGATAGAAATCTAGACTACAATCTAGAAGAATGAATGAACTGCAAGGATATCATCTCCCATGCCTGAATACAGTTCTGGTTAAGCTCAATATCGGAGGACTAAATCCTCTTACATAAACCTAATTCTATCTCCAATGATCAACCAAATCCTCTACCTGAATGATATTACATTATTCACACATTACATATCCATATGCCTTTACTATATCCTGATATCATCTACAATGAGATCTTACATCATATATATACAAACGCTCGACCATAAACCATTAGGTCGGCCACCAGACAATAAACCAATTACATAATTATAAAACATGTCGGCCTTAGGCCAAACAAATAATATCCAACCCATAAGACATCCCGGAAACACATCGAGAGGTCCAATTCACACGTTACATTAAGTCGGTCCACAACCTAGATACATTGGGACCCAATATAGGTCCATACACACCAAAGCAATAATCTCAATCCCCAAGTCTCAAACACGATCACCATCAGCATCTTGCATCTCCACCAGAAGCCACACCAACACCACTTATGAATATCATCAAATATCTTCATCAAAGCTTTTTCAGTGAAACCCTCGCCAGAACCACAAACCAAGCTTTCCAGCTAACAACATAGCATTCCATCACCATATCAAAACCAACTAAATGAATATGAACATGAGTAAGCGAATTCCATAACCAAATCATACCACTGAAGCATACCGGATCATGCCAGATCCAAACCAACCAAAACCCACACAACCTATCAGGACCAGAAGAGTGCCAGTAAAGCATCCAAAACAACTAGTGCCGACATCAATGACAAAAAATCAATGCAACACAATCTCCTTAGTCAACTTCATGACAATAGATTGCATCTCATTTTTCAAAATTGCATTCTCCTTGACCAACTTCTCACATTCACCTATGTTGTCAAGTAGGATTTGATTGTCAACACTTTGTTCTTCTTTCTCCTTTAGCTTATCCACCAGCTCCTTTCTCTTTTCTCTAGTGGTGTTTAATTGATCCTTCAATGTATTAATGAATTCTTCAACTACATTCAGATTTCTTTTCAAGCTACTCTTTTCCTTCATTTCTTCATCAAGATCTTCAAGTGCCATAGTAAGTTATTTCTGCAAACTGAAGTCCATTGATTCAATCTTCTAGATCTTCTACAAGTCGTTAGCCTTCTTTAGAGGAACTAGGCTCTAATACTAATTGTTGGAATCAATGAACACTAAGAGGGGGGTGAATCAGTGTTCCAGAATTTACCAATTTACTAAACTAATTCTTTAACCACTAGATACAAAGAACATAAACTATAAAGCAAAAACAAAAAGAAAATAACCATACAACCATAACACTGAAATTTTTATGTGGAAACCCAGAAAGAGAAAAACCATGGTGTAATTGAGTACCCACAATATTATTATACTATGGCTAGTAGTAAATTAATATTACAAAAGTGGAATGTACTTGCATTCAAGGACATTGCCTAGAGCTCACTGCTCAATAACAAAACAAGGCTACAACCCCGGAGGACTCACTATCCTACAAATGAGATATAGAAGTAAATATAATGTGTGAACTATAGTATAACATCTACAAATGCTAGGAATCATTTCCGGTTAGGCTCAAGAATGATCCACTGTCACTGCTCTGAAAAAATGACTTTGTCTTGCTCTGCTACATATACCGGATCATGAAAACTTAAGATGCGCATGTGAAAGTGTTCTCAATTACTTCCAACACAATCTCACATACACACCATCACACAAAATGATCATCCAATTTAACTTTATATTTTTGTACAGCCAAAAGAGATTTCCAAGTAGTCGGCTTCTCAAAACAACAAAATGTGAAATGTGTAGGCTCATGTCAGCTCAATCCTTCTATAAATCCTTATTCTGAACCTAAAACATATGATCAAAAGAATCCCATAGGTCAGCCCAATTACCTCAAACTCATCAACATCCACTAGAATCGCCTCAAGGAATCTTGACTACATGTTGCACCATCAAACATGAGGATAACCCTGTTCTTCCTACAATACTGGATATCATACCAAGAAACTTGCACTAGAATCAACATCGGAGGGTATAATTGCCTAATAAGATACTTCACGCATACAATCAACTATTCCAATCACCTCAACCAAAATTGCATCATTGGAAATGAATAATTTTCACCGGATCTATATACTATGTTCCACCGACCAGACTTATGCTTCATGAACAACCAAACTTACTTAAGACTTTCGGTAATCCCAATCTCCATATATCGGATAGGATTACTAGGATGAGTTGTCATAAATAACAACCCCTAAGTAATATCCATGCATCTAACACCACCAATCTTCACCGAAACATCACCAAAATAGTGCCTTTTTCCAATAGGTCCACACCCTCTATTGGTGCAGATTCCTCTTTTAGTAACTAGACGGTAAGCATTGTCTGAAGGGGAGAGTGAAATCAAGATCTTACAACCCCCTTGTGGTTTGGATGTTGAAGTTGTTTTCTGTTAGTCTTAGAGATTCCATTTAATACTAAGAAGGGGGGTGAATCAGTATTAACAACAATTTTAAACTTAAAACTTGAACTTACAAAAATTCACCAAATCAATCATAAACCAATAATAAATTCTTTACCATTACCGTTAATCACTGATAACCAACTGTTAAACTGGTTTATCAGAACTACTCATTAAGTGTTCATCAACATGCATAAACTGAAAGTAAAACATAATAGCACACAAAAACATTCACCATATGAACACCATGTTTTTCACATGGAAACCCAAATAAGGAAAAACCATGGTGGGAATTGGTACCCACAAAAATTGTGCACTCTTTCGGAATGCACCCTGTTAGGAGCCTAGCTCGGTTAGAAGCTTACAAAGATGCTCTGTTAGGAGAAGACCCTATTAAGAGTCACCCGATTAAGGGATTTAGATGATGAGCCCCATTAGGAGCTTTGACCTATTAGGATCAACCTCACAAGAGGATTTAACACTCAGATGTTGAGCCACCCAGTTAAGGGATTTACAATGTAAGGTTTGTTAGGACCTACCCCGTTAAGGGATTTTGCTGTTGTAATTATTAGAGAACAACAATGAATGATCTCGGTATAGCACTTAATTGCTTGCTTGATCAGATCCAATTCTTGCTCCAAATCTGCTACACTCTGGTAGATCTCATACTCTGGTTCGGCTTCACACACTTCTTAAAACCACCCACACAACAAACATCAATTGTACCGACCTAAATAACCTTTTCAACTTAGTCAGTTACAAACCCTAAGACTTACAACATAGATCAACATAGATCTTTACAACTCAATACAAATTATCATTGATCATCATATTAATCATTATAATCTATAACAATTTTAGAATCATCATGGCTCTTGATATGATACAAAGTCAAACCCTTAGAACACTCCACTAAGCACTTTGCATATTCCCAAGAAATTCACTCTCTAAACACACCAAAACATCATTCAAATACTTCATGCAGTTTGTGCCATGCCATCACCAACTAATAAACATAATGTTATCCACAACCGAACTCAAAATCATTATCAGTTATAAGAATTCTTTACATGTCCTTAAACCATTCTTAGAACCTAGCAAATATACAATAGAAATCATAAACATGATTTTGATAACCAAAACATGATGCAGTTCCGATCAGGTACATATTAGAATGATACAAATTCACATTCCAAACCGCAACTCTTCAATCATAACCAATCGCCAAATCTAATCAAAACATTTCCTCGTTTACCGATTAAGGTCCTAATTCTCAGTTCACTGTCTCTAATACTGGTAAGTCATTTTTGGTAGACCAAAAGACTTAGATGACAAAATATGACTTAGTAAACATCAGTTTCCATTAATGACAACACAAATAACTAATCAAATTCAATCATGCAATCTCAATCTCTTCATCACAATGTCATCACAAACAGTCCTTTATTGGTTTAGTCATCATTCTTCATCTGCATCAGTTATGCCATTCATGCCAACATTTTCAGCATAGTAGAGGTTTTGAAGGTGCTTCCAAAGGGTTTTAGATTGTTTTATTGGTCTATAGTTTTATTTATGAAAAACAATAAAAAAAGTACCATCTTTATGAGTTGTAACGGTAAATGCATTAATGTTTTCTTAACCCTAAGTACGTGAATTCAGTGGCTAAATGGGAATTTTGAAACCACTTTAATCACTTATGATCTTACTATCCTAGGAGCTCTTGCATGTGAATTATATATCGGTTCATTTTGAATTGTTTTAAGTGTAGACCCTAGATTCTTAGTGATTTTTGTGAAGTACAATGGTGACTCTGATTGTTGTAGATTTTTATTTGAAGTTGCATTCATTCCATATCCGTATGTGGCGATAGTGAGAGACAAAAATGGTGTGTTCTTGAGGGATCCAATTTATTGTGTTTACACTGAATATGTGAGAGAATAAATTCATGTTGAGCTAAAATAGATTAGTAATATAAAGTTTCATGATGTTTGGGATAAGTTAGTTGAAAAATATATGACTACATTCAAAGAGTAGTATAAGAACATTTTGGTGATGGGGTTGAATGTTTGGGAGGCTTTTCCAGATTTTAGCTATGAAGAATAATGTATAAAGATCATTTTGAGTTAGTTTCACAAGAACATAATATATTTGGACAAACCCTACAAGATAACTAGAGATGCCATTATGACATCGACTGGAATGTGCCTCACCAATACAGTACCAAAGAAGAAGACCATGAATAATGACATTGTTGCAACGCTGACTAGTGATAAGTCAAATGGAAAGGCTATGACAATTGAAGATATTTTTGATCCAGGTGCATAAAATATTTACTATTATAAATATGAGGGTTCTACCATCGCTATAACCATTTACCCTGCACATTAGATGGTGGTTACCGAATAAATATTTGACCAATGTGAGCTAATGAGGGAGATTTTGTTGGAGAATGAAGAAAAGTAAGTACCAGTTTAGATATGGATCTTTGATTATATGATTGGCATTCATATTTATGAATGATCTTTTAGGTGCTAAGAATCATTTTTGGGATAATTCCTCTCCCGTAGCATTACAAATTAGGCAATATATTAGGAGTTTTGGAACATATAATTAGGAATACAGTACATTATATTCTAGTTGGTTTAAGAATCTACAATTTCCTCTAGATGTGGTCTAAAAATATAGAGATGTGTTTACATTTTGTGTAGGTAGAGACAACTATTATATTGAGGTTGTTGAGCTAAGGACAACATGGATTCCAAACCTACTCTATGAGGTATCTACAAAAGAAATTGAGAGACATATTATTACAATCATATAGTTTCCAATTGATCCAAATGAACCTAGATATTCCAGAGTTGGAAAAATTGAAGCTAAGTTAAGGAAAGAAAAGGTAGACAAAGGGCATGGTAAGAAAATGGAAAAGTTGTATAGGGACATTGGACTGCCTCCGATAGAAGAAGTGTTTGGTTTGAATTTTTTTGTGGGGTTAGCTAGTCAGAAACAGAGGAGGATGAGGCCCATGTCCACATCCCCTTTGGTAAACATAGGTTCCTCTAGAACCCCAACTAGGTATGTTACAAAAGATAAGAAGGCGCCAAGGAGAAAATAAAAGGCTAGAAGGAAGAAGGATGATGTTGAGCCTAAGGTACAAGAATTAAAGAGAAACAACTCATATGAAGAAGAAAAAAATGAGCAATTATATATCAGGGCAATGTCCATGGGGACTAAGACTAAAGAAATGGTAGAAGAAGAAGAGGAAGAGGACACAATGCCTCTAGTAAAAAAGAAGAGATATTTGGTCACTCAGGCAATAACTCCCACAAAGAAAAGGACTTAAGATGAAAGTGTCATTAAAGAATAAGGAGAAGAAGGAGTAAAACATTAAAGATGATCCAAATTATCAGCCTTTGGATCTGGACAATTTAATAAATACAATGTTTGAATATGATTATTGGGAGCCACTGTTGAGATGTATATAGGTGCACCTCCAGTAAATAGGGAGAAGATTGAGATAGCAATAATCAAATATATGATTTTATATTACAAATCTATTGATGATATTTAGGATAAGTTACCTCAGGAGTTGTTGCAAGTATTAACAAAGAAGAGAAATGATGCAATAATGAAGGAGACAAACATAAGGACATTAGAACTTGATATGCTTATTAGTCCATTATCAAAAGAAGAGAGAGGTAGGATAAATCGGGTGTTTAATACAAGATTCTAGATGAAGGAAAGAGTCAACCTAATCATAGGAGAAGATCTATTAGACATTAAGAGAATAACAAAGAAAATAAAGGATGAAGCAATGCAGGCCATGGAAATACTAAAGAGTACATTATCTTCTAGTTCATAGAGGACAAACATTGAAAGAGGTCTAAGAGAAACAAGTAGTATGGTCATTCCAAAAGAAAAAAGGGAAGAGAAAAAAAGTAGAATGTCAGTCCAGAGACTGTTTTGGATGATTAGTTAATTATAGAGAAGAATGTGATGGAGGTTGCAAAAGAGATTTCAGATGTTTCTAGAGAAGAGAAGAAGAAGGGGGATCCAAAGAAAGAAAGGAAATAACAAATAGAGAAGAAGTAGACTAAAGAAGAAAAGATAGAGAAATATGAGGAGAGGAAAGAAGAAAGAAAGTCTAAAGAAGGTGAATCGAATGAAAGAGAAGGATAATTTTATCAAAATAATGTTAGTTGGACAATCTTTTGAACAATCCAAAGATTTTGGAACAGAGTCACTACAGTTATAAATGAATTTTGAACTAGTTGTAACTTCAGAAGTATTGCAAGTTTCAAAGACACAAGGTAAGTTGGATCTGGACAAGTTATCACCCCTCCATATGCTACATATAGGTGATGCTCTATATCGTACAACCAGGAATAAATATATTGTTTCTAAAGTAGATTATGAATAGTTAATAAATGACATAGTGAATTTTCTCCATGAGAAACTTCCAAAAGTAAAGTTTGATGAGTCTTAGAGTGAAGGGGAGTAGTTGCATGTTATGTTGAGTGGATTAAAGGATAATTCTTCTAAGTTGGAATCAACTTCTAAGAAGAAGATAGTGTAGAAGAGGATAAATGATCTTGTGAATAAGTGTGTAGATGCACACATCCTGCTACAGGAGAGAATAACCAATTTTGAGAAGAGTGTAGATAATGTGGTAGAAGTTTATCATTTTTGTTACAAGTGGCCTTAGTTGAATCAGGGAATACATGATCGAATAAATATTTTTGAGAACCAAATTTTAGAAGTATCTAAGTCAATAAACTTTGAGAAAGGTGGAGATGGTAATGGGAGAGTTTGGTTTAAAAACATGTGCATAAAGCTCAATTTGTTAGTAAGACAAAAATAATAGATTAAGAAGGAATCTTATCACTTGGGAGGTATAATAGGTGTGCATATCACTACTATGGTGAATATTATTAAAGACTCTTAGGAATTCAAGAAGAGAGTAAAGGTACTGGGAACTTATGAAGAGGCAAAGGATCTTCTACTGAAGATGGAGAGTTAATGAAATCTTTTGGTCTTTTCAATTGCTTATTAGAGTATTGTCTAGGCTCAACTAAAGTTAGTTCATCAGGGCATCATGCCCCCAGCTCAACAAGGTGGTTAGATGTTGTTTTGCTAAGAGAATATATATGTAGACATGTTATTTATATAGTCTTGGATTCCAATTTTGAGGAATTATTGTAGATAGGGGGAACTATATATGAGTCGTTCAATTTTGGTGTATGAAGACAACATTTGTCTTTGATATCAAAGGGGGAGTGATTTTGGTCTTGGAAAATGTGTTTCCATTAACAAAAAATGGGGAGATTGTTGTAAATATGTGTTATTGTTGTCCTTGATGTCAAACTTGTTGATTTGGATGAGTGTCTTGGTTACATTGTGTGGTCTGGATGTGGTCTAGTATAGTGCATCTATAGTGGGATTGCAATATGGTTATGCATATGTATGGAGTATATTTGGGATTTCTCTATAGAAGGGTTTTAATGATGTATCCTAAATTTTTTGGAGATTCAGTGTTGGTTTATAGGATTTATAGTTGGTATTTAGATAATTGTGACTATTCTAGTGTTAGTGTACAAGAATGTGTTGTATTCCTCTACTTGCTAGTATTTTGTTGATGTGGTTTAGCTAATAAGTATTAATGGTGTTTTTTTATGCTATATTTGGTATACACAAGTACTATTATTGGTCCACATTTAAGATTGTGTAAATTTGTGGTAGTGTGCTTTGACAGTTTCATCTTTTCACCTAACATATAATGTTTTGGTCTATGTAGTTGCATATAGACCTATGGGTGATGATTTTGGTTGGACTTGAAGGTGTGCTAACTTGGTGTGAAGCCTCACACTGATGATATGATGAATCAATAAGGATTCGGTCAACTACTGAGAGGGGGGGTGAATCAGTAGATAGAAAACAAACTAAACTTTCACCAAACTTAATCCCAACTCATAAATCAATCACTGAACTAACCCGTTTAGACATTGTACCATAAACTACAATTGCACTGTCAAGATTACCGGTTGACTAGAATACCAATATAACAATGTAACAGATCTGAAACTCACATACCATTTAACCAAAACATTAAACCATTGTACTAACATTAGTAATAGCACATTTCAAATCTTTTACGGTCATTTAAACATATCTAAGTGGCTTTACTAGTTAAACATATTAACCATATCAAAACATATAACCACAAAATCATTCACCGCTTGACACAATGATTTTTGACATGGAAACCCAAATAGGAAAAACCATGGTGGGGATGAATACCCACAAGTATTCTGAAATCTTCTGAAGTCCTCCTTGTTAGGAGCCAAGCCTTTTTAGAAACTTTACAAAAATGTCCTATTAGGAACAAATCTGGTTAAGGACCACCCGGTTAAGGGATTGACTACAATACCCTGTTAAAGGCAATACCCTATTAGGAGTAACCTCGATAGAGGATTTCAAATCCAAGCTAATGAATCACATGGCTAGAGGATATAGAAAGCACCAAGCCTGTTAAAGCTTACCTATTTAAGCAATTTAACTATCGTAATGGTTAGAGAATAACATGGTCTTTATTGATCTGGTAATAGCACTACTCTACTTAATCAGATCTTTTTATGCTCTTATCTGCCTTCAAAACATTCTACAGATACTCATTCTGGTTTGACAATCAATCACACTACCACACTTAACCAGATTGCCAACATAATTACAAACAACTCGTCGACATTAACAAGAAAAATAATAGGTCAGTAACACATCACAAAACCTAATATCTCATAGAGATTACAAACATATCAATTCAAACATGACTGTAGGATTACATAGAAATCAGTTGCACATTATTCAAGAAAACTTCGACCACTCCTGGATCACCACACATTGGATCCTGTAACTCAACGCATGTTATTCACTTCATGCTATACATTTGTTCATTCCCAAGATAAAATAGTTATCTCTACGCACCAAAACCACTTTAAAACTCATCACGTGCATCATGCATACATGGCATCTCCATCTCTGATCACCATTCAATCATAGATCAACACAACCACTTCACCAAGCTCCATCGGTTAGGGTTCGACATATCAATAGGTTAGGGTTACCGGTTGATCACTCTGCTTCAATAGTAATATCGGTTTCCTTCACTGCTCTACTATTAGTTGCAATACATCTTCATTATCGGTTGCTATTGACATCAATGACAACACTCTACTTCATCAATGCAATCTTCACGCAATACCAAGACACACATCTTATTTAATTCCCTTCTAGATCATCTGCATTGAATTTTATTTCTAGCCAACTATTTTGTATTTGCATGTTACACCTAATTAGGCTGATGTAATCAGTGTTCTTGAGGATGCAGTGGATATATAAAGGATGGAATCATTATGGAGAAAGGTAGACATGTTCTATATATTGTGCAAAGCATATGTGAAGAAGTACAATGGTATAGAAGTGTTATAGAGTAGTGATGAAGACTGTCAGATTCATTTTGATTTGTGAAATTTGCTTAACATTTCAGTTGATATGGTTCTCTATAGTTAAAATATATTGATGTCTTTGTATCTGGAGTATTGTATCTTGCCCTGAAGAAGTGTTCTTCAGTGTTTTCAAGTCTCTTTTTATATATTGCCTGAAGTTTGTGTGCCTTAACTTGTAAGTCATCTCAAGGGTAGTAAGCTCCTTAGTTGCCGGCCTAAACATTTTAACTCAATTATTCATATAGTAAAATATTTATCATCATGGTATTTTCCTATTTGCATTTTCTACATAATAATATTGGTGTTATTGTGTGGTTTCTTTTCTGGTTTCAGTTGTTTACTTTCATGCATAAATTATATGGAATGAATCATAACTAAAAAGGTTAATTTTGTTTTACTTTTTGTATATGCTATTCCATCCCACCTCTCAGCATTTGATAGTGCTCAACAAGAACAACAATTTTTGTACCCTATAAGAACTAGAAATGTCTTTCAAGGGTAACTCTAGTATTGTAAGAGGTGGAGTGATGAGGAATTAAAATGGAGAAATTATAATTGTTCTTTTTGAGAACTTAGTTATTCAAATGAATAACTATGGTAAAGCAAAGGTTGCTCTCATTGTCATCATTCTTTCTAGTGAACATGGGTGTAATAATATAATTTTAAAAGGAGAATATAAAAACATAATTGATATGTTTAATAATTAACAATGCTAAAGAAATCCAAAATCAATTTAACAATTTTAAACTGACACATATTCAAGGAAGGGAATATCATGGTTGACCACTTGGCTAATCTATGATGTAAACCAAAGTCATAATTCAATTGAATTGGAGGGTACCTTTCCCCAACTAAGCATTCAAATCTTAATAAACTAAGCTAGATACAATTGTTAATCATACGCTATCATTGGGAAGGAGTTGTGAGTGCATAAGAGACATTCACATGGGACAACTTTGAATTAATATTAATTATTTATTTGGAATATGTGTTTAAAATTATTAAATAGGGAATGTATTGGTATTAAAACCCACCACCAATTAGGAAACCTAAATTAATTTAAAAAATTCATCTAATTTTAGGCCTTACCACCTTGAGAACTAGAAGGAATACAACTATAATGGGGTGTGATGGTGAAAAAATGGGATCGGGTAGTTTAGGATCTAACCCAACTTTCCTCCATACATTGGAATATGAAAGAGCCTAAGGAGATGCTTCACTTTGACTTCCTCTTATGCAAGAGAGTCATGGAATATCTTTAGGGTTTCTATTCCTTTGCTTCTATGAAATAGAAATGAGTCTAAAAGTAAGGTAATGACAAACTAGTCTAAAGAAATGAATGATGGTCTCCTTCAATTGTTTGATAATTGGACCCTTCAAATAAGGAAATAAAAGGTTATATATATGAAACCCTAATTTTATTTTTGATCATAGATTGACCTAGAATTTATATATTTTTGCACAAAGTAAGATTTAAACATTAGAATACTGCCAAAACATGATCCCAAAATTTGGGGAGAAAAATTCAAGACCATGGTGTCGTACAATGGTATGGCCAAGTTTTTTCCAAATTTGTAGGGATGCAAGGTTTCATGATTACAAAGGTAATCCTAGCTGGGTGCAACAATCCAAGGTGTTTAGATATGTGAAATTGGTCCTTGAAGGTTGAAATGGGACTTTATTAGGACTTAATTAATTAATTAAAGAAGATAAAATAAAAAGAGGCACACTTAGAGTTAAGGGCCCAATCTTATAATGTGTAGAATGATAAGAGAGGACTTTAGATTTAATTAAATTAATAATTTCATGCTTAATGGAATTTTTAAAATTCATAATGTTACACATTAAGATGGGTGGTAACCTAAGCGTAGAATTGTACAACCCAAATTAAGGTTGTACAATTTGGAATGCTACATTTAGGCCCCACTTTAGAGGTCATATGACACTACATGCATATGCAAGATAAAGTATAGAAAAGTAAACTTTCATGGGAAAAAGTATATGTCCATAAGATGTCAAGCAAAGCCCCCAGCAGTATTTGCAATACAATGTTAGGAAATGAATCCCACAAAACCATATTGTTAGATAAAATCACAAAATAATCTAAATGCTTACTACAAGTGATGGAATTTGAGGGTAGCTATATGCCCCCTCTGTTTTGTCTTGCTAATTAGTGAGTTGAAACATGGTATCATGTTTACCACTTTGAATTGTGAAGGAAAATTGATGACAAATGCTCACAACAAGGTTTTATACACGATCGAAACTAATGGAGAATCATTTGGTAAGAAAGAGAACTGAAACATGATTCTAACACAACCAATGGTGTGAGAATTAGAGTTCCCTAGCTCAAGATATAAAAGATTAAGCGAAAAATATAGAATTAGGGTCTAAAACATAATTACAATTTAAATCGTGTAAAGGAGGAATAGATTATTATCCAAAGATATCCACCTTTGAGAATAGAGGTAATCTTTGATAAAGATAACATCTTTAAAAAGAAGAGAATGAAAATAAGAAGACACACCTTATCCCATGTTATGTAAGAAGTAGATTCTTGGCAAAGGATTGTACACTTACACTAAGGAGAGATTGTTCATGAAACATGTATAATTTAAAATAGAGAATAGGTCCTAAATAAGGAAAACACATATTCTATGCAAGAAACGACATCAAATGAAAAATGCAACTCAACAAAGGAAAGGTGAATCATTGGAAAAAAGAGATAGAATTTTTAAATATCACCTTCCCCCCAAGCATAGAGGCAAGGACATCAAAGAGGGATCATTTATAAAATAAACACTCTTCCAAAAGAAGGACAAAGATCCTCATCAGGGATAAGCACGTCCACAATATAGAAGGGTTCATTATAATTTAGATATCACTGAATGAAGGAAAGGATTTGATAAATGATTATAGACTTCCAACACCAAGGAAGAGGTCCCAATTAAGGATATGTACTTAAGATCCTTGTTATCGATACTTGTTCCAATAAGAGTGAGGAGATCCCTATTAGGGATATACACCTCCACATCAATAAGAGATCCTTATAGAAGACACTACTTCATAAAAGGAGAAAGTTTTAATCTTAAGAAGTAGAGATGTTTGAAATCATTCTTGCCCCCATACATAGAGACTATATATGAGACAAAAATAGGCTATTATGTTGCTTCCAAAGTATGATTGCACATGAAATTGTACTATCATGAATTTCAACAAGCCCACAATAGGTAAGCTACCAATGTCACATGGTAAAGAGAAACATAATAGCCACTAATGTTATTTAATTGTATGATAGATTGGATAAATAAGTTGAATATGACATGGCAAATGGTCTACATTCAATGAGAGAAAAAAAATGTATAAGATAAGTATTGAAATGTCTTGATCAATAAAGTAGTCTCTAGTAGAAGAATAGGCCTCTACCTCATGCTCCTCATGCACAAAAATTTCCTCATACATAAAAGAACCTTAGGAGAGGGACAAGTATAATTTATTAGGGCCTTATTTCTATAAGAGAGGATATGAATAGAAGGTAAAGCCTCACAAATGGGATTGTAAATATCTTGGGGAGATTCATTAAGAGACTTGTCAATCATTACCATTTTCTTCTAAGTGGGATGAGTGTTGAGAGATGTAGAGGGTGATTTAATTGAGATAAAGACATCATTGCTACTAAATATAGCATTCACATTGAGAGATGGTATTTTAGATGCTTTGGTGGGCTTAGATGCTAAGATATGAAACCCAATTTCATACAGGAATGCCATATTGGAAAGAGATGGTGGAGCCTCATAGGTCTCAATGTCATATTTGTATGGGTTAGAATAAGATTTTGAATAATTGTTTGAATTAGAAGAGCCCACAAAATGGTTCCTAAGTTGTTTAGAAAAAGTACGTTGTTTTTTAGTTCCCAGCATATCATCTTCTTGTTTAGTCTTAGGCTCTCTTGGGGGGATTTTATATTCTCCTATAAAGGTAGGTGTAAAATCTAAGGACCCCCAATTATCTTCTAAGAGTACCTCTTTAGATGAGGAAGTATCTTTAGGAGGAGATGGTGTTTCAACTTGAGTGGAAGAATCAAGAGTACTTGAAGTGGAGTATTTGGAGAAGAATTAGAAGTAGTTGACGAAGATTTAGAGGTTTGCAAACAATCTTGTAGCTTTGTATCAGAAAATAATGTATGCATCTTGTTGTTATAAATGAATTTCATGCTACAATAAAGAGTAGAAGGGACAAATTGCATATTATGAAGCCAAGGTCATCCTAATAGAAGATTATAGGTAAGCTTATCAAGAATGGCATAAATAGGTGTAGGTAAAATAACAAGTCCCACCTTACTAGGCAAGGTTATTGTACCTAAAGATTGTTTAGCAACATTGTCAAAGCCATAAATAGAAAGAGGATCAGGTTGAATAAGAGAAGGATCTACCTTAATCTTATGAAATAAATTGATGCTACATATATTAAGGCTATATCCATTGTCCACTGAGGTTATTCTTATAGCATTACCATTGATAAGAACAAAAATCATAAGAGGATCATATTGGTGTTGAATATCATGGGAGCGTAACTCATCTTGTGTAAACACAATTTGAGCTTTAGATTCTTTCATAGGATCAATCAAAGACGCCATATTATTAGATGTCACTACAAGTGGGACATATAAGTTCTTTAAAGCATTTTGCAACATTCCATGATATGTGGATGAAGTTTGAATCAAATCCCAAAGGGATATCTTAGCAAGAGTAACTTTAATTTGTTCAATAAGATCATACTTTTTACCAAGAGTTTGTGATATATGATGTGTTGGTGGGAGAATAGGTTGAGAAGCAGGAAGTTAAGAAGGGATAACTAGATGAGGATTAGGTTGCCTATTATTCCTTATATTATATGTGTGGGCATTTGAATTATATCTCTCTCAATTAATCTATTTAGCATACTCATAAGGATTCTTAGTGGGATAACCCCTTTTCACAATAATATCTGATTTGTTGGGAGTGTAAAAAGAATCATTACATTAACAACCTTGAACCACCAAGAGAGGCTTGTTAGAAGGTTGGGAATTTTAAGGACTAGCACCTTGAACCATGAAGAGGTTTTTATTAGGTGTTTCATTAACATGTATCATATTAATCAAAGATTGTTTGGGAACATGCAAGGAAGGTATAATAGAGCTAAAATCACTAGGTGTTTCATACAAAGGATTATCAACCTTACACATTTCTTCATAAATAGGTTTTTCTTTGTATTGAATGAAAGGGACATCCTCATAGAGGAGAGTATTAATTAAATCAAACTCTTGTAACCTAAGATCACTCTCTTGTTCCAAAGTGCCCTTACAAGGGTGTACATTTTAGGAGAAGTATTAACATCATTCATACGATGGGGAGTATTGAAACAAGTATTGATAGTCTCTTCTTGCACCAAAATGTTATCATGGGTAGGATCAATTTTGAGCGAGGGACTAGAACTAGGCATCAATGCTTCATCCCTAGATAGAAGGCAGTTGAAAGAAGGTTAGTGTCACTAAGAAAGGTATCCATCATATCATCCTCTATCACCAAAGGATCCAAATGGGTGATACTTTCTAGGAGAAGGATCAACATCACTCTTCAATGATTCATCCTTGAGAGGGAGATCTTTGAAACAAATATTAACAATCTCTTCTTGAACTATGTTGTCCTCATGAGTAAAGCCAATTTGGGGAGGCGATGTTTTATTAAGGGAATTGTTAATTATATCAACCTCTTCTATCATAATATCATCTTATTTCATCGAGGTACTTTCATCGTAGAGGAATAGATTAAGATAATAATCAACATCATCATCCAATGGTTCATCCCAAACAGGGAGATCATTGAGAGAAGTATTAAAAATATCTTCTTGCACAATGGTGTTCTCATGGGTAGGGACAATTTTGGGAGAGGGAATAACAGTAATTATTAATGATTCATCTCTAGAAGGGAGAGCATTAATAAAGATATTATTGAAATCATCCTCTTGCCAAAAAATGTCCTTAGTAGGATTGTTGGGAAAGGGGTACAGTGTTAGAACAAGGTCTAAGAAATTATTGTGATGCAAAGACAAGTTAGCCGAAGGTTGATGTGTCACCTTAAGATTGATGGCATGGAATGGGGTTTGGGCCAACACCCTGAAATGTTTTTTTGGCATCATGAAAAGATTTTAAAATGTCATTTTTGCATATTTTTTAGTTTTAGACAATGCAATGAAAGAAACAATGAAAGTAAAGAAAGTAAACTAAATGTCTAAGCAATTAAATAATTATGTGATTAACTAAGTGCAAGCATATGAGCATATAAACCTTAAGAACACACAATGCATATAACAATATTTTTGAGATTTTTTATATTTTTTGAGAGAAAATAAACATGCAACAACAAGATCTAATCAAAAAATGCAAATGTAAGAAGGTTAGGTTAACCAAAATGTGATGGTAAAAAATGGGATCTGGTAGTTTAGGATCTAACCCCACTTTCCTCCATACATTGGAAAATAAAAGAGTTTAAGAAGATGATTCACATTGAATTCCTCTTGTGAAATAGAGTCAAGGAATATCTTTAGGGTTTTTATTCCTTTGCTGCTATGAAAGGGAAATGAGTCTGAATGTAAGGTAATGACAAACTAAGATAGAGAAATGAATGAAAGAAATTATATGAACTGAAATAAAAGAGAGATACAAAGATGAAACTAAGATACAAAGTACAAAGTTGGGAAGGGAATTCTGATATGCACCTGTCAAAAACATCTAAGCCTGACTGTGCTATACCAAGGCATTGGGTGCCTTGGTCCTTGCTACTATTCTAACATGAGAATCTGAAGTCTACAAATTGAGATCCCCATAGATTGAGCTACAAAAAACTGCATGAATATTGAGGACCAGGGCACTAGGTGCCTTGGTCTAAGAACAAGGCACTGTGAACCTTGGTCTAGGACCATGGTGTTGGGTGCCCTAGTCCTAGGATCTAGGGCCTTCCTCTGAATCTGGGCTTGTACCTAAAAATTCTATCTTCTTGAAAGTTTGCAGCTCTGTCAAAATCTTGTACCTATACCTGGGATCTGAAAAAATGGTGTATAGGTGACTATAAAGGGTTTTGCCTTAGTCAAGACCCTTATTTTGGTGATTTCGACCTCCACAAATAGTTGATGTAATATTGAAAAGTGTGTGTGACCTAGAATCTCATGTGTTTGTAAGATCCTAATGAGCTATAATGCAAATTAGAGTCTTACCCTATGTTTTGAGTAAAAACCCTAAATGTGTGTAATGTCAATGCTTCAAATCACAAATGCAATATGGATCTAAAGAAATAATTTAAATCTAAAAATGGATGACGTGAAACTCACATAGAGAAATGAAAATAATATGAAACCATACCAAACCTTAAGGGAGAGGTACAAGACAATCAATAGTCAGTGTTCTTCTTATTATTCTTCAATATCTCCTAAGATTCCATGGATGATGGAAAAGGTTGTTGAAGACTTGATGAATGATCAATTTTATGATTGTAGACTCCACATAAAACCTACACTTTCACTTCATAAGAGGTCTCCTTCAATTGCTTGATAATTGGATCCTTCAAATGAGGAAAGAAAAGGTTATATATATGAAACCTTATCTTTATTTTTTTATCATAGGCCGACCTATAATTGATATATTTTCACATAAAGAAAGATTTAAACATTATAATACCACCAAAACATGATCCCAAAATTTGGGAGGAAAAAGTCGAGACCACGGTGTTGCATGATGGTCTAACTGACTCTTTTCCAAATATTTAGGGATGCAAGGTTTCATGATTACAAAGCTAATCTTAGCTTGATACGACAATCCAAGGTGTTTATATATGTAAAATTGAACCTTGTAGGTCAAAATAGGAATTTATTTGGACTTAAATAATTAATTAAAGAAGATAAAATAAAAAGGGGCACATTTAGAGTTAAGGGCCTTGTGTGGAATGATAAGAGAGGACTTTATATTTAATTAAATTAATAATTAAATGCTTAAAGGAATTTTTAAAATTCAAAATGCAACACACTAAGGCGGGTTCTAACCTAAGCATAGAATTGTACAACCCAAATTAAGGGTGTACAATTTATGACACTACATGGGCATACCTTCTTAGGATTGATTAAAATTCTTATGATAGGTTTCAAAAAATCATCACTATTTGGAATAACCTTTGTAAAGGTGAATGTTGGGAAAATTGTGTCTTGACCTTGCATTTACATAAGGTTATTATTTCTAGTAATTTTTTGTTTGAACATAAATTTGTTCAATTTTTTTCCCAAGGCTTCAGATTAGCTAGATAAGCATGTCGATAAAGTTTCATTGCAATATCATAACTAGGTTTTAAGATACTAAAGTTTTCATTTTTGAAAGTTGCAATGAAAGTATTAAATTTAATTTTGGGGGATTTAGAGGCTCTAAAAAATTCTGAAAAATTGTCATAACTAGCATAGTAGGTTATAAGGTGATCGATCATGTTGTGATATTTTTGGCGCTTCAAAGAGTTCGTCAATTGGACACCAAGTTTAAAAGTTATGGCCTCCTAAAGTTTGGTCTCCTAAAATAGAAAATATAAAAATACATCGGACACATAAATGAGATTTAAAAGGGAGTTACACATGTTGATGTATGTTTTCACACATCTTAGGGAATCTAAGATTGGAGATAAGGTTGGTTCCACTTTATTGGGTAGTTTTAGCCCATGTTTCTGGAATACCGTTTGACAGTTTTATGCATTGTATCTCCTATATATGAGGTGCATCAGATGGAGGTTATATGTAAGAGTCTTATAGCTATTGAGTTACCTCTGAATCTCTAGTTGGTGATACTCTTGTGATAATCTTTCTCTGTAAGTATATTGTAATTTGTTATTGATTTCTGAATAATATATTGAGCAGCTTTTGGAGTGTGGGGTTTTTCTCTTGAAAGAGTTTTCCCCACATAAATTATCGTGTTGTGGTATGCATTCTATTTATAATTATTTTTATTAAGTTTTTGTAACTGTTGTAATGATCTATTAAAAACATTGTGTTGCCCTCCTCTCAAGGTTAGTGTAAGAAGTTGTTTTGCTACTTAACTTCCTTACATGTGGTATTAGAGCCTAGTTAGCTTTGGTTTTACTTGTGGGTTGTTGGGATTTTTTGAACTAATCCATATTCAAGTGGGATCTTGTGTAGAAGGTACTTTTGATCTTGTTGTAGGAATTTTCAAGTGGTAAGATTGTCAGAGAGAATAGAAGTGGAGAAATTTTATGAAAGTAATTTTGAGATGTGGAATCTAAAGATGGAGGATCTGCTAATACATCAAGATCTGTAGGATGTTGTTGATGTGAATGTCTCAAGACCTTTAGATCCTATTTAAACTACTTAGTTTGATGTTAGGGAGCATAAAGCTAAGGGTCTAATCAGATTGTGCTTGGAATATTTTGTTCTAATCAATGTCCACGAAGAGACCTTTGTAAAGAAGCTATGGAATATGTTTGGTGAGATGTATCAAGCTAAAACTTTATTGAATCAGATTTTCTTGGTGTCAAGGTAGACCAAAAGGAGAAATGTCAAATCTTGCTTTGTTCTTGGCCTAATTCGTGGGATTCTCTTGTTATGGCTATCAGTAGTATTGTTGTTATTTTGAAGTTTTAAGATGTCATCGGTGTCTTTCTTGGTGAAGAGATGTGGAAGAAGGTATCCATCAGTTTAAAAGAAGCCCTAACTGTTCATGGAAGACCTAAGGAAAAAGGCAAGAAGAATGAGAAGCATAATAAATCCAGGTCTAGAGGGAGATCAAAATCTCCTAGAAAGTCCAAAGTCATTTGTTGGAATTGCAATCAATCAAGATACATTCATAAGAACTAAAAAGAGGAAAAAGAAGAAATTTGATTATAATTTTGAGTCTAAGAAGGAAGATGGTTATGCATTCATTACAACTTTGGCTACTCATGCAGGTAATAATGCATGGTTAATTGACTCAAGTGCATCTTTTCATATGACTTCCAATAGAGATTGGTTTTCTAAATATGTAGAATTTAATGGAGGTAAGGTGTACTTGGATGATGATTCATTTTTAGATATTGTTGGTCATGGTAAAGCTAGAATCAGGTTTCCTAATGGTATAATAGAAAATATTAGCGTTGTGTTGCATATCCATAGACTAAAACAAAATTTATTATTTATGAGCAAACTGATAGATGCAAGTGTTTTGATAGTCTTTTTTGATGCAGGATGTAAAATATTTAAGGGTGCTATGGTGATTGCTAGAGGTGTCAAATTTGGTAATTTGTATAAGCTAGAAGCATCCACTGTTGAGTGTAATAGCACTTTTGTAAAAAATAAATTTGCAGATACTTCATTGGAAGATTTTAAGGTTTCACCTTCAACAGATGGACATGGCTTTTGGGTACCTAATGCTCTTTCTTTTGAAGTAAAGTTGCCTATAGAGAAGACTATGTTATGGCACCAGAGGCTTGGCCACATTGGAGAAAAGGATCTAAGGATCTTGAAAAATAAAAGCCTTGTTGAAGGTTTGAATGATTGTAATCTTGACTTTGGTTTCTATGAGCACTACATTTATGGAAGACAAACCGTATTCAGTTTTACTCGAGTTCGCATAAATCTTGTGGGATTTTGGATCTTATTCATTCATGTGTTTGGTCCTATATATATTCCTTCCATTAGAAAATCCACATATTATGTTTCATTTATTGATGATTTTAGTATGACATTGGTATACTTTCTAAAGAGTAAATCTGAAGTTTCCAATGGATTTAAAGAATTTAAAGCAATGGTTGAGTTGCAAACTGGAAAAAAAATTAAATGCTTGAGGACTGATAATGGTAATGAATTTTTTTCTAATGATTTTGATAGATTTTGTAAAGACTATGGCATTAATAGATAGAAGACAACTCTTTATTCTCCACAACAAAATGTAGTTACAGAAAGAATCAATAGGACATTGATGGAGAAGGCTAGGGGTATGTTGAGTGGTGTTGGTCTAGGACAAAAGTTTTGGGTTGAAGTTGTTGCCACTTCTTGCTACCTTATTAGCAGGTCTCCTACATCAACTCTTGTTGATAAAAAACCTATGGAAGCATGGTCGGATCACAAGCCTTTATGTAGACATCTTAGAGTTTTTGGTTTTGAGGCATATACACATGTGCCAAAGGAGAAGTGAACAAAGTTGGAGAACAAATCTATGAAATGTATCTTCATTGGATACAATTATGGTGTGAAATGATACAAGCTTTGGGATCCTATTGCACAAAAGGTAATACATAGTTAGTGTAAGTGTTATCTTTAGAGAAATTAAATCTCTTTCTATTACATTGCAGCCATAACAAACTAAACAAGAAAATGTAATTCAAGTCCCTTATATGCCTGAAACAGTTGAATAGAGACCCCTAGATAGGAAATAAGTTGAGGAAAGATCATCTAGCTCTCAATCTTCAACAGAGGAGGAAAAACCTCCAACTCAACTTTTTCAAAGATCTACAAAACATAGACAACCACCTTAAAGGTATTCACCTGATGATTGGAGATGTATTTTTTCTTTGAATACTAATATGGATGAACGTAGATCTATAGAAGATTAATTATGTATGAATGATGCCGAATCATGGAAGATTTCTATGGAAGAATAAATGGTAGCTTTGAAAAAGAATGATACATGGGATATTGTACCATTTCCTGAAGGATAGAAACATGTTAGTTGTAAATGTGTTTTCAAGAAAAATGCTGGTTAAGATGGAGGTATTGAGAAGTATAAAGAAAGGTTGGTTGAAAAAGGCTACTCTAAGGTTGAGGGTGTTGATTATGGTGAGATATTTTCTTCTGTTGCAAAAATGACATCTATTAGATTTTGAAGCAGTTGTCGGTGAGGAGGGACCTCAAGGAGATCAATCCAGACCGATTAGCAAGAGTAATAGAAAGAAAATATACAAATATGATGGTGGCAATGCATAACAGATAGTTTTATTGCATGGAATCTGATTACATCTAACTAGTCACAACCGAGTAACAACATATCAGCTCACATTCTTGGTAGAATAGGTCACAACCTGGACCTTGAATCAAAACATCTATCTTCTATGCACACTCTAGATACTTGATTCTCTTCTTCATTCTAATTTATATTACATTCTAATACATAATTAAAAATATATCTATATATCGATCCAAAGGATCTAGTTGGCCTAAATGGGATCAAAACCCGAAGAACAAGACCTAACATGAAAATAACAAGGTCGGCCTCTAACAAGATATTCCTTCGAAAAATCTAAAGGATGAAATGTAGATCACAGGAAAAGATCAACTACACACCAAGGAACATTAAAATCAATGCCCAAGGCTCTGCAAGCTTTAGAATGGGTTTCGGTAGATCACCAAAATAGGTCCAGGCAACCGGTAACAAGAAACTGTCATGGAAACCGGTAGCAATATCTTGTCAGAAACTGATCCAAATGTGATGCAGTCTGAAAGCAAGAAATATGATCAATTCTTCAAGTAGAATCCAACTCCATAGGATCTGATGAGCCAAAATCGGTACACATAGAAAGGAAAACTAAAACTGCAAATAGAAAGCAAATAAGAAAGGAAATTTTTTTTGGTTCATGCAAGATTGCTTGCAAATCAAGGATGCTCCTGCATCAAACATCTTGGGGTAATGAAAAAGTGATCCTCTCACTTTTCTAGGGTCAGAGGGAAACCAAGGCAGTCTACCTCTGCTTGAGAAATCCAAGATGAATCTTTAACTGGTTTTTCCTTCCACTTCACAAGATATTCCTTATACTGACTGTTCCGGGTCTAAGCCCAATCCTACTATCCAAAATCTCTTCAATCTGATCTAGTTCCTTCTGAGGCAACTATTTTTCCAATTCTGGAACATTGTCCTCACTAAATTATGGTTCATGGTACTCATGAAGATCTGCAATGTTGAATATAGGTGAAATACTTAGACTATCTGGTAACTCCACTTCAAATCCCAACTTTTGGTTTTATCTCCCACTAAACATCTCAACAAATTTCCCAAACTTCAAATAACAAATTTTTTCTGTCCATCAGTCTATGGATGAAAAGTAGAACTGAACTTCAAATATGTCTTCATCTTCTTCCAAAGTGTTTTCCAAAAAATATCCAACAAACTTAGTGTCTCTATCTCAAACTATGCTCTTAGGTAATCCATACATTCTCACCACTTCCTTGAAAAATAGGCTTGCTACATGCAATGCATCTGATGTCTTCTTACAAGGTATGAAATGAGCCATATTCAAAAATATATCCACTACCACAAACATAGAATCATTCCCTCTTGGTGTCTTAGACAATCCAAGTACAAAATCCATGCTTGTATCCTCCCAAGGTCCTACTAGTACTATCAAAGGTTTATACAATCCCACATTCTAATTACTACCTTTTGCAACTTGACAAACTCTACAACTCTTCACATATCTCTTAACATCCTTATGAATCTCAGGCCAAAAGTACTGCTCACTCACCAATGGAACTGTTTTGTTAATGCCAAAGTGTTCGGCTAAACCTCCACTATGTTTCTCTTTTATTAGGTTCTCTCTCATAGAACTCTTAGGTATGCACAACTAAACTCCTCTAAATAACATCCCATCCTAAAAGAAATAATCCAACCAGTTTCTTCTGTCAACCATGACCGGTTCTCTACATGCTTTCCAAAGGTTCTGGAAAATCTTGGCCTTCATCATACAAGGTCTTCAAATCTTCAAAACCTAATACTATCACCCTCATTTTTATTAGAAAATTCCTTCTCCTACTCAATGCATCAGCAACTTTGTTATAATTCCCACTTCTATGCTTCAACACAAATGTGTAACTCTGCAAGAATTCTACCCATCTCATATGTCTTTGATTCAACTTACTTTGACTATTCAAATACTGCAAAGCTTGATAATCTGTATACAACACAAACTCCTTAGGCAACAATTAATGTCTCCATTTCTTCAAGGCTTGAACTATAGCATAAAATTCCTGATCATACACTGAATATCTCCTTCGAACATCATTCAATTTCTCACTCAAATAGGCTACTGCTCTCCCTTCTTGACTCAAGACTGCTCCTATTTCTGTTCTACTTGCATAACAATCCACTTGATATACTTTATTGAAATCCGATAAAGCTAACACAAGCTACTCAAACACTTTTTGCTTCAACAATTCAAAACCTTTCTTTGCTCTGGTGGTCTACTTGAATTCCTTTCGATCTCCTCTCATGGTCTTAGTTATAGGGTTACAAATTGAATTAAAATTTCTGATAAACTTCTGGTAAAAACTAGCCAATCCATGAAATGATCTTACCTCCCCAATGCTTTCTAGTGTAGGCCACTCAACAATGGGTTTCACTTTGTGAAAGTCCATCTTCAAACCATCCTCAGATATCACAAATCCTAAATAGACTAACTCATCCTTCATGAAAGTACACTTCTTGATATAGATCAACAACTTTTCTACTCTCAACCTCTGCAAAACTTGTCTTAACTACAACAAATGCTCCTCTTTTGTCTTACTGAAAATCAGAATGTCATCCAAATACACAATAACAAACTTACCCAAGAATTTCTTCAATACCTCATTCATTAGCCTCATGAAAGTACTCGGTGCATTAGTCAATCCAAAAGGCATCACCAACCATTCATATAGTCCTTCATTTTTCTTAAATGTTGTCTTCCACTCATTACCTTCTCTGGTCATGACCTAATGATATCCACTCTTCAAATCTATCTTTGTAAAGTATTTTTCTCCACTCAAACAGTCCATTATGTCATCCATCCTAGGCAAAGGAAATCGGTATTTCATTGTGATCTTGTTTATTTCTCTTGAATTGGTACACTTCCTCCATTCTCCATTATTCTTGGGTGTTAATACTACTGGTACTACACAAGGGCTCAGGCTCTCCCTGATCAAACCTTTCTTCAATAGCTCTTACACTTGTCTATTCAGTTCTTCATTCTCTACTGGTGTGCAGCTTTGTTAGGCAAACTAGCTTCGGGAACCAAGTCCATGCAATGACTAATACTTCATATAGGTGGCAATCCATCAAGTACATTATCTAAAATGATGTCCTCATATTTTGTCAGAAAATCTCTTATCTCTTCCGATTTCTCTCCTTCCGATTCCGATCTCTCAGTCTTCTTAGGAATTAAGGCAAAACACACATTCTCATGTCTCAGTCCATCCATGAATTTCCTTCCATCTACTAAATAGACTCTAGCATTCGTATAGACTTCATTCTTCAAAGGTTCCTCCAAAGGTAACAAGGTTTGCTTCATCCCATTCGCCACAATAGTGTATGTATTCTTCCTCCCATCATGTATTGCCTGTCTATCAAACTACCAAGGTCTACCCAACAAAAGATGACAAATATCCATAGGCATAATATCACACAAAACTTCATCATGATAATTCCCAATTTTCAATTTCACGAAACATTGTTCACTTACTAACAACTTATGTTCATCCTAAATCCATTCTATCTGGTAAGGCTTAGGGTGTTTCAATCTCTCCAATTTCAACTTATTCACCATCTCTTTTGAAACAAGATTATCTAAACTACCACTATCAATAACAACTTTACAACACTTACTGGATACCTTACATATGGTCTTGAAAAAAATTCTTCCTCTGCAAGGGCTCTTCATCTCCTTTGGTATGACACAAAGCTCTCCTCATCATCAACAGTTCTCCATCTTCCATTTTATTGTCTGATCCAGTGGGGTTTTCTTCCACCACTGCTTCTCTTCCGGTAGTTTCTATCTTCTTACACTCGAATGCATGGTGTCCTTCTCCTCCAAACTTAAAGAAAGTTCCTCTAAATGTCCTCTTGTCCTATCTTCAAAAGTTCGCATTTCAGTAACCATTTGGTTTTCTCCTCTAGTAGAAATTTCTATCATCCTTCCGGTATGAATTACCTTCTTTGATCACTTCCTTGTCTGTGTTCTGATCTGTATTGGTTCCACTTCCTCTGGTATATCCTCTTCCTCCTTGAAATATTCCTCTGGTAAACCTTCTACCTCTACCTCTATGCCTCTATTAATGTATTTTGTTTAAATTATCTTCTACCTTTAGGTCATACTAGTAAGCCTCTTCAACACTCTCTAATTTGATCATACTGAGTTCATCTTGTATAGACATCCACAATCCATTCAAATATCTTACAACTTGTTCAACTTCAACATCAACATGTCTCGATCTGATGTTCAACTTGTAAAATGCTTCGGTGTACTCCTTCACACTAGATTCCTTTTGTCTCAGATTTTTCAATTTCCAAAACAAATCCACTTGATAATTCGTTGGCACAAACTTTGATTTCAACTTATCAATCATCCGATCCCATGTCTTAATCTTCTCTTTACCTCTTCTTTGTCTATCAACTTGCAAATGCTTCTACCAAAGAGATGCATGACCTTTCAATAGGGTATAGGCATATTTCATCGTCCTCTCTTCTGCAGTGTTTTCAAAATCAAAATACTTCTCCATCTTTGAGATCCAATCCATCAATTCATCTGAATCTAGCTTCCCATCATATTCTGGTTAGGTAAAATGAGGTTTAGTGTTCGTCCTACTCAAAACCCTTAAAAACCTTTCTTCATCTGGATCAACCGCTGATAGTTTTACTTGTTCAGCTGGGGCTTCTTCTCCTTCACCTTCACTCACATCTTCAATGTGTTGGCCTCTTCTTTGGGCTGTCTCCATGGCTTCTAACTGAGTTGTTATTCCTCACAACATCTCCATCATAGCAGGGTATGCATTCCCATGCGCTCCACCATTCCTAGTTCCTCTTCACGTCATCGATTTATGCTAGTCCTCTGTAATTGCAAGTCGGCTCTACAATATGCCACCCTACATCAAAAAATTTAGGACACGCAACCTCTAGAATGAAACTTCGCTCTGACACCACTTGAAGCAGTCACTGGTGAGGAGGGACCTCAAGGAGATCAATCTGGACCAGTTAACAAGAGTAACACAACAAAAACACATTGTAGTCACATAAATCTGTCCATTTTAATTAAATGAATATTTCATATTTATTTGATTAAAAATCCACTAGCCATCAGTTAATTAAACTAATATTTAATTAATTCATCTTCAAACATTCTCCTATTAATTAAATAAATTATTGAATTTATTTTAATTAATTCATTCAACCAAATTCACAATCAATTAAATGAATAAATTCAATTTATTCAATTTAATCCTCTTTCCTCTTTTAAATAAATTAAATAAAATATTTATTTAAATCATTATTCTCCCCCCCCCCCCCCCCCCCACTTGCATTTTCCTACAAATGAAAGTTGCAACCACAAATTGAAATAAATTAATTTTATTTTAATTAAAATCCTATTTTCCCTCACCCACCAAATCCACTTGCACTCCTAACCCCCTTCTAGATTCTTCTAACCCCTTCCTAATTAGCCTAATCCATCCCCTAATTATTGTCACATTCCTAAGCAACTTGGAGTCACTTCTCAAAGACTTCAAAGTCTTTGAAAAGCATTTAATGCTTTGTGTGCTCAACAATTTAACCTCGAAAAGTCTTCTAAACCGCTTATGCCTCTTACATGACCATTTATGGTTAACCCCTAACTCAACCCTCATGTGACTCATGTGTCTCCTCAAGCATTTATTGCTTTGACCATGGTTATCCATTTTACCTTTGCACACGAGTTTATCCATTGGATAAAAGCTTTATTCTTTGAATAAAGAATTTATTCACTCAACCCAACCTTGACCTTAACTCCCAAGTTAACTCTTGGGTCATGTCAAGCATTTAATGCTTATTCCCTCTCCTCTCAACCTATCTCATATTGACACTTGTCATCTTGAGATTGGGTTGAAAGTCCTCACATGGATTGAATATCATTCAATCCTGACCCTTGTTGAGATTACTCAATCTCAGCCATCCATTGCTCCATTTTTTCTATAAATAGAGCTTATTTCTTCATAATCCAGATCTTGAAAACTTGTATGCATTTAATCTATAGTGAATTTAAAAGAGCATTTAGCATAAATCACATATATTGTCATTTTGGACTAAAATAAATCTTAGTTCATTTCATAATATGTCTAATTAGTTTGTTTTACACTTGCATAGCATAGTTAAAACATTTCAATCTTGAACCTCCATAAGCATCCATAGTGCAAAAAGCTGCTTAGAGCTACACTAATTTAGAACTTGGAGAGGAGAGGAACAAAGGAGAAGGAGCTAAGAGCATGTTTGAAGGCATTTGGAGAAGCCTTGTGATATTTGTTTCCCTAGTTAAATACTTTAGCATGTTTTTAGTGTCTCTTTTGATATGTCTGCTTAGATTACTTTTTGGTTTATTAACACTAACAGTTTCTTGTGTTTTTGTGTGTCATACGACCACAAGCTTTAATCTAACACTTTTCTATTTCACAGAGCATCATTTGGTGAACCCGACGTGAATCGAACAAACAACAACAATCTTTTTTTACAAAAACTAACATTTTTTTACTGTTTACCTTGACACACAGGTCGCGCTTTGGCACTTTTTCCCATGCTTTAGAACTATTGCAATTTGACATTTTAGCGCTATTGTTCTTGCAATGGTGCTATTGCCCATATTATATCACTTTTGCTTATTAACTAGCAGTTTTGCCCATGTTATAGCACACTTGTTATTGTTGTTTAAAATTTTAGTTTAGCGCATTTGTCTATACTTTAGTGGGTTTGTGTTAAGTAGCACTTTTGTTTTCACACAGAGTAGCACTATTGCAACAGAACGTTGTAAGAAAAGGGCCTTGTAACCGATAATATTTTTTTTAGGCTTGTGGAAGCCCACCATGTTTTCGGATTTTTTTAACTATTTGTTTCGTGTGCATATCTTAAACTAATCCCTTTTTGTTACTAATAATCAAAAACACTTCTTTTGGTGATTTTAAAATCAACAACACAAAATTTGTTTACTTGCAAGTTAGGGTTTTAATTTTCATTTGGTGCTCTAAAATCAACAAAACAAATTTGCTTTCATTGCAAGTTAGGAATACACTCTATTTTGGTGCTTAAAACAAGACAAGACAAGACAAAATTTTCTTTCTTGCATCAAACTAAAAAATTCACAATCAACATTTCAACTAATTGTGCAAAGTAAAAAGAACAATCAATTTGTCTCATTTTGCAAAAACAATTTTACTTCATGCAAACGTGTTTTTCATTAAGTTGACCAGGATTTCAAATTCTAGTTTACTCAAACATATTGCATTTGAAGTTAAAAAGAACATCATGATTGTTGGAGCAACGTCTCCAATTAGATAGAACATCATTGCAATGACAAGTTAAAAAGAACAAGTGTATTTTGTGATTGGCATGCTTGTGCAAAAGAATTGGTTGAGTGATCCTACTTCTAACACACACTATCCTCTCCCTTGGCTTTCATGGTCCTAGGTGCAAGAGAAAAGTGTTAGTAACACTCAAGTTTTATCTTTTTAAGAGAGGCCTACCAAGAGACACATCACTCTTTGGAACGACCTCGTGTGGTAAATCCTTTGAGTGGCTATAGAAATCAGATGAGAGTGAAAGTTGTAGCCTTGGGTATAGCTATTCCTACAGTGTAACTTGTCGAAAGGACAAATGGGCCCCACCACAAGTTACAAGGCTCTTAAGTGAGTCACTGTAGAATGAACTTATGTCCAAAGACATCAAAAATTACTAAACACCTTTATGTAGTAGCCCACCCATTCTATTGATTGAGGATATTTGTGATAAATTCAGTGCAAGAGAATAGATGGTTTTTCTCCCAAGATACTCACCATACATATTTCCTTGAGTAGAAACATAGCTTTTTGAAAAGTCACTTGTGGCTTGATGAAAGTGATGACTCCCCCATTATAGGGATCATTTATTTGCTATGCTTGCACAAGAATTAGTATATCACATCCTTACCTACCACGCCGAGATTCATAAGGTATGTAGTACCAAAGTCGAAGAAATATCAAGATGTGGGCTGAAATTATCGCAACTGACCATTTGACCTTAGGGATAAAAAGTGTTTGAAGTGTTTTCATTTTTGAGTCAAGACCAGTGCAAATTGAGCTGACTTCAAGCTTTGGAAACACCTAAAATACATTTCAAAGAAAGGGTCATAAAAAGTTCAAAAGATTGGGTTGATCTAGACCCATACTTAATTGTGCCTTTTGAGGCAACATTCTTGTGTTTGTGTGCTTGCTTTGTTATCTTGTCAAAGAAACATCATAAGAATCCAAAATCCAACACAAGTATTCATCCAAAACACACATTTTGTCAAAAACACAAAAGATCCAAAACAAATAGCAACAACAAAAGTATCAAACTATATGACCATTCTTCACATCTTGAGAAAGAAGAATGTTTATCAAAACATGAACTTGAAGAAAAGACCATTGAGCTCAAAAGCTCTTATCAAAAGGAGGAAATTCTTCTATCTTAATAGACAAATATTTGTCTCTCATAGAACTTTCCTATGTCACATGCGTCTTTATCTTCAAGGGAAATCAAACGAATTTGATCAAGAGTCATTAAACCGCAGAGCTTTTACTCAATATCAAGCTTTGAGTTATCATCAAAATAAGGGAGGGAAGATCAATCCTGCCTTCTTTTGAGATATTTGTATCACATATAACTCAGCTAGGGAAGAACCAACAACCCCTGAACAAGAAGAGGAAGAGTTTGTTCCTTTTGTAACACAAATTTTCTATTGAAGTTAAACATCTCATCCATTATCATAGCCATATCTCATCAAATCCATTCCAAAATCTCAAAACATAAAAAGGTTTTTGTCCTAAGTTCTATTTCAAAATATTGCTTGAATCAAATGCAAACACATCACTTTTTAGAGTGTCTCTACATCTAGGATAAACTCATCCTAAGAGACATTTCTACGCAGGTTAAAACTAGTCTATGAGTGAATCCTCTCATTACTAGGTAGTTGAATCTATAACACATCTCAGATCTCTCTAAACCTTATCACATCAAACTTTGTCAATCAAACACAACAAGCAATTTAGGAAAGGACTTTGGTAACATTTACCTTTAGTGCTAGGGATCCGTATGCAAAACACTTCACCAAACATCAATCTTTCATTCCATCACCAACTCATCATCATTTTCATCAAACTTCAACAAAAAATTGTAAACAAAATGGCTCATACCAGATCCAGGTCTAGACAACAAGAAATTGAAGAGGAAGAGGAGGAAAATCTTAATGAATTCCAAGAAGCCCTTGGAGGAAACGCAAATGATGAGAATCCAAGTACTCCTACTCCTGCAGAAATAGAAAGGGTACAACACAACCCTCTCTTTAATAGACTTTTTGATGAAAAACTCAAGAGCAATGCGGATGCTCACTTTTTAAGACTTGCTCAAGAGGGGGCTAAACTACCCTCTGACTTTGACGATGCACAGCTCAGACAAGCATCAAGAATGCCAAAGTCATAATGAGAATGAAAGAGGTCGAGATCACATCAGATATAACCTTCATCAAGGTAATCCCCCACCTCCTCCTCCTCCAAATGAAATAGACATGTTGCAGCAACAAGTCAAGAATCTCACCCAACAACTTCATAGTGGTGTAAAAACCAATCAATTTTCACTTAATGACATTTGTCCCTATCCTTTTGATAGGAATATTCATATGCCACCTTTTCCGTGAGGGTTTGAAACACCCAAGTTTTAAAAATATAGAGGAAAAGGAGATCCCCATGATCATGTTAGAGAATTCCATTCAGCTTGCCTCGAAGTGGCATATGAGGATACTTACCTAATGCGACTTTTTCCCCAAAGCTTGGGAGGAACAACCACATCATAGTTTTCTTGATTACCAGGTGGCATTAGGACCTTCGAAGAGCTAGTCCAGATGTTCTTGGCACATTACTCACACAACATTGAACGTGATATCACACTGGTTGATCTATGTAACACTAAATAAAAACCAGGTGAGCTATTTTTAGTCTTTCTGCAATGATGGCGTCAAATGTCTAGCAGATGTTCTCTTCAGTTACCTGAACAAGAACTAGTGGAAATATTTATTTCCAACTTAAATGATGAAATGGAATTTCACCTAGACGTAAAAGACATAGACTCTTTCAATGACATGATCACCAAAGGCTTAAAATGTGAGCAGGCTCTCATCAAAAAAGGTCTTATCAAGATATATAATGAGCCAAAGGATGGCCCTCGCCCATGCTTCAATAGTGATAAGCCTAACTTATGGAACAAAAACAAAAACGTCATCAACGACAAGGTTGTGGATGCAAGAACTATCAAAAGTGCACAACCTATGGTTCTATTAGCAGGACAGAACCCCCCACCTAAGAATAACATAGTTGCTCCTCCAAATCAAGGATGCAACACATCTCAAGAGGAAACCAGACAACGTCAACAAAATTTTAAACCAAAATGAACATACACTCCCTTAGGGGAACCCATCGAAATAGTGTTATGTCAGTTGGTTTCTCAAAATCTGGTTACCTTACCCAAAACATCAAATTATGAACCTCAAGTCAAACCTTCATGGTGGAGGGATACTAAACATTGTGATTTCCATCAAGGGAAAGGACATAAGACAAGTAATTGTCACAGATTGAAAGATCATATTCAAGATCTTATTGACCGAGGTGAAATCAAAATCGAAGGACATGACCCAAAGACAACAAACAATGATCATCTCATGTTTAAAAATCCACTTCCATCACATGATCAAAGGGGTCCTTCCACTTCAGGGAGAAACACAGATACCATTGATTATACCCAAGCGACGTATAATTACATTGTGAATCACCTATACGATGCCATTGAACAGATTGCAACTATAACCATCAAAAATCCCAGCTCCACTTGCAATGTTGTTACACGTCGCAACAAGATTACCATAAAAGAACCTCCACAAGGCACCCCATCTATCCCAAAGTAGTATAACCTTGTGGACCAATTAGACAAAATGTCCGCACTAATATCTATCTTAGAGATATTGCACCTATCTCCATCCCATAAAATAATCTTGGATCAAGCTCTCCAAGAGGCATCAGTCCCTACAAACCTAAATACAGATCAGTTCCAAGCCATGGTTGGAAATCTAAGGTCATCACCTTGTCTCACTTTCTCTGAAAGTGACAACACATCCTTCCAGCAACCTCATAACGCCTCACTCCACATTGAAGGGTTTATCAACCAACACAGGATCAAGTGAGTCTTGATCGACAATGGAGCAGGCTTGAATATCTGTACTCTACAATTAGTCACAGCTTTGGGATATGCAATTGAATTAGTGGACCCCCGCAAGAAGATAACAATCAAATCCTATGATGATGCGGAGCGTTCATCCAAAGGAGTTGTTGTGTTACCGATCCGAGTGGGCCCTGTGGTGAAACACATTATCTATCAAGTTCTACACCTTCCTCTACCATACAATTTGTTGTTAGGAAGACCTTGGATACACTCCACGCAAGTCGTTCCATCCACCTACTATCAATGTATCAAGTTCCCACATAATGGTGTAGAGATCACAATCTTGGGAGATGCAAACCCCTTTGCATATTCTCATAATATCAGTCATCAACCAGAGATTACCATTCCTAACAATAGAGAAGCCATCTCCTCCACATCATACATAAGTCTAGCCTCTCTTTCTAGCTCAAACACAACTATACCCAAGCAAGAGAAGCTCAAGATGAAAATAGCAGAGGAAGGTCCGGGGAATACAATTTGAGCCAACTCTTTTGTCTGCGACAAATGCCTACTTCTCCTAGAACTCACGGTAAACCTCAACGGTTACTTCAACAACCACTGATCAAGCCAGCATGTACTTTGATGCCTTTCATCCTTGGAAAGAGTCAAGAAGAAGAAACCAGAGATGAGGACTTAGCAGAATGGATCTATAAAGACCCAATCACCATGGACATCCCACAAGCTAAGCTTCCCACAGATCAGTATGGCAAAGGCCTTCTCGTTATGCAAAGAATGGGTTATGATGGTTAGAGTGCTTTGGGACCTTGCATTCAAGGATGACATGAACCACTGCAGCCAAAATTAAAACCCAAAGATAACACTGGCCTAGGCTTTCAAAAGGAGATCCTTCCTAAGCTCAGATTCAAAGGAAAACCCAGCCAACCTCTATATCAGTCTATTACAAAGAGGTCACCTTTGATTATAAAAGCAGCATCAAACACCATGGCAATTGCCCCATCGAGGCTAAAAATCCCAGTTAAACCATCCAAAACACCAATCATCCTCCCAAACAAACCAGTAACCCCATCAGTAGCAACAATAACGTCAAAAGCACCATTAGCAGCAGCAACTATATCAGAACCCCTAGTAGTATCGACAACACTGGCAATTCCAGCAGAAGTAGTAGAGTCACCACTACTGATATTCCCCATATCGGATTAATTGATCCCCATAATCCTTCCTACAACACTGATCATTTCATCTACAAAGGTACATCAGCCAATCACACCTGCAGTGTTTAACTCAAAGGACTTCCCAGTATGGTACAATAACCGGCTACTAGAAAGTGACTCAGAGACTAACTCACATGAATGGGAATTTGATTCCATATAGCTTAACACTTCAGATGAGGAAGACACATCACCACCTCCACCTCACAAAGACATCCCTATTTATGGAGAAGCACAGATAAATACCTCTTGGGTTCCTGAGCTGGAAACTTCTTCCACAGACCCTACGTCACATCCTACACCTAATTCTAACAGGGAGAGTACCATCAATGACCTTAACCATAACATCTTAAACCTCACTAACACATCTAACGAACTTAACCTAATCGATGAAGTAGTGCCCATTATCCATCCTGAATTCATCGAATGGAACCAACCTAATCCCCCATGTCTTAACCATTTCCAAAATGATGAGGCGATCATTGACTTTTTGGAACTATGGGATAACATACCAAGCGAGGATCATAAAGCTAGATTTGCTATAGAACTTAACAACACAGCATACTTTGGGGCAGATGCCAAACCTTTCAGCTGCAAAAATATAACAATAAAACATGGATTTTCCAGTGAAAACCACATTGTGGCACTGTTTGATCCCGCAAAAGTAAAAAGAAAGAGCGTATCCAATGGTGAAAACCTCTTTGAGGCACTTGGGGATGAAAGGTATGACATTCTCCCTTCTAGTACATAGCAGGAACGATCAACAATTCTCATTGAAGAAACAAAAGAATACAATGTGGGGACTGCTGAAACTCCTCACCACATACATTTGGCATCTCTTTTAACTCCAAAGGAACAACCTAAGTTTTTAGAGTTCTTCCAGAAGCATCAGATCAACTTCGCATGGTCATATGCAGACATGCTTGGGCTTGATCTTGATTTAGTTAGGCATCACCTCACCGTAGTAGAAGAAGCCAAACCTGTCAAGCAAAAGCTTCGCAAGATGCATCCTTACATTACAGTACTAGTCAAAGCAAAACTTAAGAAACTCTTGGATGTTGGTTTTATTAGACCAATTGATTATACAGATTGGGTATCCAATATTGTGCCTGTCGACAAACCAAATGGGCGCATCCGTATCTATACTGACTTCAGAGATCTAAACAAGGCATGTCCTAAAGATGACTTCTCCCTACCAAATGTCAACATAATAGTGGACCTAACATCAAGACATGTTATGCTTTCACTAATGGATGGCTTTTCAAGATACAATCAGATAAAGATCGCACCAAAGGATCAACATAAGATGACCTTCACATATCCATGGGGAACATATTGCTGGAATGTAATGCCTTTTGGTCTAAAGAATGCAGGAGCGACCTATCAATGAGAAATGACCACCATCTTCCATGACATGATGCATACTATAATGGAAGATTATGTTGATGACTTACTGGCAAAATCACTCACAAGAGAAGGTCATCTAGACATATTAGAGAAAATATTTGACATACTAGAACAATATCATGTGCGACTCAACCCAAAGAAATGTGTCTTTGGATTAACCTCAGGGAAGCTTCTAGGATATATTGTCTCAAGCAAAGGTATTGAGGTCGACCCAGCAAAAGTCAAGGCAATCATGGACATGCCACCACCAAAGAATATTCTGAAGATTCATTGCGCAACTGACAGATAAGTGTCACCCATTTACACACCTGTTACACAAAAACATCCGCTTTCAGTGGGATGCTAGATGCTTAAATATTATCTTATGAATACGCCATTACTGATCCCACCAGATCCAATTAGGCCTTTATTACTGTATATATTAGCAACAAGTACAACATTGGGTGTACTATTGGCACAACACAATGCAGAAGGAAAAGAGTGTATTGTTTACTACATCTCTCGTACACTGGTTGGCTATAAACTCAATTACACACCTATTGAGTGAGCTTGCCTAGCAGTAATCTTGGCAGCCACTAAACTAAGGCACTATCTATTAACACATAAAGTATAGTTAATTGCAAAGATCGATCCACTCAAATAATTACTCAGCAAAGCAGCATTGACAGGCCGCTTGGCCATATGGGTGACGATTCTAAGTGAATTTGACATCAAGTATGTGGACCGTAAAGCTATCAAAGGACAAGTCATTGTAGATCAGTTGGTTGATGCTCCCCTCATAGGCAATCATCCTCTCATTTCCAATTTTCTAGATGAAGAGATATTCATGATCACAACAGTACAACCATGGAAACTATACTTTGATGGTTCATACACTAGGCATGGCTCAAGGGCAGACATTCTATTTATCACACCTCAAGGTGACAACATCCTGAAGTCTTACAGGCTCACCTTTCCATGCACAAACAACATAGCAAAGTATGAGGCCTTGATCACAGGACTCAGGCTAGCCATACAATGGAAGTTACAAAAACTGCAAGTATATGGAGACTCCCAACTAGTCATTCGACAAGCAACTGATGAATATCAGACTAAAGATGACAAACTCATGTCGTACAAACAAATGGTGGAAAAATTAAAAACATCATTCATTACTATCACCTTTGAGAAGATACCCAGACTGACACTATGGCTACCATCGCATCTCTCCTAGATCTTCCACAGAATTCAACACACTACAAGTTCTTGGTAGAACAACTTTGGATTCTCGCTTATGATATCCTCGAATCTGAGATGATATGTCACCTTGTTGGTTCTGAATCCCCATGGTATGGTGATTTCTACACCTACCTACATGATCACACACTTCCTCCTAACCAATCGAATAACCAATGTAAAACCTTCATTCGCCAAACTGCTCGATATACCATTATTGCTAAAACCCTATACCAACGCAATCTTGATGGCACTCTCCTTCAATGTTTGGAACAGGATGAGATAACAAAGGCCTTGGAAGAGATACATGAAGGAATTTGTTGAACTCATGCAAGTGGTTTGTCACTCGCTAAGAAACTCATGTGCACTTGATACTATTGGTCATCCATGGAAAAAGACTCCTACTACTTTGTTAGAAAGTGCAAGACAATGCCAAGTTCATGAGGACCTGATACATGCACCAGCACAAGAATTGCAACTGATCACAACACCATGGCCTTTTTGCCAATGGGGACTTGACCTTGTGGGTAGAATCCATCCATCTTCATCCAACGGCCACAAATTCATTATTACTGCCACCGAATACTTCACAAAGTGGATCAAAGTTGTTCCACTTACCCAAGTCACCGGTAAGAAGATCACCTCATTCATTCTTAATTACATCATCTTCCGGTATGGTGTACCCATGTCCATCATCATAGATAATGGTCTTCCTTTCAAAAATCAGGATGTTCATGAGCTCTATGAAAAATTTCAGATCCAACACCATTTTTCCACTCCTTATTACCCATAAACCAATGGTTAGCCCGAAGCATCGAACAAGAACATATTAAGAATCCTCAAGAAGACAGTCAATGATGCCAGTCATGATTGGCAAGTTTAATTTAATCCAACACTATGGGCATATCCAACTAGCATTCAAACCCCTACAGGCGCAACTCCCTACTCACTAGTCTATGGCGCAGAAGCTATCTTACCTATTGAGGTCGAGATACCATCTCTACGGGTTTCCTTGCTCAATCTCATAGATGATGAAGCATATAGAGTATCACATCTTCAAGACTTAGAGCTACTCGATGAGAAGCGACAAGCTGCATACAATCACCTCAAAGCCTATCAGCAACGCATGAGCAGGAGCTATAATCATCGAGTTAGACCTCGTACATTCAAGGTAGGTGATCTTGTTCTTTGAGAGAATCCTCATAACCAACCAAACTCAGAACATCAGGGAAAGTTTGAATCAAATTGGCTGGGTCCATATGTTATTACTATTGTATTTGTGTCTGGGGCATATCAGTTGGCTACTTCGGAAGGAGAACCACTCGCAGATCTGATCAACAACATGCACCTCACATGGTTTTATACATAAGCTGCACAGAGCATCAGGATCCCATACATACTGGAAAAACACCAAAAACATTTAGATAAATGACCTAAAGAAAATACAAAAACATCAAAATAGTAAAGAAAAATCATGCATCCAAATGATGAACAACCACTCCGATGGCACCTTGGGTAAGTATGATGGTGAAAAATTGGCAAACAGGTGCCACTCGTAAAGGCTATGGCTCCATTGTCTTTCAAAACATGTTGCGATCACATTCATTTCATCCACCCATCCATCCGTCCCAACCATGGCTTGTTATTGATCTGCAATCCAGGATAAATACCTCACATGTCGGGCATCCCGCTTTTTCATAGTCATGTCAAAAACTGGGGGCAATGCCCTTAATCTAGTTGATGGAAGTGGATACTACATTGTTTTGTGATTCACTAAGTTTTTCACTTGAAAACTATCTCACAAAAACCAAAAACATTCAAAACAATCATCACAATACCAAAAACATTGAAAAAATTGTCCCAGAAAATACAAAAAACATTCAAAACTATCTCACAAAATCCAAAAACATGATAAAACATCAAAAATCAATCCAAAACATGGCAACACCCTGTACATACATTTTTTTAAAACATATACCAAACAAAACATTGTGAAAATCTCCAAACGATGACCACTTATCACATCGACCAAACAATCAACATCAAATACGCAAACTATCTAAACAAGGATGCATCCTTCCTTACCAAAACAAAGACAAGATGACATTTTCTTTGACAAGAAAATTTTGTTTAAGCTATCAAGTACTTGGTTGATTTGTGGGTTGTTCATTCATTTATATATATATTAGGTTCCTACAGCATTGTTTGTGTATCTCCTGTGAATTATTCCGATGAAATACTGGGGCATGTCTTAATGGTGTCTACGTGGAAAGTTCACTAAGCTACGTGATCTTATGCAAAATATAGTCATAGATCACTATGGCTTGCTGACTACAATGTATACCTTGACCATATGAGCATGAACTATTATCAAGAATCCATATTCTTTATTCTTTATATATGATGTTTGCCTACAGGTACGATGCTCCATCCTTGGTTCCTACTGCCTCACCCAAACTTGATAATGGTTTACCTCTGATTACAGTATGAAATTTTCTTATGATATGATCGGCAAAAGATCAAGGAGGATGTTCCAAGTCATGCATGAAAGGAGATAATCTTTGTCTGTTCCACAAGCAATACTCATATCAACTTGATCCATTATATCACGTTGATTGTGATAACTCAATGATGAATACTGAGTACCAAAACGGTACTGAGAAGGGGGGGTGAATCAATATAGGCACAAAGACTTTTCCTAAACTAGTTTGATTGTAGATTGTAAACTACTAGCAATCCCTAACACCAGTTTGAACCAGATTACTACCGGTTAAACACAGTGCAACTGTGAAAGACATGAACCGGTCAATCTTTTTAACTTTCCATACAACCTACTCCCTCATTTCCATCTTGTCCTTATGCATAAACAAATAATCTATCATCAGAGATACAATGATTTACCACTAACCAAGAAATAACAAAACCTCACATAAAAGAGGCATCACACATGACACACATATTTTTCACGTGGAAACCCAACTGGGAAAAACCATGGTGGGGATGAATACCCACAAGCTATTTTGAACTCTTTAGAAGTCCACTCTATTAGGAGACTAGTTCGGTTAAAGACTGTTACAATAGGTTCTATTAGGAACAGATCCTGTTAGGGATCACTTGGTTAAGGGATGGCTAGAATACTCGATTAAGGGTTAAACCCTGTTAGAGGTTACCTTGTTAGAGTATTTTATGAACTCAATGGCTTTGAGTCACCCTGTTAAAGGATTTACAACAAGCTGGTTTAAGCTACCCTGTTAAGGGATTTTCCAACTGTTGAAGTGGTTAGAGATCAACAGGTATCACAATGATCTGGTAATAGCACTCAATGCTAATGCATATCCACTATAGTTCCTTCCTTCTGCACACACACTATGCAGGTATCAATCCTCTCAATTGGTCTGGCAAGAATCATGTATCTCTGCACATAGATACACACACAACATTTGCCAACAACTTCAACATGAAACACAACATTGACATTATAGGAAACAGATAGGTCGGTAGCATAAACACTAAACCCTAAACTCTTAGGTTGAGAAATTTAGTCGGTTCAATCCTAACCATTGAACACTTTGCATTTGAATACAACGGCCTTGAACAGATCTCAAGACATTCTCCATCGTTCATTTTTCACCACTTCTTGGAGGTGATAACCCATCACACGTTCTCCACCATTTGTAGAGACTTTGCACATTCCTGAGGTAGATAGGATCAATCTCCTTTATGCAAGATCCTTCATGTGCAAAAGGTTGATGTGGCAACACGATCTAATCTCCATTATAATGCTAACTTATCACACAATGCCATCGGTTGAAACACATAGGCTTGAAACACTTCAACCAGAAACCCTGAAGCTGAGACTACCAACTGGTAGTCATGCCATATGAACCCTTGATACAAAACATTCCATATACCAGTTCTCATTCCGACATATCGGTTTCGGTTCACAACATCATACCAGTTCACTTTGTCAATTGCTTAACTTCAATAATCCTGCTCACTCTTTATCATGTTATCGGTTCACTCTTCAGCATATTACCGGTTCTCTTTCATCATATTAACATCAATGACAACACAATATAATCATGTCAACATATTCTGCACATATGCCTACAATCTCCCCCTTTGGAATTGATGACAATATACAAGGATATCTTCTCTTTCTGCATCACATCTTCTCCTTAATACTGTAGATATCTTTTCCACTTCACATCTTCTCCCCCTTTGACAATAATGCCAAAGTGGAGGCACAAGCTTCCCTATTCCATTATGCTGCTCCCCCTGAGGAGTAGCATCCCTCAACACATCAATCCTAAAAAGATATAGAAAAGTAAAATCTGACTGATGTGGAGCACAAACCTTTAGATTACCTCTTGAAGGGGCAGCACCCCTAACTCACCTCTTAGATAGGTAAAATTAGCCTTCGGTAGAGGCTTGGTGAATATGCCTGCTAACTGCTCCTTACTGGAAACATGTTCCAATACCACCTCTTTGTTCTGAACCTTTTCCCTCAAGAAATGATACTTGAGTTCAAAGTGCTTGGTTCTAGCATGTAAAACTAGATTCTTGGAAATGTTAATTGCACTTGTATTGTCACATAATATACTTACTAGTTCAGATACAGGAACTTTGAAGCCATTCAATACATGCTTCATCCAAATAGTTTGGGTGCAGTTCATAAAAGCTGCAACATACTCTGCTTCTGTTGTAGACTGAGAGATACAACTCTGCTTTTTACTCATCCATGAGACCCATCTACCACCAAGAAAGAATGCACTACTGGTTGTACTCTTCCGATCATCTACATTACCAGCCCAATCAGCATCTGTGAACACTTTCAAGTTGAAATCATTATTATATGGATACCATAATCCATAGTCAATAGTTCCCTTTAGATATCTAAGAATCCACTTGACTGCTACCAAGTGGGATTCTCTTGGGCTTTGCTAAAACCGAGTGGTAATACCCATTGCATGTGCAATGTCTGGTCTACTATGCACTACATAATGCAACTTGCCAATCATTGATCAGTATTCCTTCTCATTTACCAATGCTGAGTCATCTTCTTTTGATAGTTTACAACCGGTCACCATTGGTGTACCAACCGGTTTACTGTCTTCCATGCCAAAGGTCTTAAACACCTCTTTGACATACTTGGACTGAGTAATAAAGATTCCATTTTTCATTTGCTGAATCTGCAGTCTGATGAAGAACTTAATCTCCCCTATGAGTGACATTTCAAACTCCTTTTTCATCTCATCTGCAAAGTCATGACTCATCTTGTCATCTCCACCAAAGATTATGTCATCAACAAATACTTCACGGATCAGAATCTGATCTCCTTCTAATTTCAAGTAGATATTGCTATCTTCACTTGTTCTTTCAAATCCAATCTTCACAAGATGGGAATGCAAGCGTTCATACCATGCTCTTGGTGCCTTCTTTAGTCCATTTAAGGCTTTATGTAGCCTACACATCATGTCATTGTCTTTTGATAGGGAAAACCCATCTGGTTGCTCTATATGCACCTCCTCTTCAAGTATTCCATTTAAAAATGCAGATTTTACATCTATTTGGTATACCTTGAATCCTTTAAAAGTTGCATATGGAAGAAGCATACGAACTCCTTCCAATCTTGCTACTAGAGGAGAGGTTTCTCCATAGTCTTCTCTTTTTTCTTGGGCATATCCTTTACATACTAGTCTGGCTTTGTTCCTTACCACTATGCCATCCTCATTCAACTTATTTTTGAAGACCCATTTGGTTCCAATGATATTTTTATGCTCTGGTCTAGGTACCAAAGACCATGTACCATTCTTCTCTATCTGGTCAAGTTCCTCCTCCATTTCCTTGATCCAGTCTTCATCTTTATGTGCCTCTTTGAATGATTTAGGCTCCAATTCAGAGATCATACATGAGCTTTCTCTGACCTTTCTTCTTGTAAGAATTCCTGCATCTTTGTCTCCTATGATCTGCTTTGGATCATGATTGAGTTTGACATACCTAGGTATGTTCTTAACAGCTTCCTCTTACTTTTCTTCATCATCTTCATCAGCATCAACATCTACCGATGTACGAGCACAATTACTAGTACTGGGTTGATTAGCAACCGGTTCCCAGAAGGTTACTATCGGTTCATCTCCTACATGCTCTCTGCCAATTTCCTCTAATTTCTCAAAGTTTTCATCAACCCTAACATTGATGCTTTCAACAATTCTCTGAGTCCTATTGTTGAAACATTTGAGAGCTTTGCTCTTAGTGGAATACCCTAGGAATATTCCCTCATCACATTTAGCATCAAACTTGCTCTGATGTTCACTCCTATTCATATAACATTTACTACCAAACACTCTGAAGTAGCTTACCACTGGTGTCTTTCCAGTCTAGTACTCATATGGAGTCTTATCCTTTCCTTTCTTGATGAGTACCTGGTTCATTGTGTAGACTACAGTGCTCATCGCTTCTCTCCAAAAGGTGTGAGCAATCTTTCCTTGGACTAGCTTGGTTCTGGCTGCTTCAACCACCATTCAGTTGTTTCTCTCTGCTAATCCATTCTGCTATGGAGTTTGAGGGCAGACAGTTGCCTCTTGATGCCATTCTATTCACAATATTTGTTGAATTCACCAGAACTGAATTCTCCTCCTTGATCAGTTCTAAGGCATTTGATTCTTCTACCACTTTCCTTTTCTACTAGTGCTCTGAAAGCTTTAAACTTTCCAAAGGCTTCAGACTTGTCCTTCAAGAATATGACCCACATCATTCTTGAGCAATCATCTGTAAGAATCATAAAATACCTATCTCCCTACACACTCCTAGTTTTCATAGGACCACACAAATCAGTGTGCACAAGATCAAGTAAGTTGTCAGCAGTGAAAGATTTACCTTTGAAGGTTGAGGAAGACATTTTCCCTAGTTGACATTCTATGCACAAATGATTTTTCGGTTTGCTCAGCATCGGCAGTCCTCTAACTACCTTGATCTTACTAGCCTTTACTATGTTATCAAAGTTTACATGGCACAGTCTCCTATGCCATATCTAGCTATTATCAAACTTAGCCATAAGACATGTACTTATATTTGCATTCAGCTGAAATAAGTTACCTTTGGTTTGCATACCGGTGACCATCAGTTCACCATTCTTTCCTTTGATTTTGAACACTCCATTTTTGAATTCTAGAGTGATTCCACTATCATTCAGCTAGGCAACACTCAATCGATTGTGTCTGAGACCTTCAACCCAATACACATTGTAAACACTGCTCTTTCCATTTGGAGAGATGGGCCCTCTGCCTTTGACCATACATGGTGCATCATTACCAAAATGAACCACACCACCATCATACTCTTCTAGAGATATAAAATTGCTCTGGTCACCAGTCATATGGTGAGACCAACCACCATCAATAATCCACCCATTGGAATTATCAAAGAAGGAAACAAGAGCCTTCTTGTCTGACACATCCTCCTTGACTGCAACAAACACAATATCTTCATTTTCTTCATCTTCTGATTCCTCATCTGTGACACCTTCATCAACTGCTACAAAACAGTTTCTCCAGTTTCCTCCTTTGAATTTCTTGAACCTTTCCGGTTTGTCCTTGCTATCACCACTAGGATAGTTTATAGCAATGTGTCCTATCCAGTTACAAGAGAAGCATTTCAAAGGAAGCTTACCTCTATATTTACCGGTTCCCTTAGGAAGTCTCTTGGCAAGAAGAGCTTCAAATTCCATCACAATCTCCTCATCATCCATTTCTCTATTCTGTGTTGGTTCACCACTGGTGCTTGCTTCTTTTCCTTTTTTGGATGGTGTAGTAGATGCTCTAAAAACTGATTCAGTCTTCTAAACACTAGCATCAAAACTATTTAGCTCATAGGTTGTTAACTTTGCAATTATGGAGTCTAGGGACACCTTGGTCTTGTCTATTGACCTCAACTCCCAAATAGCAGCAACCCTTATTGCATAGACTGATAATAAGGATCTCAAAACTTTGCTAACCACAGTGGAATCTTCCATTTTACCACCTGCACTCTTGATATCTCCAACAACAGTTTTGATTCTTATTCCATATTGTTGAATGGTCTATCCTTCAACCATCCGCATATCTTCAAACTTTCCTCTAAGGATTTCTTCCTCAACTTGTTTCACATGCTCATCACCTCCATAGATATTCTCAAGAGTATCCCATACTTCTTTGGGATTTTCTTTATCCTGGACATCAATAAACTCAATGTTAGATAAACTACTAATTAGGGCTTCCATGACTTGCCCATTCTCCTAGATCTCTCTCTTTTGATCATCATTGAGAGTACCGGTAGGAATGGCATAGGCATTTTCAACATAGCTCCAGTGCTGAGCATCCATGCTTCTGATGTTTATCTTCATTTTGTCTTTCCATATTTTAAAATTCTCTCTATTGAACTTTGGACCTTCCCTCTTCATCATTATAATAGGATCTTTCCCTCAAGCGGTTAAGCTTACAACACAGAGGACCTGGAGGGTGCTTTGATACCAATTGATAACTCAATGATGAATAGTGAGTACCAAACTAGTACTGAGAGGGGGGGGTGAATCAGTACAGGCACAAAGACTTTTCCTAAACTAGTTTGATTGCAGACTGTAAACTACTGGCAATCCCTAACACCGGTCCGAACCAGCTTACTACTGGTTAAACATAGTGCAACTATGAAAGACATGAACTGGTCAATCTTTTTAACTTTCCATACAACCTACTCCCTCATTTCCACCTTGTCCTTATTCATAAATAGATAATCTATCATTAGAGATACAATGATTTACCACTAAACAAGAAATAACAAAACATCACATGAAAGAGGCATCACACATGATACACATATTTTTCACGTGGAAACCCAACTGAGAAATACCACAGTGGGGATGAATACCCACAAGCTGTTTTGAACTCTTTAGAAGTCCGCTCTATTAGAAGCCTAGTCCGATTAAAGACTATTACAACAGGTTCTGTTAGGAACCGATCCTGTTAGGGATCACCTGGTTAAGGGATGGCTAGAATACCTGGTTAAGGGTTAAACCCTGTTAGAGGTTACCTTGTTGGAGGATTTTATGAACTCAATGGCTTTGAGTCACCCTGTTAAAGGATTTACAACAAGCTGGTTTAAGCTACCCTATTAAGGGATTTTCCAACTGTTGAAGTGGTTAGAGATCAACAGGTATCACAATGATCCGGTAATAGCACTCAATGCCAATGCAGATCTGCTTTAGTTCCTTCCTTCTACACACACACTATGCAGGTATCAATCCTCTCAATTGGTCTGGCAAGAATCATGTATCTTTGCACATAGATATACACACAACATTTGCCAACAACTTCAACATGAAACACAACATCGACCTTATAGGAAACAGATAGTTCAGTAGCATAAACCCTGAACCCTAAACACTTAGGTTGAGAAATTTAGTCGATTCAATCCTGACCATTGAACACTTTGCATTTGAATACAACGGTCTTGAACAGATCTCTAGACATTCTCCATCATTCATTTTTCAGCTTCTTGGAGGCGATAACCCATCACATGTTCTCCACCGTTTGCAGAGACTTTGCACATTCCCGAGGTAGATAGGATCAAACTCCTTCATGCAAGATCCTTCACATGCACAAGGCTGACGTGGCAACACGATCTGATCTCCATTACAATGCTAACTCATCACACAATGCCATCAGTTGAAACACATAGGCTCGAAACACTTCAACTGGAAACCCTGAAGCTAAGACTACCAACCGGTAGTCATGCCATATGAACCCTTGATACAAAACATTCCATATACTAGTTCTCATTTCGACATACCGGTTCTAGTTCACAACATCATACCAGTTCACTTTGTCAGTTGCTTAACTTCAATAATCTTGTTCACTCTTTATCATGTTACCGGTTCACTCTTCAACATATTACCGGTTCTCTTTCAGCATATTGACATCAATGACAACACAATATCATCATGTCAACATATTCTGCACATAAGCCAATGACTTGTATTAACTTGCTATATCAAAAACCATGTAAGGAATACTCAGGTCATCTTGAATCATTATGTCAAGTTGCTTGTTTTTTTTTACATCATTTTAAAAGCTCAATGATGAAAATAAAGCACTATGGATCATCATTCCATCTAATCTGTTTATATTGCATTCTATTCCATATCGCCCATCCATTTACTCATTCATTATTCATATACATGGTTTTTTATGCAAGTGTGAACAATGTTAATGTGAGCAGTTATGTGAAAATTGATCTGGTCTTGGATACAATCGCGACAGAGTACTCTAATACATCATCAGTGCATCATGCAAAGTCTAAAACAACCTTGAATTCATCTATCATGATCATATCATCATCATTACATTTAGTTGAATTTGCATCAAGTGCATTTCATATCACTTAGTTACATAAAATTACATATAGTTCATTATCACTTATTAGTCTTATTATATCATTTTCATCATTGCATAATCACGACATTTAGATTCATTCATATGATAAAATTGTCCTTGATTGTATTAGCCATTACTATGCATTCATTTAGTGTCAGTTACAACTCATCATTTATTATCATTTAAACTTATTTACCATACATTTGTTTAGATTCCCATCATTACATACATTTATCTATCCATTAGTTAAAGTACATTCATTATATTCATTTAGTATATACTTATACTCATTTATTTCATTTCATTTAGGATTCATTACAAACATCCATTCATTCTACTTTTTAAATTGCATTAAGGTACAGTTACCCATGAGTTGCATTATCATTATCACATCATCATATTTTTCACCATTTAGACTCATAAACAAAACCATTTGTTTCCACATAGGTTCATATACATTATCCATATATGTTCATTTAGAAATCATCATTTCAACATTTGCTTATCCATATTACATTCATCTAACAAACATCTAGATGCATTTACATATATAAATCATTCATTTAACGCATTAAATCATAAACATCATTGCATATCATTATCTCATTGTCTTATCAAAATCCAAAGTACCATCATAATCATCATTGCATTATGCACACATAACCATCATGACATCACATACATAAGGCATTACATCACCAACACATCATGCACACATATATAAACCTGCATATACATAATTAGCATCACATTCATAAAATGTGCATATAGACATCATGTAAGAATAAATCATCATGAAACATACATAAAGGAATCATCTCATCAATGCATACATATAGCAAGTACAACTATCCATCTAAGCATAACTCATAAGATCATCATCATGCATAAACATCCATACATATCATCAACATGTTTATCATCACAAAAATGGGATCTCATATATCGTAACATATCGCCAAAAATATACATGTATCAGAGTACAATGAAGTCCAAAAAATTGGCTACCAAGAGCCATCCAAGGTACAATCCAAATGATAAAATAAATGCATGTAAAATGCTCTCTCAGATGCCACTCTGACCAGATGCTGCACCCCCATCTCTACCTGCTCCCCCACTAGCCCGTGCACCACCTGATCTATCTCTCCGTGGAGGACCCATCACACCACCACTGCTCTACATCCTCTGACATTGCTCTGATCTAGCCTGCTGCATCTGGGAATAGCTCAGTGCTCATTGACTAGCTGGCACCACCTTCTCGTATAACCCGTGCCAATACTCTATCTCTACCTATGCCCTTCGAATCTCCCTATTCACCTCCCCAGTAGGACCCTGTGATCCTACTCTAACCTAGACTCTCTCCTATAGCTCTGCTGATCTCTCCACTGTATCATCCCTCTCTCGCAGCACCACAGTCAGCTCTAACTCTTGTGCAAATAGCTGCACATCTCTAGCTGCCACCTCTACCTGCAAATCCTCTACGCAAGTTTGCAAATATCCTATCATATGGTCCCGCAGATCTCCACCTATAGCTCCCTCCCCCATATCCATAGGTGCCTCCCCAGTGGCTCCCTCTCCCGTGGGTCCCTCCTCTGTCTCCATAGGTGCCTGTCCCTCGCCTGCATCCCTCCCACCTAACCTCATGCATCCCTGCATCAAAGGTCCCTGAGATAGCCGTAATGGCTGCCCACCTCTCCCTCTCTATTGTAATTGCCCACCACCTCCACCCCCACCTTTGAATCCGCCACATCCTCCAAACCCACCACCCCCTCCTCCTCCTCCTCCTCCATCCCCACCACCACCATTTCCATCACCCCCATCCCCTCTCCCCAATCCACCTACTACTTTGTGACCTCCTCTCCTCCTCCGTCTCTGTCCCCTCTCCTCCTCAAAATATGAAATCGGCTCTGTCGGATCTGATATCCGGGGAATCGGATGTGCTACAATATACTGCATATACTCCTCTGACACCCCAGCATCCACCATCCCCAACCTCATATGCCATGGTCTCGCCTGTAGTGTGTGAAACTCTGCTAATGCCTGATCATATGGTAATACTGGCCCCCATAAGTACCTCTCTCAAACCACCCTGGCATACTCTCCTGAACCACTAGGCAATCTCTGCCTCCACCCAAACTATCTCAACACCCTACCCGAAAGCTGTCTCTCCACATTTTAGGTTGTCCTACCAATGAGGTATCATGTCATAAACACATATGGCAACACCTCCGCATCATCCTCCCATGGCTCACACTCAATGTACGGCCTCCAGATCACTGTATCCAAGTCATCAAGTGCCCACCGCCACCACTCTAACTTCCCCAAGTGGGGCTGACTCATCATACCACCATACATATATACATATGGCTGATCCACTACTCGGAATCTCAAACTGATTGGTCGAGTAACCGGTAAGTGCTCCCAAGCCCAGATATGTAGCAGTGTGATCCCTACTCCCAATGAGCCCCTCCCTCGGTATGCTACCTCATGAAGATCTTGATGTAAGTGCGATAGCACACATGATCCCCATGCAAACTAGGTCCCCTCTGTAATCATCTACTACATCACCTACCCCCAACCAACAACCAGTTCATTTGATCGTCTATCTAGGCATAACAGTCCCCCAACAATCCTTGATAGCACTATTGGTAATGGCTCATACAACGTGGCTATGTCCTCCCAGGCTATCGATCCATCATCAATATAGACATCCTCCTCAAAAAATCATTGCACTACTAGGCTCCCCCACACTCGGTCATAGCTCACCAGCTCTCCTCGGATGGGAATGTGCAGGATGCACCATACATCCTCCGGTGTAACTATCATCTCTCCCTGAGCTAAGTGAAACGAGCATGTCTCACTATGCCACCGCTCTGCCAATGCTGTAATCAAACCATGATTCATCTGAATCACAGGCATATACATCACATCGTATAGGCCTGTCGCTGCAATGCAATCCACCTCAGCCTCTGTCAACCGATTGCGCAACACCTATGTGGCAGGATGCCTCTCGCGCAACTATAAGAGGCGCAAATCCTCCTACACAAGTGCATCAACCATCATCATCATTTGTTTTGTTTCAAACTTTCTTAAGTTTAAACCTAGACTATCAACAGATACTTTGATCAAGTATCTTCGGGTCTCAAGAGGTAAGCAATCATGGCACACCTACACTTCAACAGGCATTTATCCTAATGACCTAAGTCTCATTAGGGTAGTTATGGTTCAAAACAACTCTCACCTCATCTCTCCATCCATCCATCATTGGCATCAAGAGATTTTTGTTCAAACAAACTGGGGCATCTATTTTCCTACACAAAAGCATTATCTTGCACACAACAACACTAATCCCCTAACAAAAGTGCTCAATCAACTAGGTAATAGCACTCAAACAACAATACCGCTATATTAACTACACAATAGCACTACCTCACCACAACAGCGCTCAATCAACCACCCCATAGCGCTGACAAAATGGAAGCGCCAAAACAGCTATGCAATAGCGCTAATCTTGGTAAAAGCGCTAAAACCACTACGCAATAGCGCCATAGCAGCACAATAGCGCTAATTAAGTTAACAACAACACCAAAACACAGTTTTAGCACTATTGTCTTGACTCAACTTGGACCTAGCTAAAAACATATCAAAAATGCACAAAAATCAAAAATTCAAATTCACATACCATTGGTCCGTAGTCGTCTGGATGCTGGAATCGACGGACTCGCTCCAATCGGTGCTCTGCTATGGGAACCGGCATCCTGACTGCTGCTTGCTCCTCCAAAATGTCAAAACCAGAGCTAAGATTTCACTATGGACGCGAATGCAAATAAGCCTATTTTCACCCCTTTCTCCCCATATAAACCCTTCGTCGTAACCCTAATTTTCCCCTGCTCACCACCGTGGTCCCCGTGAACTTCCCGAGCCTCCCATTTCTTCATTTTATCTCCGATTTCTTCTATTTTTCACCAGCATTGCTAAAAACTTCTCTTCTACCACCCTGTGAATTTTCATTCTTTTTCGAGAGATCGCCCGATTTTTCAAAAAATTTCTACCCATCTCTCGAGGGGGCATACCACTCATTAAAGTAACATTTTATGGGGCATTTCTTCACACCTATTTTTCTTTCTTTGCAACGACGCGATAAACCACACCGTCTCAAAGAGGGGCAAATGTAGTCACATAAATCTATCCATTTTAATTAAATGAATATTTCATATTTATTTGATTAAAAATCCACTAGCCATCAGTTAATTAAATTAATATTTAATTAATTCATCTTCAAACATTCTCTTATTAATTAAATAAATTATTCAATTTATTTTAATTCATTCATTCAACCAAATTCACAATCAATTAAATGAATAAATTCTATTTAATTAATTTAATCCTCTTTCCTCTTTTAAATAAATTAAATAAAACATTTATTTAAATCATTATCCCCCCCCCCCACTTGCATTTTCCTACAAATGCAAGTTGCAACCACAAATTGAAATAAATTTATTTTATTTTAATTAAAATCCCATTTTCCCTCACCCACCAAATCCGCTTGCACTCCTAACCCCCTTCTAGATTCTTCTAACCCCTTCCTAATGCCCCTAATCCATCACCTAATTATTGTCACATTCCTAAGCAACTTGGAGTCACTTCTCAAAGACTTCAAAGTCTTTGAAAAGCATTTAATGCTTTGATTCTTCTAACCCCTTCCTAATGCAACTAATCCATCCCCTAATTATTGTCACATTCCTAAGCAACTTGGAGTCACTTCTCAAAGACTTCAAAGTCTTTGAAAAGCATTTAATTCTTTGTGTGTTCAACAAGTTAACCTCTAAAAGTCTTCTAAACTGCTTATGGCTCTTACATGATTATTTATGGTTAACCCCTATCTCAAGCCTCATGTGACTCACGTGTCTCCTCAAGCATTTACTACTTTGACCATGGTTATCCATTTTACCTTTGCACAAGAGTTTATCCATTGGATAAAAGATTTATTCTTTGAATAAAGAATTTATTCACTCAACCCAACCTTGACCTTAACTCCCAAGTTAACTCTCAGGTCATGTCAAGCATTTAATGTTTATTCCCTCTCCTCTCAACCTATCTCATATTGACACTTGTCATCCTGGGATTGGGTTGAAAGTCCTCACATGGATTGAATATCATTCAATCCTGACCCTTGTTGAGATTACTCAATCTCAACCATCCATTGCTCCATTTTTTCTATAAATAGAGCCCATTTCTTCATAATCCAGATCTTGAAAACTTGTGTGCATTTAATCTATAGTGAATTTAAGAGAGTACTTAGCATAAATCACATATATTGTCATTTTGGACTAAAATAAATCTTAGTTCATTTCATAATATGTTTAATTAATTTGTTTTACACTTGCATATCATACTTAAAACATTTCAATCTTGAACCTCCATAAGCATCCATAGTGCAAAAAGCTACTGAGAGCTACACTAATTTGGAACTTGGAGAGGAGAGCAACAAAGGAGAAGGAGCTAAGAGCATGTTTGAAGGCATTTGGAGATGCCTTGTGATATTTGTTTCCCTAGTTAAATACTTTAGCATGTTTTTAGTGTCTCTTTTGATATGCCTGCTTAGATTAGTTTTTGGTTGATTAACACTAACAGTTTCTTGTTTTTTTGTGTGTCATACGACCACAGGCTTTAATCTAACACTTGTCAATTTCACAAAGCATCACACATAAATATGATGGAGGCAATGCAAAACAGATAGTTTTAATTCATGAAATTTGATTACATCCAACTGGTCACAACCGGGTTACAACATATCGTCTCACAAGCCTGGTAGAATAGGTCACAACTGGAACCTTGAATCAAAAGATCTATCTTCTATGCATAGTCTAGCTACTTGATTCTCTTCTTTGTTCTAATTTATATTACATTCTAATGCATAATTACAAATATATATATATATATATATATAAAGGATCCAGTCGGCCCAAAAGGGATCAAAACCCGAAGAAAAAGACCTAGCATGAAAATAACAAGGTCGGCCTCTGCCAAGAGATTCCTCTGAAAAATCTAAAGGATGAAACATAGATCATGGGAAAAGGTCAGCCACACGCCAAGGAACATCAAAATCAGTGTCCAAGGCTCTGCAAGCTTCAGAATGGGTTCCGGTAGATCACCAGAATATGTCTAGGCAATCAGTAACAAAGAACTGTCAATCTGGTAACAAGAAACTGTCATGGAAACTAGTAGCAATATCATGTTAGAAAGTGATCCGATGCAATGTAGTTTGAAAGCAAGAAATATGATCAAGTCTTCAAGTAGAATCCAACTCCACAGGAGTCGTTGAGCCAAAACCAGGACACGCAGAAAGGAAAACTGAAGCTGCAAACAAAAAGCAAAACAAAAAGGAAAATCTTTTTGGTTGATGCAAGATTTCTTGTGAGTCGAGGATGCTCCTGCATCGGATTTTTTCTTTCTATTGTTATTGCTTATGATTTAGAGTTTGATCAAATGGATGTGAAAACTACTTTTCTTCATGGCGATTTGGAGGAGGAAATTTATATGATGCAACCAAAGCACTATGTTGTACAAGGTAAAAGTAATCTGGTCTATAAATTAAAGAAATCTTTTTATGGCCTTAAACAGAGTCCTAGGATGTGGTACCAAGAATTTGACACATATGTGTTGAGTTTGATAACTGTGCATTCTATGTCAGATCACTGTGTTTATTATAAATATGAAGGTGATCATTTCTTGTACATTGCACTTAATGTTGATGATATGTTATTCATTGGTAAAGGGAAAGGCATAATTTTAGAACTAAAGTCTCAAATCACCACTAAAGTTGAAATGAAAGATCTTGGTGCAACAAAACATATTCTTGGGATGAAGATTAGAAGAGATAGAGTAAACATAAAGATATGGCTAGGCTAGAGTAAGTATGTTAATTCAATTTTACAGAGGTTCAACATGCAAAATTATAGACCATTGTGTATTCCTTTTACAATTGGAACAAAATTATCTATTTCAAATTATCCTACATCCCCATCAGAGATGGAAGACATGAGAAGATTTCCTTACCAAAGTGCAGTTGGAAGTTTGATGCATGTTATGGTCTATACTAGACCAGACATTGCTCAAGTAGTGGGAGTTCTTTCCCAATATATGTCTAATCCTAATAGAGTTCATTAGGATGCAGTTAAAAGAGTCTTCAAATATTTGAAGGGTACCTCAAAGTATTCTTTGTGTTATCATGGTAAATTGGTAGGAGATGTGATTTCCCTTGATATTCATGGTTATGTGGATTCAGACTGGGCAGGTGATATTAATAGCATAAGATCCACCAGTGCTTATATGTTTACTTTATTTGTTGGTGCAATTAGTTGGATGATTAAATGACATGTTGTGGTTGCCTTGTCCACTATGGAAGCAGAGTATATGAAAACTACTCATGCTTGTAAAGAGGCCATTTAGCTTAAAAGACTGTCTTTAGATATTGGAATAAAACAAGGTGCAATGATAATTTATTGTGACAGTCAAAGTGTGATCTGCCTAGATAAGAACCTCACATTTCATGCCCCCAGACCAAGCACATTGATGTCCAGTATCATTTAGTTAGAGATATGGTCAAAGATGATAGGGTGAAGTTGGTTAAGGTAAAGCCTTTGATTAATATTGGAGATTCTTTAACTAAGGTTGTGAGCAAAGAGAAGTTCAGATGGTGTTTAGAGTCTATGGGCCTCATGGATCCTAGCAATCAATTTATTGTGTAGATACTCCCTTTTCTCTTGAAAAGTGTCCAACAAGTGGGAGAATGTTGGTAAAATGGTGTCTCAACCTTGCATTTACATAAGGTTAATTTTTATAGTAATTTTTTTGTTTGAGCATGATTTGGTTTGAAATTTTCCCCAAATCTTTGGATTGGCTAGATAAGCATGTCAATAAATTTTTGTTGCAAGATCAATAACTAGGTTTGAAGATATTATTTTCTATTTTTTTAAGTTGCGATGGAATTATAAAATTCAATTTTGATAGAGCATGTTGTGATCTTTTCAGTACTTCAAATGGTTCATCAATCAAACACCTAGTTCGAAAGTTATGGCCTCCAAAAGTTTGGTCTCCTGGAATAGGAAATATAAAAATATATCAGACACATAAATGAGCTATAAAAGGGAGGTACACTTATTGATGTGTGTTTTGACACATCATAGTGCATCTAGGACTGGAAATAAGGTTGGTTCCACTTTATCGGGTAGTTTTAGCTCATGGTTTTGTAATATTATTTGACGATTTCATGTATTGTGTCTCCTATATATGAGGTGTGTGAGATGGAGGTTGTATGTAAGAGTCTTATAGCTATTGAGTTACCTCTAAATCTCTAGTTGGTGATACTCTTATGATAAGCTTTCTTTGCAACTTATTGTAATTTGTTATTGATTTCTAAATAATATATTGAGCAGTTTTTGGAGTGTGGGGTTTTTCTCTTGAAAGGATTTCCCCACGTAAATCATTGTGTTGTGGTATGCATGTTATTTATGTTTATTTTTGTTAAGTTTCTGTAACTATTGTAATGATCTATAAAAGTATTTGCATTACCCTCATCTAAAGGTTAGTGCAGAAAGTTGTTCCACTACTTAACTTCCTTACAGTGAGATTATCCCTTATCTTGGGGTCATCAATGGGTATTATGAAACTCTTTTCTCATGAGTTCACCATTAGCTACAAGAGAAGAACTATTCATGTCATGGGATTATTGTTCATTCTTTCTGAAGAAATTATTATTGTGGTAATAAGTTTAAAAATGGAAGGTCTTACAATTTTGAATAACATAAAAAACTAGGGACCACCATTTCATAAATTACTTCCTAAAGAAAGATGAGAAGGTGTTAAGACACCAAAATGGGTTTTTTCGAGAGGACCTCCCAAGTCCCTTAAAGGATTTTTCTAAGATCCTAATTTTATACTTCACCCTTGAAGGTAGGCACAAGAACTTTTATTCCTACCATTTTCTTTTTTCAAACCATTTTAATGATAATATTAAATTTATCTTTATATTTATTTTATATATGGTTCCTTATACTAGTTAGTTCTTAGTGGCCTTTTAGGTAATTCCTCCCTACTACCCCATCAAGGCTTCATTGAATGTCTCTGTAGATGCAAACTAGCCAAACCCCAATGCATGCCTTTATACTTATAATCACCAACATAAATCTTATCACCTCTAAAACTTGACCACAATCCTTCCCATGTTGTAAAAAGGATTCAACCTAAGTAAAAAAACCCATAGATGATTTTGTGTAATAAGAAAGGTAACCCTATAGCGACTCTGATTATTAAGTTCATGACCACACTTGTTGTTCAATCCATTATTGGTGTATCCACCCAGAATCAATAATTTGCAAATGATAACCACATTCACAATGCAAGAAACAAAGCTATTTCACAAAAAATGGACTGTATTGAGATTAAAATATTGTACAAATGCCTTGCTTATAAAGGCAAGTAGAGAGATAGAAGAGATTACAAGCAACCAACTGCCAAACAATTATTAAATGCACTAAATAAATAACAAATAATATTGGATGCCTAAGTAAACTTAAGCATAGGTAAATGGGTAAAATCCCATTTAATCTAACATCCACTATGCCCTCTAACCTTACTATTGCTAATGGAAAAAATATTGGTTGAGGAAAGTTTAGAATCTCACCATTGTCCCAACCTTAACACACATGAATTACCTAGGGTCTCCAAGCATCCTAGATAAAAGACCAAAAAAGAGCAAGTTGTGGTTTAAAAAATCCACAGTGATAGATTCCCTCAACAACAAAGCCCTTCAACCCATAGTGATAGCACCCCCCAACAAACAAGCCACCAACAAGTCAAATTAATATAGTTTGCACACATTTTTTTGATATAAAATTTAAATAAGGACTTGTAAGAGAGCCTTGAACTCTAAAATAATGTTATGAAGTGGTTTTAAGAACAACTACGTAGATTTAATCCAGAAAATAGGACTTGGATAAAGTTGTGTTCAACTAGGCCAAAGACTCTAAAAGAAAATAAGTTGATGATGAGATTTGGTCTGAAAATAAATTTTCGACCACTTTTAACGTGGGATAAATTGGAATCCAAATTCAACAAAATGTGTGTAGATTAGGAAAACGTCAAAAAGAATCTTTCAAATATTCTAATTATGAGTAGAAAGATTATTAAAAATGTTGCTTGTAGTCAAGCTATATGTTATAGGGTGAACTAAACCAAAAAAGAGGTGTCACCTTGCATGATGTCCCAACTAAAAGAAATCAAGCTAGATCTATAGCTAATAATGAAGGTATGAGCTCTCAAAGTAATAATACCAAGGAGGTTTCCTTTGAACACAAGATTGAATTCATATCTAAATAATAGTCGGTAGCTAGTGGCTTACAAAATCTAATTAGTAGACATTAGTTTATCTTTATTTAACATGCTAAATCCTATTCACCTAAGAAAGTAAGTAATTTACTCTTAACACAGTAAAACCCCAAAAAGAAAATAATTTCATGGAAAATTTTCATCTTATAAATAAGCATTTGAATAACATAATCATATACACATACACCATATGAAACATCAATACAGGATTCAAAAGATTAAAAAGCATACTTGTAAGAAATACTAGCATTTCTCGCATTTGGATTTTGTAACTATCTCACAAGCCTCAGCTAGTCAATTGCAAGAGGGAGAGCATCATTTGGGTGCTTTTCCTCCAACCATAGACTGACAATCCCTCACACAACTTCTTATTGGAAGTTGTCCTACCCTTCATGATGAGTATAGGCAATGGGAAACTATATTGAGCTATCTAAGTCCTAGTGTCATTTTCCACATAACCCTTCTGACCATATTACTATAGACATACTTCTAACTAAGTATGACCATACTAGAGTAATTATGAACTAGAAACACATGTGAATTGACTTGACACATGCAATGACTTAAACGTCACTTTGGCCAAATATTTTTAAAACAAAACATTCTAGTGTTCAGACGCCTCTAACTCGGCTTGGAAAATATAAAAAAACTATGGTTTAGAAAGTTTTGACTCACTTGTCAATTGTGTTTTTAACACTAAGGACTTCTAAAACATAAAATGAGACACTTTTCCAACCTTGAACTCCTTCTTTGCATTACTACATATCAGGGTCTAGGCTACTACCCTTAGCAAAGTACTCAATGCATATGGAAAATAAAGAGATTCAACATGACTCCCTAAATGAACTCAAATTCCTTCATTAGACAAGAATAAACAAACATACTTTTCTAAAACTAACTCAAGCCAAATTTTACTCATATCTCCAAAAAAAACCATTAGGTATATTACCTATAACTAGTTTATCATATAAAATGACTATTTCGTTTACTCATTCAAAAATGTTTATAAAGTTCATATACTACCATAGAATATAAACTTTCATAAAGAATAGTTTAACACTTATTTTGTATTTCACATAAGATCCACTTGAATGTAAGTTATTGTAGCATCATAATTTGTCACCAGGTCAATTTACACCTCATGTGTGTGCCCCTACTTTAGCATGTCTCCCCCTCATCACCTATTTAGGTTTGATTTGTGTTATTTCTCTAGATTTGATGCCATGTATACCCACCAATTGATTTCTTGGAGTTCTAACCTTCTCCCTGGAGCTAAATCAAGGTCCCTAACTAAGAAGGACCAAAGCACTAGCGCCTTGGTCCTAGGACCAAAGTGCCCAACACCTTAGTCCCTCTTAGTTGGGCTCTATTTTGAAATCAAAGATAGGCACTATCTCTCTAGTGGAAAATTAACTTTGTGGCTCTGGATGACCATTGGAGGTCAACCTAATCGGTAAATGACCTAGATACCACTATATAAAGACATTTGATCAACATAATTTTATCCTAACTCAATATCTCCAAGAAATCAAGAATCCTTGAATCCATGAAGCATTCATTATCAAGAAATTTCAAAGATCTTCAAGGCTGCATATTTTGTTGGCAACAACAAAGAAGAAAAAGAGAGGGGGGGGGGGGGGGGGGGGGCTGAATCAATTTTCACTAGATTAAACCAATTAAGCATAATCTTAGATCTGATCAATTGCAACAAAAATAAAGATAACATCAATGATATCAACACACATAACACCAATATTTTTGACGTGGAAAACCCGGTTAAGGGAAAAACCACGATGGGAACCTACCCACAATAAGATGATACTAGGCAGTAGTATCTGTAAATATTACAATAGGGAATGCACATGCATTTAGGCACACTACGTAGAGATCACTACTCAAATTACAATTACCCAAAAGGCTATGAACCTTAGGGAAGGTTCACTACCTTACAAAGAAATTCGGACTACAATCCGAAAAATATGAACTACAAAAATAACATTTGCTAATGCCCGTGGACAATTCTGGTTAAGTTCAAATGTTTGTCCTTCACCAATATTTTCTCAACACACCACACTGAAAGATGAATTTACTTGATCACACATACACCACTCTCTAATAATGTAGACTCAACCACCATCACCAAATTACATGAATATTACACCCATTTATACAAATCATCAACCTTGACTACAAGGTTGGCCAAACCCTTAACACTTAATTATAAAATTACATCATACGATACATAAATAAACCACCAGACCAATAAAATGTCATAGAAAAATAGCATGGACCTAAATCAACTCATCAAACACACACCACTACCGAAAATGTCGCTAAGATCCACCGCAACATGTTACATCACCAAAAATACTGCATAACACGAAGAATATCACCAGACCCAGAAGATCTTTAATAACTCACACAAGGATCAATGCAGACCATCAAAACAAATAGGACATGATTAGGAAACACCAACAAGCACATTAGAACCATTCACAATAGCTACACCAACACCACTTATTCAAATCTTCATCAATCAAGACGCTCTAACACTCAAGAACACTTAACAACAACAACTCAGATAAGAAAGATAGCTTCTGTAGTACCAAATTATGAACCATCTGAACTAAGATACACATGAACATCCCAAACACTCTCCCAAATCCTGAACACAATATATGAGAATACAATTGATCAATCACCAAAACACTGCAACACTGAACATTGAAAACCAGTCTCCATACAGGAATCCTCAACTCGATCAAATCATCACATAACATCACGGAATCAATAAAGAATGAAGTAGAGACATTGAACCACAAATCCAAATCAATTCTCAACAATCACCGAATCACCAAAACACGGGAATATGTTGACATCAATGACAACAACATATCCTAGCAATAACAATGTCCAACATATTCTTCATTCAACCATTGTGGAGAAAAAATATATCATTCATATGCAAGTATGTGTTTGATTAGGGTTTTGTCATGTTCATGTCATTTCATACATGTGATTACATTTAAGAAGCAAAGCATCATCATAAACAATTGTAGATATAAGGTATAAATTTTCATTATTTATTTTAGTATTTGCAGTTATTCATTCAAGGTTAATTCCTAAACCGGGGTTTGACTTAGGAAAACTCCTAATCCCAACAATTTTTCCTCTATTTCTATGTGTAGGAAATAGGTGTGAAGTTGCAATTCTCAGAACATTTTTTGAAAAGATTAACAAGATCCCCTTTGGATGGTAAAAAGTGCAGAGGACCAGAGCGACAAGCATTTTCGTCCTAACAATTGAGGATGACCTACTAGGAACAAGTTCGAACACTCACATATTGCTCAGATCTAGGTTTGTGGCTTTGTTTGATGATCATAGCTCATTGTTGATGCACAATCTCTTCAGTTTCAACACATTTACCCTCATTTCAACATTTTACAATTCAACTTAAAAGAGGGTATTCAAATATGACCAGTGAATCCAATCAGAATTCTCAGCCCTATCCTTGTTGATTTGAGGCTAGATCTATTGGATTCACCCCTCTTTTAATGTAATGGTTAATTAAGTAAAATTAGTGGTTTTGTTACCTTAATTGGTGAAACCTTAATTTTCACCATTACAGTTCCTACATGAAGGAATACATGTGTGTGTGTGTGTGTGTGTGTGTGTGTGTGTGTGTGTGTGTGTGTGTGTGTGTGTGTGTGTGTGTGTGTGTGTGTGTGTGTGTGTGTGTGTGTGTGTGTGTGTAATACATATACACATTTACATACAAACATACTCTTATTGATATAATGCATATATTTCTACATATGAACAATTATATTTAAGCTCAAAGTAAGATAACCAAAATTTGAACTTCAATATATAGACTTCCATAGTGATTTCTATTAAAAATAGAAATACTCTCATTCCTACAAGAAAAGCTAGCTCAGGAATTCTATTAAATTTCAAAAGAAAGGGTAGACATTCAGAAGAAAGAAGTGAAATATATAAGATAGAACATCCCTAGATTAAATTCTGAATTCTTGCAATCTCTACCCTTGTGACAATATGAAATCTTAGTTGCAATCGCAAGCGAGTCAAGCATCTCTACCACCACCTCTTTTCTGCTTCATCCCAATGAGCATTGGAAAAAATCTCTAGCAAATGCTCCCTCCTCTTTCTCTATCATTTCCCATGTATGAGAACATAAAAAATATTTGTGTCATCCCATCCCAAAACAAAACTAACTCTTTTTCCAAAAATTTCAAGTGTGTTCAACTTCCCTAAAATCAATAAATTTATATGCAAGGAAGAAGAAATAAGTTTATTCAATGCTTCACCACTCCCTATTGTCCCTATAGATAAGGAGATAAGGAGATGGGGTCCCTATAGATATACGTAATAATGAAGGAAGGATTTAATGCAAAGCAAAAGATCGACGCAAGGTCAAACACTAAATTTTAATGATGACAACATACAAAACAAAATTAACCTTTCACAAACTAATTGGAAACTTACTCATGACAAATGAAACTTAAGTGTGTGTGTGAAGGTCTCAAAATGACATCGACATATTTTTCCTTTATCTATAATTCTCTCCTGGATGATACTCTCCCTTCTCTTTTGGTAGGGTGAACCCAACAAATTCCTTCTTGAATAACACTTGGAGAACCAATCACATAGTCCACTTACATTCAAAACATCAAGATACATGATAAGAACTTTTAATAATAGCATTTGGAGTTTAATTTTAACACATAATGAACTTTTTATTTCATGTCTTTCCACGCAAGCATATAAATCACATTTCAACATAATATGCTAGCATCATAATAGGTCATATATGATGATTTATCCATCTTCATAGTAATTCTCTCTCTTTAACATAAAAGTTAAGAGTAAATACTAATCAGAATTGGAATACAATACTAAACAAAATTGGGATGTAACACTTTAGCCTTGATCTTCTACTAGTTGATTGCTAGTTCCTTTTTGTTTTGTTGGTTTTTTGTACTATATTTTAGGTTTCATATCTCATGATACTAATTACTCCTATCATATAGCTTTTATTTTGTAAAAGGGTTTGGGACCTACTTTATTCCTATTTTTTAATCCATATAAAAAATAATACTCTTACAAAGATCTAATTGAACCAATAAGCCACCAAACCTATGGACCTTAATACCATTGTCAAAACAAACAAAATTAGAAGCATTTAATAAGATACAAAGCAAAGAATGATTCAACATAAAACATAACCAAATAAAACACATCATGAATGAAGCTAAAAAATAACATAAAATACAACTTAATGTTGCATGAAATCTAGTATCCTATCTTTGCAAGAAAAGGTAGCCTCCATGGTCCATTGAGATCCTTCATTAATCACTTCCACAACTTTCATCTACAACCTTTCAAGTTTTATTTTGTAGGTTTGTACGCTTATTAGGCTTATCTTATAAAAGCAACAATTACTCTAAGGAAAATAATCAACCAATACATTTCAACTAATCCAAAGGAGATCACTAAATCACCAATCAATTAAAGTCCCAAAATTTTAAAATAGAACCAACCCAACCCAACTTCCCACACTTCCATTTCCTATTCCTTAAAAGCTCGCAAAAATAGCTCCCTACAAGATAGTATGGAGATGCTAGCCTCTCCCAAGGATCCTATTAAAAAAATTAATCTTGGGATTCTTTTCCTACCAAGTTCAAACTACCAAAATATATCCATGGTTTCTCCACACAAAATCTTCATTTGGGTGACAGTCTTTCCAAACTAATTTATGTCATTCAACCGAATCAAAACTAGAAAAACACTAGGAAGAGCATTCAGCAAATTTATTCCTAAATTTATTGCATTAGAAGCATCTCAAATGAATACCATCAAAGTCCACATACTATAGCAAAAACCAAACAAGGAATAAATTTGAATAGAATGTGTGATAATCTTATATAACTCAACAAAATCATAAGCCTTAAAAAAAATTCTCTAGAGACCATTTATCTAAGGACTAGTCATGATAGACCCTTAAATCTTATTAGTCATTATTTTAATTGTAACCTCATTTTCTAATGCAAAGGGAACGTCCAGTATAAAAATCCAAATAGGATCCCTAGAGATATATTCATTCTTAGAGTCAAATAAGACTTCCTAAGGGCATATATGATGCAGAGCATCCAACAAATCACTTCCTAATGCACTTTTTTCTTACAACAAATTTTGCATTAACAACACTATCAATTTTCACAATTTTTGTGCAACTTGACTATAAACCCAAAATGAGACCTATATGACTTCAAATCATCATGAATATATCCAACTAGTCCCAAATATCCTTCATACATGATAAAATACCTCATTTTATCCCTTGGACACACTTCAGCCCCATAAGGACAATTTTGACAATATGAGACAAGTAGGACCACATATTGAACTTAGACATTACAAATTGGCCTTCAAGGACCTTATTACATGAGAATTGTCATTTATGACCTTGTGAAATCTTTACATGTCTTTGAAACTTGAAATGACTCAACATGGCCAAAAAGAAGCATATGGCCATCTAGGTGCTCTTGCACCATACAACCCCCCAAGGGAAAACTCATGTCCCATGAGTACCATCCAACTCCATGTTGTTGTTGAACTCCTTGGACACCCACAAAAAATGGATATAAACTATAATACATAGACATATCATATCTTATGGGATTAAAAACCATTGCTATCATTGGTTCACACCTAGAGGTATCATTTGGTGCTTGCACTTGCACTCTTCCCATTGCATCTTCAATCCTCCCCCTCTGAACCAGACCCATTGTACCTAGAATATCTGTTTGTTGACTGATGTTATCTTCCACAAATAGACACATGACTATCCCAATCAACACTACATCAATCAACCAAGTTGTCTTAGTGTTTTCAAGCCTTGAAATGGCTTCAACTTCATCACACCTTATAGGTTCCTTCTTGCCAAAAATCACAATCTTGGCTTTAACTTTCACCTTCTCATCTTCCTAAAAATAAGTTAGTCTAAATTATTTTCCATCCTTCTTGACAAGGTAGATGTTTTCCTTACCATCATACATTATCTTTCCATCAAATTTCCAAGGTCTTCCCAATAGCAAATGACAACAATCCATAGGTAAGACATCACATAAAACCCTATCCTTATACTCACCAATCTAAAACTCAACAAATGATTGCTCATTCACCAACAATTATTGATGATCATTTACCCAAGAGGCTTTATAAGGTGATTCATGAAGTATTATATCTATATTCAACTTATCTACCATCTCCCTAGACACCATGTTATCTTGTGAACCTGAATCAATGACAACTTTGCATACCTTACCTCTAAATTTTCATGTAGTCCTAAATAAACTCCTCCTTTGGCTGATATCTTCTTACTTAGGGCCATGCAACAAAGTTCATCTCAGCATTAGTGACTCTCCTACCTATAAAAAATAATTTACAGAACCATGAGAGTTGGTACTTTCATCTCCTTCCTCTTGGACTAGTTGTACTCTCTTCTCACTCCTCCTTTCACCACCACTTGATGTGGATCCTTTCCTTTCTACACACTTAAATGATGGGTGTCCCAACTCTTGGCAATTATTGTTTGTAATTTGGTATGGTTTGGTCATTGATGTCAACACCCACTAAACACTTATCAACCCTGGCACTTTGGAGTATCAGCAACATTCACCAGCAAGCAAGTGACTTATGCACAGTCATCAGTATCTGGTACACCGGCAGGATATAATGATCACCGATACTTGGAATGATATGGAAAACAGTTAGTTATGTCAAAGATATCATATGGACACCTTGTCTTGAAGTTTTGTTTATTGGTATATTCGTATTTACATATTTGTTGTTATCGACAAATAGGTCCAGGTTACACCGGCAGGTTTATCTTTTCCAGATCAACATGGCACGCTATGAAGATGATTTATTATTGTTGTAAATGCATCAAGCCAACATGGTGAATCAGTTATTGCATCGGGTATTAATTAATTTGTAAATTAATTTTATTGTAATATCTTGTAGAGTCGACCTACTAAAATTGGTCCTAGGTTATGGTATAAATGTAAGATCTTATTTATAAGATCAAGTGTGTGGAATGCGAAAAGGAGTGTGTGAAGGTATATGCAAGACTAAGAAGAGATATACATGCAGACATCATTTGAAGGTTGAAGGAGGGTTTTTGTGAAGACAATCAGAACTACACCGGTACTGAATCCAGCATATGAAGACACTATTTTGAGCAATACATTCTTATTGTATTTAACCATCCAATTGTAGTCAGTGTGACTCCCATTTTGTGTTTGAGCAGTGAGCTCTAGGCGCTTGGCCTTTCTGCATGTGCAAACCTCATTTGTATACACTTACTATCTGCAGTAGTATCATCTGAATGTGGGTAAGGTTTCCCACTGTGGTTTTTCCCCTTACAGGGTTTCCACGTACAAATATTGGTGTTATGTGTTGTGGATGACTTTGTCCTTTTCTTTCATGCATTAATCTTTACCGGTATTGCAATTATTTGATAAAACTGGCCATCGGTATAAAAGACTATTTCACCAGTATTAAGCAGAAAGTTGATTAAGTTTTTTTTGGTTTAAATTTATTAAACAACTGATTCACCCCCCCCCTCTCAATTGTCTTCGGGACCTAACAATTGGTATCAGAGCATAGTCCTCTTTTGCAGAAGTTTAACAGCTTGAGCAGATCCAATGTCTACTAACTATTTCAGGAAGGACAGTCCTAAACTTGATGGAACCAACTATGGCATATGGAAGATCAGAATGGAGACACATTTAAATTGCATTGGAAAGGATATTTGGGATGTTACAAAGAATGATTATACTACTCCTACTCTTGGTCAGCCTAATCCACCTACCTTGGGAAAGGATGAAGAAAATGATTGCAAAGCAAGAGAAGCACTTTTGAGCACATTATCAAATCAACAAATCATGGGATTATCAGATAGGTCTACTGCTAAAGCTATTTGAGATCATTTGGAAACACTAAATGAAGGAGATTCCACAGTCAAAACTGCAAAACTTGAAAGCTTCCGAGTTAGGTATGAACATCTGAAAATGGAAGAAGATGAAAGGATTTATGCTTTTATGGAAAGAGTAAATGAGATTGTTTTGGGTATTAAATGTTGTGGAGGAACCTTAAGTAAGGATGAAATTGTTTAAAAAGTTTTAAGAGGATTGCCACTGGCATATAAAATGAAAGTCACTGCTATAAATGAGTTAAGAACAATGCCTAATACATCAGTAACTAGGGATACATTGATTGGAAAACTTTCAGCTTTTGAAATTGAAGAATTTGGTCCTATTGCTACTATAAAGACAGATTTAGCCTTTAAAGCATCAACATCATTTGCACCATCATTTGATAAATCAGATTGGAAAGCCTTTTATGTAAGAGAACTTGAAGAAAGTAGGAAAGAAAATGAAGAACTTGAAGCACTATTTGCAAGGAAAATTCCTAAAGGTCCAGTTGGAAGTAAGTATGAAGGTAAAGCACCCTTTAAATGTTTTAACTGCAATAAGATTGGTCATATGGCTTCAAGATGCCCTAATAGACATGCTAGACTAAGAGAAGAAGATAGAAGAACATACAAGCCTAACCCTGAATATCAAAGATATAGATTTAAGAAGAATAAAGACAATACTTGTTATATTGTTGATGAAGGAGTGACTGATTATTCTGATGACGATCCGACAGAAAATGGATGGGTTTTTGTTGCTATAATAGAAGATCAACCGACACCTACTGCTCAACCGGTAGAATAGGCCTTGGCAACTAAAGTTGAAGTAAAGGATGAGTGGATCATTTATTCAGGATGATCACATCATATGACTGGAGATAAAGTTAAATTCTTGAACTTTCAAGAATACAATGGAGGCTTAGTAAGATTTGGAGATGATAAAGCTTGTTTGATCAAAGGTAAGGGTACAATATCTCTTGATGGTAAGCATAACACTGACAATGTTTACTATGTTGAAGGATTAAAGCATAATCTTTTGAGTGTTGGTCAATTGGTTGAGAAAGGATTTCAGTTACAATTCAAAAATGGAAAATGCAAAATCATGAATAGAACTGGTTTGGAAATTGCAACCGGTAATTAGACTAGAGGTAATATCTTTCATTTGAATAATAGTGAAAAGACATGCTTAATTGCACATATTGATGAAAGTTGGCTATGGCATAAGAGACTCTGTCATGTAAACTTTGATTGCATGGTGAAAATCAGTACTACTAAGGTAGTTAGAGATTTACCTAAAATTGTCAAACCTCACAATACAGTATGTAAGGAATGTCAATTTGGAAAATAAGTTAGAGCTAATTTCAAAAATATTCTAGAAAAATCCAATAATGCTCTTGATTTAATTCATATTGATTTATGTGGTCCAGCTAGAACTAAAAGCTTACAAGGTGATAGATATTTCATGCTAATCATTGATGACTATTCTAGAATGTGTTGGGTTACTTTTCTCAGAGAAAAAATCAGAAGCACTTGGAAAGTTCAAACTATTCAAAGCTATGGTAGAAAATGAAACCGGTAAGAAAATCAATTGTCTAAGATCAGATCAAGGAGGAGAATTTACATCTAAGGAATTTAATACATTTTGTGAAGTAAATGGAATCAGAAGACAACTATCAGCACCTCGGACACCACAGTAGAATGGAGTTGTTGAAAGGAAAAACAGAACTATCTTGGATGCAGCAAGAAGTATGTTATCAGAAGCAAACCTACCACATGTATATTGGAGAGAGGCAGTCAGTACAACAGTCTATACATCCAACAAAGTTCACATCAAAGGTGAAACCGGTAAGACCCCTCATGAACTATGGTTTGGTATTACTCCTACTCTTAAATATTTCAGAATTTTTGGAAGTAAATGCTATATCAGAAGAGATGAGTATATTGGCAAATTTGATCCTAGCAGTGATGAAGTAATATTTCTTGGTTATTCATCTAAGAGCAAGGCATATAGATGTTTTAACAAAAGATTGCAGAAAATTGTTGAAAGTACAAATGTAAAGATTGATGAACAATTCAGAGGAACTTCAAGGTATATAGACTCTGAACCGACAACAGAAAATTTGACAAATGAACCTACACTGAATCCACCGGTACAGAATGAAGATCCAGTTACACCGGTATCATTTAAAAATTCTATGGTAACTGAAGAACAACAACAAACAAAGACACCCTGGTATGTAAGACTGAATCATTCTAAAGATCAGATAATTGGAAACAAGTATAAAGGAGTTATGACAAGAGGAAGATTGGCAAATGAAGAGGTATGTCTCATTTCTCAAATTGAACCATCATCAGTTAATGAGGCATGTGAAGATTAAGATTGGATTAAAGCTATGGAAGAAGAATTGGAACAAATTGAGAAGATTAACACTTGGACATTAGTTTCCCGGCCTAAAGATAAAAATGTAATTGGAACCAAATGGGTATTTAGAAACAAACTTAATGAAGATGGTAAGGTTATTGGAAATAAAGCAAGACTAGTGTGTAAGGGATATTCTCAGAAATAAGGAATTGATTACAATGAAACCTTTGCACCGGTAGCTAGAATTGAGGCAATTAGATTGTTTTTGGCTTTTGCAGCATATAAACAAAGTATATCAAATAGATATTAAATGTGCATTTTTGAATTGAGATCTTGAAGAGGAAGTTTAAATTGAACAACCTGATGGACTTTCTTTGACAGATGACAAAGATATGGTCTGCAAGTTAAGGAAAGCTTTGTATGGATTAAAGAAAGCTCCAAGAGCTTGGTATGCAAGATTGGATAAGTATCTTTTAAAGATTAGTTTTTCTAAAGGTAATGCTGACAACAACTTATACTATAAAGTGACTAATAATGACATCTTGGTTATAGAAGTTTTTGTTGATGATATAATATTTGGAGGAAAAGATGGGTTATGTAAAGAATTTTCTATTAAAATGCAGCAAAAATTTGAAATGTCTATGATTGGAGAAATAAAATTCTTTTTGTTACTACTTATCAAGTTTCCATTAGTTTTATGTTCAAAGTTATTCTATATAGTCTAGTCGGTTACTACTACCGAAACATTCAGTCGGTATGCACAGTCCAGTCGGTTATAGAAGAAAGTAGTCTCAGAGCGTAGTATACACTGAGTTGTCTACCGAGTATCATTCCATGTCTACCGAGTAGCAAAGATGACACACCGAGTTGAAATACATCGAGTGAAATGTGTTACCAGATTCATTGAACCTGGACATACATATGAAAACGTGTTACAAGATCGAGGCACATAAAACCGTTATCACATTGGAAATTGCACTTAAAGATTGTGTATGATTTTAAGGTCATCTAACCAATGAAATATTTTGCATAGTTATTCATTCGATAAAATATATTTGTAAGATCGAAGCAATGAATGGATCACCAACATAAGAGATCTATTTATACAACATGGATTAAGATCAGATATATACATGTAGCATGACAGAAAGGAAGATATAGAAATATATGAAGCAAGACATGTGAAAGCACTAAGTGTTATGACTTTTATAGAGACACAGAGGTCACCGAGAAGGATTTCAGAGAACAGTCAAAGAACAGAGTAAACAGAAGGGTTTACCGAGTTACTATATGGGTTACCGAGGTATGCTATAAGCAAGGTAATCTTATTCTAAGCACATAGAACCTGCTATAACATTCCAGATTTAAAGTTGCAGATATTTGTAATGATTTTATTGTAATATTTTGAAGTTGTAAGAGAAACCTTTAACAGGGCAAAAGACTCTAATCAAGTCTATAAATTGTAAAGCCTCTAACTAGGTGCAGCATTTAGATTAAGTATTGTAAAATCCTTTAGCAAGGTAGATCTAACAGATCTTGATACTCCTAACAGGGTAAGCTATCAGAAATAGCTAAACATGTAGCTCTAACCGAGCAACCTTTATTATTGCAGTAGTGAAGTTGTGGGAGCCATCCCCACCGCAGTTTTTCTCTCTAACCAAGAGTTTGTGCATAACCAAAATATATGTGTTATGGAGTGAATCATGTATGATTGTTATATATTTGTTTTAACTTTATTTTATGTTACTGCACTATTCTGTTTATGCATAACAGTAAGGTTATTATTAAAGAAAAGTTTTGGAGTACTGATTCACCCCTCCCCTCTTAGTACATTAGCTTTCCATATTGGGCCTAACAATTGGTATCAGAGCTTCAATCTTGGAAAAGGGTTTAACTGCCTAAAGAGAAAGATCTTATCAATGGAAGGCTATAAACAGTCTCGGAGGATTGTGTGTCTATAAGAAGAGTTGGATCATGCTAATCAAGTGATTGCAAACATGCAAAGGCAAATGCAAAAATCTCTGAAAGTGAGAAGAAGATTATCTGATGATTTGCAGGACTCTCAAGAGTTAGTGGAACAATTTGAGACATCGTCTAAGAACAGTATATCTGAAGAGACTGAAGAAATGATTGGAGTATTGAAAGAAAAAAACAAAGCAATGGCTGATCAACTAAAAGCAATGAAAAGAGAACATGAACATTTTAGCACACAGATGACTAAAAATCTTGATGCATTGAGGACAGTCGAGAATAAAGTAAGAGATCTAGAAAGAGAGAAACAACAACTTGAAGTCTTAGTATCTGATAAGGATGATGGAATCACAAGGTTGACTGGAATTCAACAAAACCTGTCAGATCAACTAGGCTATGCACATCATGAAGCAAATCTGAAATATTATGAGAATCAAGCATTGAAACTTGAAGTATCAAGGTTGACCAATGAACTTGAAACAGAGAAGAAATCAAAAGAAACACTAAAGAAGAGTTATGAAGCATCAAAGATGTTGGATGAGCAACTGAATACAAGAAGACCCAACAAAGATGCAGGACTCGATTACAAAGGAAAAGACTCTACCGAGAAGGGAATCTATACTACCGAGAGAGGAGAATCATCAAAGCAAGCTGGAATCAAGAAGAACATCAAAAGAAAGAAGCCGATTTGCAACTACTGTGGAAATCAAGGTCACACTGCCAACATGTGTCAAATTAGAAAAGGTAAGCAACCGAATGTCACTAAGTCCAATGGTTATTGTTACAATTGCAATAAATATGGTCACACATCTAATCAATGTAGGACAAAGTCTGTTAACAATTATCAAAAAGCAAAATTCAAAGGGTTTTGTAAAAACTGCAATAGATATGGACACAGTACCGAGAAGTGTTGGCTTAAGTAAAAGAACTATATGTGGTCTGCACACCGAGCAAATGCTAGAGGTTACCAAGCTCACACAAATCCTTACCGACAGTATTCTGCAGTACCATGGGAATACAATTAAAGGATATGGTGTGAATGTTGTGGAAGATATGGACATATAAGTGTCAACTGCTTTATAAGGTTTGGGATGAACTACCGAAGATCATGGAGAAATCCTGGTATGGCATGTTTTCATTGTCACAAAGTTGGACACTTGGCTGGAGATTGCAGAGATCAACCTAGAAAAGACACTGAGGAAATAAAAGACAAATTACAAAAGATTTGGAAAAAGAAGGAAATTGTGTCAAATGAAGAAAGCACCTTACCTACCGAGTTAGGTGCACCTATTCCAAATTAATCAGTAAAGGTATGAAGGGATTGCATTCTCTCAAGGTTAAATCTTAATAGTTCCTACTTTATTATGTACTTAATTCAAAATCTGCATAATTAAGATGTAGTAGTAAGTTTGAAATTATATCAAAGTCTTTTGGAGCACTATACAGGAAACCTATCAAGTCAGTGAATACAGGAAACCTGTCAAGTCGATAAATGAAGGAAGTTTGGTTACTCGGTTAAAGTGCAAAAGGAAAGAAAGTTTAGTGGAACCAAGTGCATTTAATGTTTTTGACCTAACCCACATGGAGCCTTATAAGGTATATTGTGTACTTAAAGCATTTTCGTGGTCATTTTTACTTACCAAGTTTTTGAGAGAGCAGAGAAAAGCGATTCAAAGGCGATCAAACCTCCTCCAAAGAAAATTCAAGGTATTTACATCAATCTCAATGCATTGTTAAGCTGGTTTACCGATCTTATCAAGTTGTTATTATCTGCTAAGTGTGAAGCATCTGCCGTTTGAAAATCCTAAAACCCTAAGGATCTTTTGTTAGTTTTTATCTGAAATCTACAAATGGCACCTAAGATCCAAGATCCCATTATTGTCAAGAATGTTGAGAAGCCCTCACTAAAATACTCGTTAACTCCCAAAGTTGCATCAGAACCGGATGACAAAACTGAATTTTCACTCATCCCGGATAGAGTGTTACTAGTCGAGGATGTGAGATTATTCACCAAATGTCGTGTTGAAGAACTAGGTCATGTTGAAATCAAAGACACCTATGATGAATGATGCACAGATGGTAAATTGAATAGCAAGTATGAGCACATTAAGATCAAGGGATTAACTGAAGCCCTAACCTATCCCCATGTGTTCAAACCCCAGTGGGTCAAGTTTGTTCTGAGCAGTGTTCACAATGATTTCATGTGGTTAGAGGAGCAACCGTTTAAGATTACCAAGGAAATCATTCATCTAATTACCGGTTACCCTATTTATGATCATGCCTGAGCCCAAAAGATGATATCATAGAAGGAATTGATCAGTTTAACCGGAGTGGAATTAGATTGCAAAGGACTGAAATTGAACAATGTCATAGATGAAGAACTAAAATTTGCCATTAGGGTAATAGGCTACTGTTTCTTCCAATCGGCAAGGGAAAACAGTGTACCTTATGCAGCAGTAGACCTAGCATACAAAATTGTGAAAAAGGGAATGAATATTGATCTTTGTGAGGTGTTGCTAAAAAACCTGTTTGAGAATCTAAACACCATCAAGAAGCCGAAGAAGAACAACTCGGCTAATACACTAAAGTTTGGATCACTACTTGTATGCACGTTTTTCTATTTTGAAAAATTCTTTCCATCAGTCGGTAAAGTTGTTTGGGAACTACACCGACCAATCACCCATCAGATTAATGACTTCATCAAGAAGTTAGGTGATAATTTAATGATATTATGGATGATTACTTCAGTAAGTTTCAAGAGAAAATGCATAACAGGTACTGGATTCCACTCCAGCTAGTGGAGAAATACAAAAATGACATATGTTTTGAAGTAGACACTGCTTATTGTTATGTGAATGTTGTGGAACCAAGAAATCAATCTTTGTCACCGATGGGTTACGAGATTGATTTTGACATCACACAACAGAAAATTGATGCATTTCTTACATTGCCAAGACATGCTACCGAGTTGAGGTATGGAATCTATGAAGAAGTGAAGGAAAAAGTCAAAATGAGCATTGTAGTACCCAAAGCTACAAGAAAGGCAACAAAGATGATAAAGGCATTATCGGAGAAGTTTGGAGAAGACTCTTCCTCCACACCTGTCAAAGGCACTTTAGCCATTACCAAAGAGGAATCTAAAGCCCAAGAGGCGGCTATAACATTGAGCATCAAATTGCCTAATGGAAAAGTGTTGAAAAGAAAGAAACTGAATTCATCAAAGGCCTCACCGACTCCACCAGCAAAGCGACCTAACACTAGAGCATCTATAGCTTCACCGAGTAAGAAAGAAAAGAGTGTTACTATTCCTAAGGTAACAAAAACTTACAAGAAGACTACTCGGAGACTCATTTTGGCAAAAGAGTCTAGTGACACTGAATCTGAGGATGCAAGCAAATTTCAGATTGTCAAGAGCAAGAAGGTAAATGTACATAGTGTTGAAAATTTCTATGCTAATCTGAAAGAATATGGTGGATTTGGAGGATTCATATATGTTAAGTATGAAACTAGAAATAATGATGAAAAGAGACAAATTGAAGAAGTTGTCATCTGCACACTTCTAAAATTCCGGTTGGCTCCATTGGAACTATCTAAGTCACTTCCAAATGAATTATATTTACATATTGACAATAGGTGGAAGTATGCAATGGACTCGAAGAAATAGATCAGAGAAAGAAGTCCAGTACATCTCTTTCCTAACATGTCAGTAGCTGAAATAAAAGATCATCTGACAACCTACAACTCAAAGTTTCTCGTCAAACAAAGAGCCTTAAAACTGATGAATGGGTTGTATATTGAAGTAGAAAATGAGACAAAAGCAAAGTGGAAGGAAATCTTTAAAATCAAGGATGCTGGTGAGCAAGCTGAAGTTGAAATTGTTGATGTCACCGAGCAAGATCCTGATGTTACCAAGCAAGACCTTGCTGACACCATTCAAATAGATGAAAATATCATGGATACAGAGGCACCCGAATAGGAAATGATAGAAGGCAATGTATATGCAAAACTTGTATCCAGTGAATCAGTCTTGGAACAAGTTCAACCTTATCCACTGGTCAACCAACCTATCTCAACCGAAACCCCTCAAGATACAAATCAAGGCACTGAAGGTCACAAGTCTACAACAGGAGAAGGTACTACTCAAGAACAAACGTCTCAAGCACCTTCTAGCACTGAAAATGTTGTAACTATGACACTGAGTACCGAGACACCAAAGGACTCTACAGAGGCTAAAGAAACTGACCAAAGTGTTGCCTCTACCAAGAAACCTACCGAGGGTCATCAAGCCTCACAAGCCATTGTCTTAGTTCCATCGGTGAAAGGTAAAGAAAAGAAGATGAAAAAGCATAGTTTTAAAGTTGATTTGTCAAAACCAATAGTGTTTCCCAATGTTGATATATCCAAATTAAAGGGGCAAGCACTCATTGATTTTAGTGAACTATGCAAAGCAAAGGCCGAACAAGAGAAGCAAATGGTGATTCAAAAGAAAAATAAAGTAGTTTAGACGGTGAAAGAACTCTTAATAGATATGCTACCTGAAGCTACAGTGTCAACAGATGCAACCATCCACATTCAACTGGATGAACTCCTAACAAAGATAGAGACATCTGGAGTAGATGCATCGGAATATTTTAGCAAGCTAAAAGACAAGGAGCTCACTATAAAAATGATAGAAGAGGTACAGAAAGCTATAGCTATTGGAAAAGTTAAACTTGTCAAATTTATTGCTGAGTTGACTCCTCAACTCAAGCACATTCTTTATTTATTTCAGAAAATCTGTACAGTTTCTTTATTCATTAAAGACATAAAAAATAAAATAGAGGCAATTGAGAAAGAGATCACCGATCTCTCAAACAAGTTGACCACAGAGCCAAATTCAGTTCAGAATTTCTATACCAAGCTACAACAACTCATGGCTCAACAATTGGACCTAAGAAATGAAGAACACAAGATTAGGATGGACATAATGACACTTCAGACATTATTCCTTCCTCATCTTTCATCCATCCAAGAACAGATCAACCGAGCCACCTCCTTATCTACTACACAAGAGGGAAGCACTCTAGATGGCTTAATATCATTATTAGCTGATATTCAAGCACAGAATTCTTTAATGGATATTGTAAAGGATGCACTCTCTATCGCTCTCACCAAAGCACGGACCAAGTACAAATCCATTTTTGACCAGTTGCCACCATCGAATGGTAATTAAGTTTTGATGTTTGTCAAAAAGGGGGAGTGATACAGTATTCAAAGTATCAAACAAAAGGAGTGTAGTATACAAGGGGAGTATACTGAGTAGAGTAAGCAGAGTACCCAAGAGGAGTGATCAGAACAGTAAGCAAAGAACAAGAGCACACAAAACATTGATCACCGAGCATGCAGAATCAAAGTTTTGTACAGTATATCAATAAGGGGAGTATATCTAGATTTACTATTTCATTGACTATTGTATATACTGTCAGTATAGTCAAATTTTGCAAGTATATAGATTATTGAGTTATAACTTTGAAAGTAGTTTTTGTCAAACATCTCAACTAATGTCAAAAGGGGAGATTGTTACTACTTATCAAGTTGCCATTAGTTTTATGTTCAAAGTTATTCTATATACTCTAGTCGGTTACTACTACCAAAATATTTAGTCGGTATGCACAGTCCAGTCGGTTATAGAAGAAAGTAGTCTCAGAGCATAGTATACACCGAGCTATCTACCAAGTATCATTCCGTGTCTACCGAGCAGCAAAGATGACACACTAAGTTGAAATACACCGAGTGAAATGTGTTAACAGATTCATTGAACCTGGACATACATATGAAAACGTGTTACAAGATCGAGGCACATAGAACCGTTATCACATTGGAAATTGCACTTAAAGATTGTGTATGATTTTGAGGTCATCTAACCAATGAAATATTTTGCATAGTTATTCATTCGATAAAATATATTTGTAAGATCGAAGCAATGAATGGATCACTGACATAAGAGATCTATTTATACAACATGGATTAAGATTAGATATATACATGTAGCATGACAGAAAGGAAGATATAGAAATATATGAAGCAAGACATGTGAAAGCACTAAGTGTTATGACTGTTACAGAGACACAGAGGTCACCGAGAAGGATTTCAGAGAATAGTCAAAGAACAGAGTAAACAGAAGGGTTTACCGAGTTACTATATGGGTTACCGAGGTATGCTATAAGCAAGGTAATCTTATTCTGAGCACATAGAATCTGCTATAACATTCCAGATGTAAAGTTACAGATATTTGTAATGATTTTATTGTAATATTTTGAAGTTGTAAGAGAAACCTTTAACAGGGTAAAAGACTCTAATCAAGTCTATAAATTGTAAAGCCTCTAACCAGGTGCAGCATTTAGATTAAGTGTTGTAAAATCCTTTAGCAAAGTAGATCTAACAGATCTTGATACTCCTAATAGGGTAAGTTATCAGAAATAGCTAAACATGTAGCTCTAACCGAGCAACCTTTATTATTGCAGTAGTGAAGTTGTGGGAGCCATCCCCACCACAGTTTTTCTCTCTAACCAAGAGTTTGTGTGTAACCAAAATATATGTGTTATGGAGTGAATCATGCATGATTGCTACTTATTTGTTTTAGCTTTATATTATGTTACTGCACTATTCGGTTTATGCATAATAGTAAATTTATTATTGAAGAAATGTTTTGAAGTACTGATTCACCCCTCCCCTCTCAGTACATTAGCTTTCCATATTGGGCCTAACACTTTTTAGGATTGTATATTTCACAGACTGATAAAGGTATATTCTTGAGTCAATCCAAGTACTTAAAAGAGTTACTAAAGAAATTTGGGATGGAGAACTCTAAACCGGTAAGCACACCTATGACTACAAATGACAAACTATCACTAAAGGATGAATCTACACCTGTAAATCCAACTAGATACAAATCTATGATAGGAGGTTTACTGTATTTGACACAAACCAGACCTAATATTATGAATGCAGTATGTATTGTTTCAAGATTTCAGAGTAATCCTAGAGAAAATCATGAATCAGCAGTAAAAGGATTTTTCGGTACTTACAAGGCACTATAAATCTTGGATTATGGTATCCTAGAGATGAAAACTTTGAATTATGTGCATACATAGATGCAAATTGGGTAGGAGATGTGGATGATAGAAAAAGCACCACCGGTGAAGCATTCTTTCTTGGAAACAGACTAGTTTCTTGGTTAAGTAAGAAACAAAGTTGTACATCTTTATCAACAGCAGAATCGGAATATGTTGCAACAACAACTAACTGTACACAGGTACTATGGCTTAAGAAAATGTTGAAAGACATAAAGGTAAAATGCAAGGAACCTATTACTATCTATTGTGATAACACTGCAGTAATTCATATATCTAAGAATCCGGTATTACATTCTAAAACCAAACATGTTTCTATCAAACTGAATTTTCTAAGGGAAAATGTTGAAGCAAAGGAAATAAAACTGGTTTATCTGAATACTAAAGAGCAGATTGTAGATATCTTCACTAAACCTCTACCTAAGGAGACATTTGAATATCTCAGAGACCAGCTTGGGGTCATACCCCCACCGGTAGAGACTTAGGAAGTTGATGTTTGTCATCAACCGACAGAATTAACATAGAAATCTTTTACTCCGGCTTTGATGAGGAAGGTACTTCTCAGGGGGAGTAGTTGGTACACTAAATTGGTTGGTATTTTGTATATGGACTTGGCTTGGTAATAACTTTGGCACTTGATGTCAAAGAGGAAGAGATTGGTATGGGAAAACACAAGGAAAACACATGTTGCTCCCTGTGGGAGAGATTGTTATTTGGGAGAGATTATTACTCTTTGTATCTATATTTTGATTTCTGGTTATGATCTCTTTTTGGGAGATTGTTGCTTCTTGGTATTTGGCATTTTTGTTTTGGCACTTTGATGGTTTTTCCATCTTGTGTTGCCATCAATGCCAAAGGGGGAGATTGTCAGTATTTTGGTATGGTTTTGTCATTGATGTCAACACCCACTAAACACTTATCAACTCTGGCACTTTGGAGTATCAACAACATTCACCGGCAAGCAAGTGACTTATGCACAGTCACTGGTATTTGGTACACCGACAGGATATAATGATCATTGACACTTGGAATGATATGGAAAACACTTGGTTATTTCAAAGACATCATATGGACACCTTGTCTTGAAGTTTTGTTTATTGGTATATTCGTATTTACATATTTGCTGTTACCGGCAAATAGGTCCAGGTTACACCGACAGGTTTATCTTTTCCAGATCAGCATGGCACGCTATGAAGATGATTTATTATTGTTGTAAATGCATCAAGCCGACATGGTGAATTAGTTATTACATCGGGTATTAATTAATTTGTAAATTAATTTTATTGTATATCTTGTAGAGACGACCTACTAAAATTGGTCCTAGGTTATGGTATAAATGTAAGATCTTATTTGTAAGATCAAGTGTGTGGAATGCAAAAAGGAGTGTGTAAAGGTATATGCGAGAATAAGAAGAGCTATACACGTAGACATCATTTGAAGGTTGAAGGAGGGTTTTTGTGAAGACAATCAGAACTACACCGGTACTGAATCCAGCATATGAAGATGCTATTTTGAGCAGTACATTCTTATTGTATTTAACCATCCAATTGTAGTCAGTGTGACTCCCATTTTGTGTTTGAGCAGTGAGCTCTAGGCGCTTGGCCTTTCTGCATGTGCAGACCCCATTTGTATACACTTACTATCTGCAATAGTATCATCTGATTGTGGGTAAGGTTTCCCACCGTGTTTTTCCCCTTACAGGGTTTCCACGTACAAATATTGGTGTTATGTGTTGTGGATGACTTTGTCCTTTTCTTTCATGCATTAATCTTTACCGGTATTGCAATTATCTGATAAAACTATCCACCGGTATAAAAGACTGTTTCACCTATATTAAGCAGAAAGTTGATTAAGTTGTTTTTGGTTTAAATTTATTAGACAACTGATTCACCCCCCCCGCCCCCTCTTAGTTGTCTTCGGGACCTAACAGTTATAGCATCTACCTAAAAAATTACTTGAGTTTCTAAGTCCTCTGAATCTACCTCTTGTACCCCTAAAGCCACCTCTTGCATCAACACTTTTCTCCTTACCCTTACTTGCTTCTTCTTGTTCCTCATATGAATGATTTCTTGTAGAAAAGGATCCCCTTCCTCTTGTATTGTTGTTTCTTCCCCTATTAGACTTATCTTGCCTTTATCTTTTCCTCCACCCTGATAGCCAATTGAAAACATTCTTCCATGGTTCTTGGGTTAGAAACAACCAATTCATCTTGTATGTTAAACCTAAGGTCACCAAGGTATCTAGCCACTTTTTCAACATCATCTTCATCCCTACCTACCCTTATGCTTAACTTATAAAATTCATCAGTATATGTTTGAGAGGGGAGGGGTAAATCAGTACTCCAAAACTTTTCTTTAATAATAACCTTATTGTTATGCATAAACAGAATAGTGCAGTAACATAAAATAAAGTTAAAACAAATAGATAACAATCATACATGATTCACTCCATAACACATATATTTTGGTTACACAAAAACTCTTGGTTAGAGAGAAAAACTACGATGGGGATGGCACCCACAACTTCACTACTGCAATAATAAAGATGCTCGGTTAGAGCTACATTTAGCTATTTCTGATAGCTTACCCTGTTAGGAGTAACAAGATCTGTTAGATCTACCTTGCTAAAGGATTTCACAACATTTATTCTGAATGCTACACCTGGTTAGAGGCTTTACAATTTATAGACTTGGTTAGAGTCTTTTACCCTATTAAAGGTTTCTCTTTCAACTTCACAATATTACAATAAAATCATTACAAACATCTGCAACTTTACATTTGAAATGTTATAGCAGATTCTATCTGCTCAGAATAAGATTACCTTGCTTATAGCATACCTCAGTAACTCATATAGTAACTCGGTAAACCCTTTTGTTTACTCTGTTCTTCGACTGTTCTCTGAAAACCTTCTCGGTGACCTCTGTGTCTCTGTAATAGTCTTCCTTCATACATATATGCACACACCTTGCTCTTAATTCATGTTGTATAAATAGATCTCTTAAAATGGTGATCTAATTCATTGCTTCGATCTTACAAACAAGATTCCTCGAATGAATAACTAAACAAAATATTTCATTGGTTAGATTGACCTTGCAATCATACATAATCTTCTAGTGCAATTTCCAATGTAATAACGGTTAGATGTGCCTCGATCTTGTAACATGTTTTCATATGCATGTCCAGGTTCAATGTATCTGGTAACAAGTTTCACTCGGTCAATATCAACTCGATGTGTTATTTTTACTGCTCAGTAGACTCAAAAAGATACTCGATAGATGGCTTCGGTGTATACTATGTTTTGTGATTGCTTTCTTCTGTAACTGACTAGACTGTGCATACCGACTTCTCTATTTATACCGACTGCATGATTCGGTAGTGCTAACCGACTAGAATATATAGTATGACTTTGAATATAAAAACTAATGGCAACTTGATAAGTAGTAAAAATCTCCCCTTTTGACATTAGTTGAGATGTTTGACAAAAACTACTTTCAAAGTCTTAACTCAAAAATCTAAATATTTTGCAAAATGACTACACTTGACAATATATACAATAGTCAATGAAATAGTATATGTAGATATACTCCCCTTATCATTATTCTGTATATTACTCGGATTTTGCATGCTCGGTTATGTTCTGTGCTTGTGTGCTCTGCTAGCTCTACAAGCTTTGCTCGGTATACTCCCCTGTATACAATACTCAAAACTATATTACCAAAATTGTATCATTCTCCAAATGTAGTATATTACTCTCCTTATGTAGTATTATATGTAGTATTACTCCCCTTTTTGATAAACATCAAAAACTTAATTTCCTTCCGGGGGCGGTAACTGATCAAAAATAGATTTATACTTGTTCCAGGCATCGGTGAGTGCGACTGAGAGTGCATCCTTTACAATTTCCATTAAAGAATTTTGTGCTTGAATATCAGCCAATAGTGATATTAAGCCATCAAGAGTGCTTTCCTCTTATGTAGTTGATAAGCGTGTAGCTTAGTTAATCTGCTCTTGAACTTATGAGAGATGAGGAAGGAATAATGTCTAGAGAGTCATTATATCCATCCTGATCTTATGCTCTTCATTTTTGAAATCTAACTGTTGAGCCATGAGTTGTTGAAGCTTGGTATTAAAAATTCTGAACTGAATTGGGCTTAGTGGTCAACTTAGTTGAGAGATCAATGATCTCTTTCTCAATTGCATCAGTTTTATTCTTGATATCTTTAATGAATAAGGAAAATGTACAAAGTTTCTGAAACAAATAAAGAATATGCTTGAGTTGAGGGGACAACTCAGCAATGAATTTGACAAGCTTTACTTTTCCTATAGCGAGAGCTTTTTGTACCTCTTCTATCATCTTTGCAGTAAGCTCTTTATCTTTTAGCTTGCTCAAGTACTCAAAAGCATCAACTCTAGATGTTTCTATTTGAGTAAGGAGTTCATCCAGTTGAATGTGGATGGCTGCATCGGTTGACACTGTTGTTGAAGGTAGCATATCTGTTAGCAACGTCTTTACCTTCTGTAGTACTCTATTCTTCTTTTGAATGGCCAATTGTTTTTCTTGTTTGGCCTTTGCTTTGCATAGTTCACCGAAATCAATAAGTGCTTGCCCTTTTAATTTTGAGATATCCACATCGGGCAACACTATCGGTTTAGTTAAATCAACTTTGAAACTATGCTTTCTCACCTTCTTCTCTTTACCTTTGATCGGTTGTACTAAGACAAGTGCTTGTGAGGCTTGCTGACCCTCGGTAGGTTGCTTGGTAGATGCAACACTTTGGTCGGTTCTTGTAGCCGTTGTGGTGTCCTTGGGTGTCTCGGTACTAGGTGTCTCAGTTGTAATATTTTCAGTGCCTGACGGTGCTTGAGATGTCTGATCTTTAGTTGTATCTTCGGTTGCTTCAGACTTGTGACCTTCAGTGCCTTGTTCTATATCCTTAGGAGCTTCGGTAGAGACAGGTGGCTTGACCGACAGATAAGGCTGAACTTGTTCTAAGACAGATTCACTAGATACAAGTTTTGCATAGGTAGTGCCTTCTATCATTTCCTGCTCTGGTGCTTCTGCATCCATGATATCTTCATCAATTTGAATAGTGTCGTTCGGGTCTTGCTTGGTAGCATCAGGACCTTGCTTGGTGACATCAGGATCGTGCTCGGTGACATCAACAATTTCAACTTGAGATTGTTCACCGACATCCTTTCGTTTGAAGATTTCCTACTATTTGGCTTTTGTCTCATTTTCTACATCAATGTATAGCCCATTCATCAATTTTAAGGCTCTCTGTTTGACAAGAAATTTAGAATTGTATGTTGTCAAATGTTCTTTAATTTCTGCTACAAACATATCAGGAAATAGATGGACTAGACTTCTTTCTCTTATTTGTTTCTCTGAGTCCATTGCATATTTCCATTTGTTATCAATGTGTAAGTATAATTCACTCGGAAGTGACTTTACTAGTTCTAATGGAGCTAGCCGAAACTTTAGAAGTGTGCAAATGACAGCTTCTTTAATTTGTCACTTCTCATCATTATTCTTAGTCTCATACTTGACATATCTAAATCCTGCAAATCCACCATATTCTTTAAGATTGGCACAAAAGTTTTCAACACTATGAATATTTACCTTCTTTCTTTTTACAATATGAAATTTGTTTGCATCATCGGATTCTATATCACTGGACTCTTTTGCCAAAATGAGTCTCCGAGTAGATTTCTTGTAGGTTTTGGTTACCTTGGGAATAATAACACTCTTTTGTTTCTTACTCGGTGATGCAGCTGATGCTCGAGTGTTAGGTCTCTTTGTTGGTGGAGTCGGTAGGGCCTTTGTAATGTCTTGTTTCTTTCTTTTCAAAACTTTACCCTTAGGCAACTCGGTACTTAATGTTATTATTGCCTCTTGAGCTTTTGATTCCTCTTTGGTAATGGCAAGAGTGCCTTTGACAGGTGTAGAGGAGGCTTCTTCTCCGAATTTCTCAAATAAAACCTTTATCATCTTTGTAGCCTTTCTTGTAGCTTTAGGTACTACAATGCTCATTTTTACTTTTTCTTTCACCTCTTCATAAGTTCCATATCTTAGTTCGGTAGCATGCCTTGGCAATGAAAGATAGGCATCAATTTGTTGTTGTGTAATATCATAGTCAATCTCATATCCCATTGGTGGCAAAGATAGATTCCTTGGTTCAACAACATTCATATAACAGTAATCGGTGTCTACCTCAAAACATATATCATCCTTATATTTTTCTACCAGCTGTGGTGGAATCTGGTACCTGTTGTGCATCTTCTCTTGAAATTTGCTGAAATAGTCATCCATGATATTATTAAAATTATCTCCCAATTTCTTGATAAAGTCATTGATTTGATGGGTGATAGGTCGGTGTAGCTCCCAAACTACTTTACCGACTGAGGGAAAGAACTTATCAAAGTAGAAAAACATGCATATAAGAAGTGAACCAAACTTCAGTGTGTTTGCCGAGTTGTTCTTCTTCGGCTTCCTTATTGTGTTCAGGTTCTCAAACAAGTTCTTCAGTAGCACTTCACATAAGTCTACTTTCATTCCCTTTTTCACTATTTTGTAGGCTAAGTCAACTGCTGCACATGGTACATTGTTTTCCCTTGCTGATTGGAAGAAACAGTAACCAATTACTCTAATTGCAAACTTAAGTTCTACATTAGTGACATTGTTCAATTTCAATCCTTGGTAATCAGATTCTACTCCAGTTAGACTGATTAACTCCTTCTGTGATATCATTTTCTGTGCTCATGCATGATCATAGATAGGATACCCGGTGATCACATGAATGATTTCCTTGGTGATTTTGAATGTTTCTCTTCTAGCCACATAAAATCATCATGAACTCTGCTTAAAACAAACTTAACCCACTGGGGTTTGAACACAAGAGGATAGGCTAGGGCTTCAGTTAATCCCTTGATTTTGATATGCTCGTACTTGCTATCCATTTTGCCATCGGTACAAAGTTCATCATATGTGTCACTAATCTCAACATGACCGAGTTCTTCAACACGGCACTTGGTGAAGAATCTAACATCTTCGACTAACAAGACTCGATCAGGGATGAGTGAAAATGCAGTTTTGTCATCCGGTTCAGAGACGACTTTAGGAGTCAAAGAGTACTTCAGCGAGGGCTTCTCCACATTCTTGACAACTACAGGATCTTGGATCTTGGGTGCCATTGTAGATTTCAGGTAAAAACTTAGCAAACTATCCTTAGGGTTTGATGGTTTACAAACGACTAACGCTTCACACTCGGTAGATAATAGCAATTTGACAAGATCAGAAACCAGCTTAATAGTGTGATGAGATTTGATGTAAATACCTTGAAATTCGCTCTGAATGAAGTTTGATCGCCTTGATTTGCTCTACTCTACTCTCTTGAAAACTTGGTGAATGAGAATGACCGCGAAAAGACCTTTAAGTACACAAAATACCTTATTGGGCTCCGTGCAGGTTAGGCCAAAACATTAAATGCACTCGGTTCACCTTTAACCGATTTACTCTTTTTTTCGTTTTAACCCAAGTAACCAAATTTCCTTCATTTACCGACTTGACAGGCTTCCTGTATACACCGACTTGACAGGTTTCCTGTAAAGTACTTTGATAGAATTTCAAGCTTACTAATGCATCTTAACTATGCAGATTTTGAATTTTGTACATAATATAATAGGAACTGTTATGATTTAACCTTTAGAGAATGCAGTCCCTTCATACCTTTGCTGATTAATTTGGAATAGGTGCACCTAACTCGGTAGGTAAGGTGCTTTCTTCATCTGACATGATTTCCTTCTTTTTCCAAATCATCTTGTATTTTTCTTTTATCTCTTCAGTGTCTCTTCTAGGTTGATCTCTGCAATCTCCAGCTAAATGTCCAACTTTGTGACAATGAAAACATGTCATACCAGGATTTCTCCATGATCTTCGGTTGTTCATTCCAAACCTTATAAATAGTTGGCACTAATATGTCCATATCTTCCACAAAATCCGCACCATATCCTTGTATTGTAATCCCATGGTACTGCTGCATATTGTTGGTAAGGATTTGTGTGAGTTCGGTAACCTCTAGTGTTTGCTCGGTGTGGACACCGCATGTAGTTTTTTTGCTTAGACCAGCACTTCTCGGTACTATATCCATATCTATTGCAGTTTCTACAAAACCCTTTGAATTTTGCCTTCTAATAGTTGTTAACAGACTTTGTCCTACATTCATTAGATGTGTAACCATATTTATTGCAATTGTAACGATATCCATTGGACTTAGTGATATTCGGTTGCTTACCTTTTTTGATCTAGCATATGTTGGCAGTATGACCTTGATTTCCACAGTAGTAGCAAATATGCTTCTTCCTTTTGATTTTAGTCCTATTTCCAGCTTGCTTTGATGATTCTCCTCTCTCAGTAGTATGAATTCCTTTCTCGGTAGAGTCTTTTCCTTTGTAACCGAGTCCTGCATCTTTGTTGGGTCTTCTTGTATTCAGTTGCTCATCCAACATCTTTGATGCATCATAACTCTTCTTCAATGTTTCTTTGGATTTCTTCTCTGTTTCAAGTTCATTGATCAATCTTGATACTTCAAGTTTCAATGCTTGATTCTCATCATTCTTCAGAATTGCTTCATGATGTGCATAATCTAGTTGATCTATCATATTTTGTTGAATCCCAGTTAACCTTATGATTTCATCACTCTTATCAGATACTAAGACTTAAAGTTGTTGTTTCTCTCTTTGTAGATCTCTTGCTTTATCATCTACTGTCCTCAATGCATCTAGATTTTCAGTCATTTGTGTACTGAAATGTTCATGTTCGCTTTTCATTGCTTTTAGTTGATCAGCCAAAGCTTTGTTCTTTTCTTTCAATACTCCAATCATTTCTTTAGTCTCTTCAAATATACTATTCTCAAATGATGTCTCAATTTGTTCCACTAACTCTTGAGAATCCTGCAAGTCATTAGATAATCTTCTTCTTACTTTCAGAGATTTTTGCATTTGCCTTTGCATGTCTACAATCACTTGATTTGCATGATCCAACTCTTCTTGCAGATACACAATCCTCCGAGATTGTTTATAGCCTTCCATTGATAAGATCTTTCTCTTTAGGTAGTTAAACCATTTTCCAAGATTTAAGCTCTAATACCAATTGTTAGGCCCAATATGGAAAGCTAATGTACTGAGAGGGGAGGGGTGAATCAGTACTCCAAAACTTTTCTTTAATAATAACCTTACTGTTATGCATAAACAGAATAGTGCGGTAACATAAAATAAAGTTAAAACAAATAGATAACAATCATACATGATTCACTCCATAACACATATATTTTGGTTACACAGAAACTCTTGGTTAGAGAGAAAAACTGTGGTGGGGATGGCACCCACAACTTCACTACTGCAATAATTAAGATGCTCGATTAGAGTTACATTTAGCTATTTCTAATAGCTTACCCTGTTAGGAGTAACAAGATCTGTTAGATCTACCTTGCTAAAGGATTTCACAACATTTATTCTGAATGTTGCACCTGGTTAGAGGCTTTACAATTTATAGACTTGGTTAGAGTCTTTTACCCTATTAAAGGTTTCTCTTTCAACTTCACAATATTACAATAAAATCATTACAAACATCTGCAACTTTACATCTGAAATGTTATAGCAGATTCTATGTGCTCAGAATAAGATTACCTTGCTTATAGCATACCTCGGTAACTCATATAGTAACTCGATAAACCCTTTTGTTTACTCTGTTCTTCGACTGTTCTCTGAAAACCTTCTTAGTGACCTCTGTGTCTCCGTAACAATCTTCCTTCATACATATATGCACACACCTTGCTCTTAATTCATGCTGTATAAATAGATCTCTTAAAACGATGATCCAATTCATTGCTTCGATTTTACAAACAAGATTCCTTGAATGAATAACTAAACAAAATATTTCATTGGTTGGATTGACCTTGCAATCATACACAATCTTCTAGTGCAATTTCCAATGTAATAAAGGTTAGATGTGCCTCGATCTTGTAACACGTTTTCATATGCATGTCCAGGTTCAATGTATCTGGTAACACATTTCACTCGGTGAATATCAACTTGGTGTGTTATCTTTACTGCTCGGTAGACTCAAAAAGATACTTGGTAGACGGCTTCGGTGTATACTGTGTTCTATGATTGCTTTCTTATGTAACCAACTAGACTGTGCATACCGACTTCTCTGTTTATACCGACTGCATGATTCGGTAGTGCTAACCGACTATAATATATAGTATGACTTTGAATATAAAAACTAATGGCAACTTGATAAGTAGTAACAAGCCAATTGAAAACATTCTTCCATGGTTCTTGGGTTAGAAACAACCAATTCATCTTGTATGTTAAACCTAAGGTCACCAAGGTATCTAGCCACTTTTTCAACATCATCTTCATCCCTACCTACCCTTATGCTTAACTTATAAAATTCATCAGTATATGTCTTCACATATAGATCCTTTTGCTTTAAACTTTGCAACTTATTGAACAATTGAACTTCATAATCTATAGGAAGAAACTCACCTTTGAGTTTGGTAATCATCTCGTCCCAAGACATTATCTTGTCTTTTCCCTTCTTTCTCCTCTCTACTTGTTCATAGTTCCACCATAGAAGTGCATGCCCTTTCAATTTGGTATTTTCCACCTTAACCTTCTGATCATCAGGTACATCTTCACTTTTGAAGCAGGTATCCATGGCTGCAATCCAGTCTAGTAATTATTCTTCATTGAGATTCCCATCATACATAGGTAAATCAACCCTTACCTTATAGTGGTCACCTTTCACTGCCTTTAACAATCTGAGTGTCCATTGCTCTTCAGGATCTATCTTCTCTTCCTCTTCTGCTTCCTGGAACTCTTTTTCTTCCTCCTCTTCATCACTCACATCTCCTAAATCAACATTTCTTCTTTGATTGGACTCCAAGTCTCTAAGCCTTGCCAACACATCATTGTAGGACTCTTGCAACCTGGTATTCCTCTCTCTCAACTCCCGCAGCTCTCTAGCAGTACCAACATTCTTAGGAGGCATCTTGTCTTCAACCTCTTACTCACTCTTCTCTCAAATTCCAATTATCTCCTTCAAGGATCTACTTCCTTTCTCTGATACCACTTTGATGTAGAGCATCCAATAAACACAACAAACCACTTCCTAATGCAATTTTTTTACAACAAATTTTGCATTGACAACATTGTCAATTTTGACATTTTTTGTGCAACTTGACTATAAACCCAAAATGATGCAGTCAAGGTAGGGAGGTCCAATGAAGGACATTCCTGCCTTGTAGCCTGAAACATAAACACCATGAAAGATATCGATAACTGATTGACACAATACAAGATATAACCGAGGAAAACATAAAAAAGAGCAATCCCTTTAATAATTTAATGAATTACATATGCCCTCAGGCTTTACAGATGCTAGGCCACAACCCAGGATAACAAAATGGTTCAAACAACTTAATTTTCTGATCTGGTAGATCATCTACCTTCAACTCTGTCCTCTACTCTATTTGTTGATCCAAACCTCAGTATGATAGACCAAAACACCTCAGCGCCTCTGGAATCTACATCTTTTATGATTCTTATCCTTTGCGGATCTCCTCCTCCTTAAATCAATCTCTTTACTTCCCATTTATACCAACCGCAAGCCTCAACAGCTTAATCAAGCCAGCCAAAATGCTCTAATTTATGATGAAATGTGTAAACACAAACACGTTAGCCAAATCATCATGAACACATCCAAAAATGCTTAGGACCTTGAGTGAACCCCCACGATCATTGACCAGGTACAAAATAATACTCCCATATGATCTACATGTCATGGAACCATCTACAACCCAATTCTTCTTTGCCCCACACACTATAAGAACAACCGGTAAGAACACACCAACACTGGATCAATACCGAAATCGATATCTCACCGAAATCAAATCCAAATGCCATGAATTTTGAATATGTTTAAGTCAAGGAACTCTAGATGCTAAATCCAAATCCGCAACTTTAAATTCACAAATATGAAGAAACACAACAATCTCAAAATCTCAAAGATAACCTCCTCGGTAATCAACAACTCCACGATCAACTACTCCAACTGAAAGAAATTCCTGGATGCGCCTGCATCACAAAATGAGACCTATATGACTTCAAATCATCATGAATATATCCAATTATTCCTAAATAGCCTTCATACATGATAAAACACCTCATTTGATGCCTTGGACACACTTCAACCCTATAAGGACAATTTTGACAATATGAGATGAGCAGGACCACATATTGAACTTAGACATTACAAATTGGTCTTCAAGGACCGTATTACATGAGAATGGTCAATCATGACCTTATTACATCTTGGCATGCCTTTGAAACTTAAAATGACTCAGCATGGGAAAAAAGAAGCATATGGCCATCCAGGTGCTCTTACACCAATAGACAAACCAACCCTACTAAAAAAAAGGACCATTATTTTAGAAAAAATCATGGGCCTCCTCAAGTAAAAACTAAAAATGTAAGGAACCCTTGTCCAAAAAAAAAAAAAGTAGTGAATTACAAACTAAACCATTTATCTCATCTAATGAATGATATTACACTCTTTTAGCCTCCATCCCAAAAATAATACACAAGAGATTTAGCTCCCATCTTCCTAGAACTTTGATCAGTACTTTCATTTGTAATAAATAGATTGATAGAAACTTTAGCCAAATTGAGGGGAATGCCCCCAAGGAGAGACATTCAAGTAAATATAGCAATATCCATAGAAGATTAAGGACATCTAAGTTGTGTCACAATTGTGTTGCATACTAATATATATCCACCTTCCACTTCACTTGCTCTAGCAACACAATTGTCATAAACCTTCTAATAGTGTTAGAACTTAGGCTTACCAAGGGGCTTCATTGTCAAATTAAGAGAACTAATACTATTTTCAAATATTTTTGTTTACAAAATCATTGCAATTGTGAAAAGGATTACCAAGATTCTTACATAAGAAAAACTTCTTACTAAACTCCCTTCTAATCTAAATAGTTGTTTATATTTAAATTTTCTTTCAAATGACATAAAAGAATTCAAAATGCCTATTTGAAATAGGAATTTAATATCCCCCATTGTAGTCTACAACATTCTTTATTTTTAAATAACATAAACATCAATCTAAGAAATTAAATCTTCTTTCAAAACCTTCATTCCAAGAAAATTATTGCCTTCAATATTCCCAATAATACATGTATTATCATCTTGCTCTACATCTTCATCTCCATCTCCACCACTTGCTTTAGCATTTTTATAAATATTGTTGCATAGACTTGCACCACATTTTGTCATCCACTTCTTATAAGTGCATAAAATTATGAAAATGTCATATTTTTATAGCACAATTTAATGATTCAAACTAACACTATGGAAAACTCTTAATCCTTGCATAAGTCAATAACATTCAAAAGTGCTAGAAAGATCAACAATTCAACATCATTACATCCAATGCAAAAGAAAAATATAAAATGTGCTAACACAATTTTTTTTTCAAACAAAATTCTACATCTAAAATAGATAAAACTATTACCAATAATATATGCTACCTATTTTTCCAATGACTATTGAATACTAGGGAGGTCCAAAACAAATATGGTTTTAATATAGACAGCTAGGCATGTTGAGGACTTCACAACATGTCTCAAATGTGCTTGGAGGGAAAGTTCTTGCAACTATTTTCTCTTTGCTTGTTTCTTTTTACATTTTTTTCTAAATTAGAAAAAAAGTCCTTGCAAATCAACATCATCTCTATCATCTTATTCAACATTATTGTTTATATTTGAAAAAAAAACATACAAATGAAAAGGTTTTTTTTAAGGTTTTATATTAAATTTATATAATTGTTTTAGTTATCTCATATGAAAACACAAGTCTTAGGAGCTTTATTACACCTTGAAGAATTTCAACCTTGATAAATAGCATTATAAAGAAACATACCGTCATCTTCATCAATTACATTCAACTATTTAAAATGGAGAATATATCACTCATTAGACTCCCAATATAATATTAAAATAGTGTACCAATCAACATATATCATTCAATACATCACAACAATCAAGGAACAAATAAAATCGAAACTTAAACCATCATTCAAACACATTGAAATCAAGCTTCAAAGTAATTGATATGACAACCTTACTAAAATTCAAACATCTCCCCAGCATTATTTCCTCAATGAATTGTCAAATCTCAAAGTCAAAGTAAACATTGATGAATGTATCATGACTGATGAATCTGATGCATTATTTTGCTTTACAAACGATAATCAGAAGAGTGATGACTTATTTTAGGTGTCTAATTTGATGTATGGTAGTTCTCACTTATCAACCACATGCATATAAGTTGTGCATTCCATGATTAATCTTTAATTTCTCTATTTGTGAAATAGTTCCATTGAGTTTCTCGACAAGGGGACGAGGGGACGGGTTTTGAGGATCGAGGGACCAAGGGCCTAAATTTGGGGATTGTGAGGGGATGGCAGGAGGATTGCATTGGAACAATGGTGGCGAGGGGTGGTGCTGATATAAAAATAGAGATGAATTGAAATCTTCAAGACAAAATCTACAATATATCATCTTTGTGAATGCCCCATGAAAGGCCAACTACTTTTCATGAAGTTAAAGGTTGCAGTCATTATGTAATAGCATGTGCCATATAGCTAACAACCCAACGACATCCCTAGAAGAGGTAGCGGAAGTGGGGTGTTGTTGGGGGACGTTTCCCCCAATCTCCAAGTCTTCTCAAAAATGTCTCCCTATAAGAAACACAATTTTCTTTAAATTGGGATCCTCTCAAAGTTAATTCCTTCCTCATACTATCTCTACACCTTATTTTTGAGATAAGATAATTACAGTGACAATTAAATCATTCCTCATACCATCCCTACACCTTATCTGTGAAATAACATGATTAAAAATACCATACCTACACCTTATTCTTGTGATAACATTATTAAACTAAAATAAAAGTAAATAATTAAGTGCTTAAAAAAAATCCACACAAATCACCCTATGATCGATATTTATTATGCCAGAGTGTTGCAAAAAAATGTCCATTTGTGCTATTAATGTCAAATCACTTATTTAAGTCTTCCTTGTCATCCTCAGGTTTATGGGTCCCGATGCCAGATACATGATCGATGCTTCCAGACATGGTGAGATCAGTCATTACACCACTTCTCTGCATGGTTCCTAACTTCATGACTAGTTGCATTAGTGGTTAGCTTGCCTGGAATAGATGATATGGATGCATTCATTCTAGCTACTAGATTAAAGTTAAAAGTGAAGAAATAAATGCACAATTTCTGTACCATATTTTTTGGTTTGCAGGATCCTCCCATTCAATATGTCTTGAAGAACAATTCAAATAGATTGCAGATAAAAAAGATTACCATTTCAATTCCTGTTTTCTATTATAGACATATCCTGTACTCTGCAATATGAAGGAACACCTCCATTGGAGAATAGGAAGTAATAAGTTTTATTCGTGGAATAGTCTGCACTATTTATACTTCAATGGTCAATGCCAAAAGGTAATTTTAGTGGTGCCCCATCCTTAAAAAACTGTCTGATTGGAGGCAAATACACAGATTTTAAAAATGATAAAAAGTCTTTAATATTGGCTTTCGAGTAAGGGAAGAGCATTAGTTGTTGTCCATGTTCACGAACATTTCAATTATGATGAATTTTAATTGAAAAAGTTGTACAGTTTTAATGGTATCTATAATGTACGACTATTGAAACATTTATACATAATTATTATAATTATTTTTTAAATAATAGTAACGCATGAAAAAAAAATGGTCAAAATCTCACATAATCTGGTGCAAGAAATTAGGACAACTGGTATGAAACAAGCCAAAAAGAGATTGAAGACCTGTATTTGATGCACAAGATCTCCTAAACAAAGTGGGAACTCTGCCCACCGTTCAATGTGCTCTCCTTATTCTTCACGCAATAAGCTTTGAGTAAGGTGGGGTAGTTCAACCGTCACTGCATTCCAGCTTTGTCCGCATTAATATGACTTACCATTTCACATCAATACAGAGGAGATGATGATGATGATGTCGTACAGATGAGTCCTTTCATGCTTATTCAAAACCTAGTCCGTTCCAAACACCACACAGTACGGAAGGTCGAAGTGAGTGCAGTTGGGGCAAATAAACCATATTGTCAAGATTGCTATGCTACCCTACCTAGTTTCAAATAGTTGTTGTTTTTTAAAGGTTTTGTTATGTCAAAGTTGTTTTTAATTTGAAGTGGAGTGAGTTAAGTCGTTAGATCCATGATGCAATATTATTCTATCAAGTTTCTTTGAGGAGTTGGATTTTAAGGGGTTTGTCATGTCAAAGGTGTTTCTTTGTTTCTTATTTGAAGTGGAGTGAGTTAAGTCGTTAGATCCATGATGCAATATTATTCTATCAAGTTTCTTTGAGGAGTTGGATTTTAAGCGGTTTGTCATGTCAAAGGTGTTTCTTTGTTTCTTATTTGAAGTGGAGTGAGTTAAGTTGTTAGATCGATGGTGCAATATTACTCTATCAAGTTTCTTGAGGAGTTGGATTTTAAGGGTTTGCCATGTCAAAGGTGTTTTTTTGTTTCTTATTTGAACTGGAGTGAGTTAAGTTGTTAGATCGACAGTACAAATAAGTCTTAAGAGGATGAAAGAGGATTACATCGATTTTGGTCGCTTGTTTATTTCATTAATCTTGGTCATTTGTTTTTGTTGTCATAAAAAAAAATATTGTTGCTAGTCACCATTTTTTATGACAAGTGTTGAATACATCTCCACCAAACACATTAAGTCTATCGTCGGGTTGGCTACTAGCGTAAAAAATGAATGATCAAAAAGAAAGAAAGAAAGACTCTTTTATAGTCCACAGTATATGGGTATATGGGTCTACATATGACTTATAGTAATATGGGACTATCCCATACTCCTTGTGAGAAGCACCTAACCATGCTACCATGTGGGATTCGAACTTGTGACCTCTCTTTCTAGAACAAAAGTTCAGGCATACATACCTTACCCCTCGTGAGATTTAATCTTGTGACCTCTTTTTCTAAAGCACAAATTCTCCAACACAAATGCTATAAACGAGACTTACATATCATACTCTATATGAGATTGACACTTCACTCACATTATTTACTCCTGAAATGCCTCATTTATAGCTTGTGTGCTTTCCAAATATTTGAATAATTTAACAATCTCCAAATTCCAAAGAAATTGAAACTATCATTTTTTATTTCTTTTCCACTACACAAAGCAAAGGATTTACCGATGAGATTTAATTTTTAAATGCACTTCTATGTGAGCTTCATTGATGTCTTCCTTACTAATAATCTCTTTTTCCTCTTCTATGCGAGCTTCACTAGATTTTATATATTTTAAAGGAATTAAGATTACTTTTTTTTTAATTATATATTTCTTATATACATAAATATTTATATATTTTTATACTTACAAATATCCATTGATATGTTAATAATAATTAAAATATTATAGATAGATAATGTTTAATATTAATTTAAATGAGTTGAAATTACTTTTTGAATAAATATATTTTTTATATACATAAATATTTATTTATATTTTATTATTATAAATATAATATTATAGGTGGATAATGTTTAATGTTAATAATTTATGTCAAATTAAAGAATAGGTTAATTTTTGAGATCAATGGTTGCAATTGATTTAGAGTGTACAAGACAATTCAAATGATGAACATTATCAATTTTTTTAATTTGTTTGTTTGTTTGTTTTTGTTCTTTTTCTTTGACCGAACACATAGGTTTTTTATTGGATCTACATTCATTTTTAATTCATGCATGTTGCCCACGTTCAATGGTAGGGAAAGCGTACCAGTAGTCATTATAGTAACTTCATGCATCCACAAATCTTAAACGAGATACATCGTATTTTGACAAAAAGAAATTGGTTGTCTTCGTATGTCTTAATTGCTTATAGCTATTCTTTTGGCTTTTAGGTAGTAATGACACATATTGTAGAATTTGATAAGTATGAAAGGGTCAAAAAATAGTCATTTCAAAATGTTGTCGATGACCCTTATTGCACAAGTTTCCATTTGGAAAACAACCAATAAATTTGATTAAAAGACATTTATCCATGTGGATCCACTCACATTCTATACTAAATAATCCGACCACCCCTTTATCTGCATCGTCGGCTACATGCCCAATTTCCCTAGTGTGCATTATCAGGTGTTTATGAGCCCTAAAAACATTGTATTTTGCTTGCTTTTGGGGATTATTTTACCCACACACTCCTTCCTACATTTTTTCGGCAAGCGACGGTCTGCATCTCTTGCATCGTGTTCGCTCGTTGCACCACGTCCGCTCCTGAGCATAGGTAACGCTCACCCTTCCTCCTTACATTTTACAGTTTCAATGATAAACTTGTGCTCCTTCCTATGTGCATTTTGCTTCTTTTTTTAAATCATTTCTCTCTATGTCGTCAAGGGTTTCATTGAAAAACTTATGAAACCATTTCTCATTTCTCTTTCTCATTGTAAACAATGAAACCATTACATAGAATGTAAAATGAATAGATCATTGCCTAGTTTTATTCGAAACCTTGGTTTCTAATCATGAAATTTATTTAATCATTTCTCTCTATGTCGTCAAGGGTTTCATAAAAAAACTTATGAAACCATTTCTCATTTCTCTCTCTCATTGTAAACAATGAAACCATTACATAGAATGTAAAATGAATAGATCATTGCCTAGTTTTATTCGAAACCTTGGTTTCTAATCATGAAATTTATTTAATCATTTCTCTCTATGTCGTCAAGGGTTTCATTAAAAAACTTATGAAACCATTTCTCATTTCTCTCTCTCATTGTAAACAATGAAACCATTACATAGAATGTAAAATGAATAGATCATTGCCTAGTTTTATTCGAAACCTTGGTTTCTAATCATGAAATTTAATGGGTATAGGGTTATTGTCTTATATTATGAAATCATTGCATAGAATCTGAAATAAATAGAACATTGAATGGTTTTATTCAAATTTTTAGTTTATAGTCATGAAATTTATTGGGTATATGGTTATTGTCTCATACTATGAAATCATTACATAGAATGTGAAATAAATAGAACATTGACTCGTTTTATTCAATTCTTGGTTTATAATCATGGAATTTAATGGGTATAGGGTTATTGTCCCACATTATGAAATCATTACATAAAATGTGAAACAAATAGAACATTGACTAGTTTTATTCGAATCCCTAATTTATAATCATGAAATTTAATGGGTTTGGGTTATTGTCCCAAAATTTTGACTAGTTTCAGGATATGTGTGTGTGTGTACACATCTAGATATGTATGCATGTATGCATGCATGCATCTATGTATGTATGTATGTATGTATGTATGTATCTATCTATCTATATGTATTATATACATATTGTAGCATCGTAAATTGTATCCCTTATACAATTGTCATCCTCACGTGGACCTCATTGCATTGTCATTGATGTCAACCGGTATAGCATGTCAACTGATATTGTTGTCATTGATGTCAACCGGTCATTGGAGTCACCGGTCAGTAAGTATTAGAGAGCGGTATGGGATGTTGACCGGTGAGTAAACATTGGGGATGGTTGGCATTATGGAATGTCTGTTGGCATTTTTGATGATTATGTTGTGATTGTCATTAATGGACACACACTTGCTATGAGATCACTTTGTGAATGTATGAATTATGTTCAACCGGTATTTTGTTCCAAACCGGTATTATGTTGTAGTCTAGACTATTAATGTTATGCAGAAAGTGTTTACCGATCTCAAGCGGTATAAAGACCCAAGCGACATAGAGAGATCAAGCGATTTAAGGATCTCAAGCGGAGCGGAGCAAAGGAGCTAGAAGCGACAGTTATCTTTTTCCCAGTCTTCAATTTTTGTCAACTGGTAATCTGTTAAACCGGTATTACTCTGAGTCACCAACCGGTAACTGGAAAGTCGGACAAACCGGTAATACTCTGTGATGAGTTACCAACCAGTATATTTTTGTGATGAGTTACCAACCGGTATATTTTTGTGATGAGTTACCTTCCACCGACATTTTGACAGTGTCTGTTTGTCGTGTTATCAAATGTGTCTAGATACAATGAACCTAGGAACTTGTAATGAAATCTTATTAGACCGACTTTAAATCAGATTCCTTTTAAAGACATCATGTCTAGGGTTTTGAAAGAGAGAGAGTATGTGAGTATAGCTGTTAGGTTTTGTAGTGGTTGAAAAACCTCTTGAATGTGTGATCTTAACTGAGAAGATCAAGTCTGTGAGTTGTAACAGAGTAAGGAGTTACTGAAGACTGAAGTAATGCTGAAATTTATTAGCTATGAGCTACAATGGATCTAATCAAGCAGACTGTACCATTTGCTAGATCATTCACTTGTTGATTACTCACATCTTTGACAAGTTAGAAACCTTTAACCGGGTAGGCCCATAAAAGCCTTTGTAAATCCTCTAATAAGGTGGTTCACATCTGTGGATTTGAAATCCTCTCACAAGGTAGTCTTTAATCAAACTTATCTCCTAATAGAGATTGAGATTCCTAACAGGATCTGTTCTGGTAAAGAACATTGTATGACCTTAACCGGTCTGGTTACTATTCTGCAGATAGTTATTTGTGAGTTTCATCTCACCGTGGTTTTTCCCATTTGGGTTTCCACATCAAAATCTCTTGTGTTATGGTGATTGTGCTTCTGTGGGTGAATGCATTATTTGCTATTTGGTTTGCATGTGTGTTAACCGATTTGTTTGCTAAACTATTTTACCGGTTTATTGCTAGACTATTAAAGTGTTTAAGTACAATATTTTTTGGTATACTAATTCACCCCCCCCTCTTAGTATTCATCAATTGGTATCAGAGCCAACCTTTCTATAAGTCTAACCACTTAGAAAGAGATATGGGGGAATACACTATGAGGGAACTTACTCATCGGCTCACTCAGTCTGAGCAAGCCTATGATGAACTTATGGTCAAATATAAGGCCTCTCAGGCAAAAAGAAGAGAGCATGCTGAAAAACTGATGGAGCTAACTAAAAACAGTTCTTCTGATGAAGCAGACATGGAAGCCCTAATTCAAGAAGTTGAAAAACTGAATGAGTCTAATGCCAACCTAAGAAGGGAACTTGAAGGCCCAACTATCAGAATGTGTCAAGAGCTTGAGAACCGGAGGAAAGTTGGAGATCTGGTAAAAGACAAAGATCATGAGATCTCTAAGTTGAAGCAAGAGATCAGTGCACTTATTGCTTGTCTTCATGGAAGCAAAATGGAAAAAGAAGAAGTGCAAGGTGAACTAAACATGGCTATCTCTGAGAATGCAACCTTAAAGGAATCCAATGCTGCCATTTCCAAAGAACTCATCGAGTCAAAGGAAATACTTGCCAAATTCAATAAGAGCTCTGTCAAGCTAGAGCAGAAGCTTGAATCAGCTAAACCGGTAAAGAATACCAATAGACTTGGTTTCTCTGAATATGAGGATGGTGAGACCTCTGGAACAAAAAGTGGAGCATCAAAGAAACAATCGGCATCAAAGGATAAAGGTAAGCAAAAGTTCAAACCTATTTGCTTTAACTGTCTCAAGGAAGGACACACTGCTAATGTATGTAGAAGTAAGGCTTACAATAATTTTCCTTATTTTCTAAACGATAAGCCTAGATCCAATAGATTCAATGGTAAGTTTGGGCATAGAGCATTTGAATGCAGGTCTGTCATGCACAATATCGGAAGGTATCCTCAAAGGAATCAAGGAGTTTTTCCTGAACCCTCTGGGAACCGAAACCCAAACCGGTTTAATACCTATAGTCATCAATCAGGTAGCGGTGGCTATCAAGCGGCAACCAGATGAAGAGCAATCTGTGTGATTTGTCATGGTCATGGTCACACTGTTGCAACATGCAGAAGGAAGAACGGAAACATGAATAATGGACCTTGGAGAGCACCTGGAATGGTTTGCTATCATTGCAACAAACCGGGTCATTCTGCAAGATTCTGCAGAAGTAGAAAGAGTATATCGGATGATATACCGGTCACTCCGGAAGGAAATATTGATGTTGAAACTGTTCAAGCAGATATGAAGAAAACCTGGAAGAAGAAGCCAGAAGAAGTGATTCAAGAAGAACCGGTTTCTGCACCTAGTTTGGAAGTCACTGAATCGGCAAACTAAGCATCAGAAAAGCTAAGGGGGAGCAAATGGTGAAATATCACGATCCCCCGGTTGACACCGGTAAAAGACCTTAACCGGTATGTGATACCTGTTAGTTGGCAGAAGACTGGAAACAGTAAAAGGCAAATTAGGGTTTACGCCCTAATAGTGGAGCATTTATTATGGTAGGTGGAGAATCTGTTTAAAAGGAATTTTCAAATCATTCCTCACTATCATTTTTTGAGCAAAGAAGTTTTCAAGTGCAGAGCGAAGAAAAGCGATTTACATTGCAATTCAAAGAATTTATCAAAATTCTGAAGAAGAATCTGAAGCAAACATCTTTTGGAGAAGTGTAGAACGCAAAGCGGTATTTCAGCAACCGAAGGAGTGTGTAGCAAAGTTCAAATTGCGAAGCCCTAAATTTTGATCTACGAAAGTGTTTTTCAAAATTCTCTGTTTATCATGGCTTCAGCATCACATGCTAGCTCTAGTGCACCCGTTGATTCTGTAGACTTCATTCAACGGAAGGCAAAATACAATGCCCTATCTCAAATACCCGCTAGTGTCATAGTGGAAGAAGGCATTTCAGATTTCATTGATTGCAAGATTGAAGACCTAGGATCTCTAATGATCCATTCCCAGTTGAGTCTGTTCTACGGAAAGGATAAGAAGATTAAACCGGAATTCAACATGCTGGAAAAGAAGAAACTTCACAACGCAGTCTATTTTCTTGAAGAATTTTTGGATGATCGCATTCGCATTATTCTGAGCAGAGTACACGGTGATAAGATGTACTTAGAGAAGACACATGATATCTCTCTAGAAGCGATTCATGCCATCACCGGTTTCTGCAACGTCGGTGAAGTACCAGCCCTAAGAAAGATTAGCAAGACAGAAATGACTAAGCTCACTGGTTCTATGAGCGATTCACGAGGAATGAATGTCAATTCAATCAAGGACGATCTTGTCAAATATGCATGTATGGTGATAGGTTACTGGACGTTCCATGCCAGTAGAATCAACTCTATCTCTGCTGCAGTGGTAAATGCCGCCTATAGGATGATCAAGGAAGATGCATCGTTTGATCTATGCAATTGTATGCAAAGACAACTTCTGTTGAATCTCAAGTCGATCAAACAGGACAATGCACTGAGATTTAAGTCTGGACAACTACTGGTTGGGTTGTTCTTTTATTTCCAAGGCTACTTTCCTGGAGTAGGTGATATTCAGTGGTCTGCTGACCAACTAGTGACAAAGCAAATCAAGGAAAGCCTACAAGCGGTTGGAACCGGCTATCCAGAAGTGCTGAACAAATACTTTGATGAGTTCAGATGCAAAATGAACCAAAGGGTAAGAATATCCGGTGATATAGTCAAAAAGTATGAGGAAGACATCTGCTTCACCATCAAAGTTGATGAGTGCATAATGGAGGCGGTTGATCCTAGATAGGAAGAAGTGGAACCAATGGGATATGAGGTAATGTATGATATGTTGGATAGATATGCCTCTACCCTACTTGCCTCGCCTCTTGATCCAAAAGAAAAGAGAACCAACACCTATCTAGAAAGGGTTACACATGTTCAAGAACCCTCAGTAAAGAAGGGAAAGGCAGTGCCTTCAGCATCGGCACCAGTTACTCCAGCAAGTCCCAAAGTGACTAAGCGGTCACCAGTAAAGAAGAAATCGAAAGCGGCACCTGCCAAAGTCTTCGAGAGGAAGCATAAGACAAAAAGAAATACACCAGAATCAGAGGACACTGTGTCTGATGAACAGCCTAAGAAGACTAGGCAAACGAGAAAAAAGACAAAGAATGAACCGACAACATCAGCCTTGGTAAATATTGATATTTCCTCTTACAAACCTTTGACACATTGTCAAAGAACAATTAAGAATATTAGAAGAAAAGTACTTGGTGATTTGAAAGAGTGCTTTGCTGATTTTAATGATGATGAAAAGAAAGAAGTTGAATAGGAAGTTATCAATTATTTATGTATTAATGACCGGTGGCCTTCAAAAATTAAGTCTAAGACACCTGATTATTTGTATAATTCTTTAGACAACAAGTGGTACATTGCCATAAAAAAGGAACAAGAAATAAGAGAGGAAGTATTTGCACAATACTTTCCTGATGTGCCTAAAACAAAAATGTATGAAGTGGTGGAGAGATATAAGGGCCTCTTCTTCATGAGAAGAAGAAGACTCATGTTATTGGAAGGAAAAGTTCTGGAAGTGGTCAAAGATACCCACTCCCTTGCTCAATCAGCTTTAAGACTGCATGAAGTGGCTGAAGCCAATAGGAAAGCAGAGCAAGAATCGGAAATCACTCAACCGGATGAAGTATACAACAGTGAAGGAGAACCGGTCACCACTCAAATGGAACCAATTGATGTTGATGCCTTAAACGGTGACAATGTTACTTCGGATGCACCAGTAGAAATAGAAGGTCAGGAGAAACATAAGGAAGACAAGGGAAAACATGCAAAGGAAGAGAAGAAGAAATAGGAGGACGACAAGAGAAAACAGGCAGAGGAAGAGAAAAGAAACATGAGAAAGAAAAGACAAAATAGGTAGAATAGGAAAATAAGAAAAAGGAAGAGGAGAAGAGAAAGGAAGAGGAGAAGAAAAAGGAAGAGAAGAAGAAGAAGGATGAAGAGGAAGAGAAGCGGAAAGAAGAAGAGAAAAAGAAGGCAGAAGAAGACAAGAAAAGAGCCAAAGAGGAAGAAGAAACGACACAGAGCACTCAGATGGAGACTCCAAAGGCAACCGATAGTCAAGCCAAATCGGGTGACATTACCAATCCTATTGACCTCTAGTCTGCAAACGAATCAAAGCTACTGCAGAGCATTAAGCTTGCTCAAGAGCAATTGGATGCTCTAAGGAGGAAAAAGGAGGAAGATGTTATCCAAATTGCAGTGGAAACACTCACCAATTTGATACCCGGTACAAACCTCCCCAGTACCGATTCCTCACTTGCCCAATTAAAGATTCTATGTACAGTTGTGGAAGACTAGGTCCAAAGCCTGGAAGAAGTTGCAGAAATAAATGCCAAGAAGGAGCATGAAAAGGCTTTGAACATTGCCTTGGTGAAGAAGTTGAATGAGCTTCAGTCAGAACTTCAGAAGGCACAAAAGGACATCAGAGATGCAATGGATGAGGGCAATCTACTACTCAGCAAGATTTGCCAACCTCATTTATTCTGTGACGATGTGCTCACTCAGAAGGACAAACTGCAATCTGATATGTAGTCATTTATTTGCACCTTCAAGATGCCATATGATTCCTTCTCCACATATGGACAAACTGCTCACCGATTTCAACTTCAGTCTGCAAGAATAGAGGCAGAGATAAGCAACCAGACATGTAATTTGCAGGAACTTCAACTGGTCCTACTGCCAAGACTGCAAATTCTTCAGAAATGCTATCTAAATTTGGATGCCCTAATGGTCACTCAAGAGATGAGTACCTTGGATGCCATGGAAGAGAAGGTTTATCAGATGCAAATGGATAATGAGGTTGCTACCTCATTGCTTGAATCATGGTCTTTATCCATGAAGACATTTATGCAGGTTTTTAAATCAGTTTTTGACAAATTTCACTCTTTATTGTCATAAACTCTTATTTTGTTAAAGCTAATAGAACAGGGGTTATTCAGCTATACTTTGTCATTATTGGCAAAGGGGGAGTAGTATTTGCATTTAAAATTTTGATGAGGAGTAGTATACATTGTATTGTTTGCAAAAGGGATAGTGTATATGCTTAGGGGGAGTAATTTTGTTGTAAAACACTTAGAAGTCAAAATTTTTCCTAAGTGTTGCCATCAATGCCAAAGGATGAGATTGTTGGCATTTTTGATGATTATGTTGTGATTGTCATTGATGGACACACACTTTCTATGAGATCACTTTGTGAATGTATGAATTATGCTCAACCGATATTTTGTTCCAAACCGGTATTATGTTGTAGTCTGGACTATTAATGTTATGCAAAAAGTGTTTACCGATCTCAAGCAATATAAAGACCCAAGCGGCATAGAGAGATCAAGCAGTTTAAGGATCTCAAGCGAAGCGGAGCAAAGGAGCCAAAAGCAGTAGTTATCTTTTTCCCAATCTTCAATCTTTGTCAACCAGTAATCCGTTAAACCAATATTACTCTGAGTCACCAACTGGTAATACTTTGTGATGAGTTACCAACTGGTATATTTTTGTGATGAGTTACCATCCACTGACATTTTGACGGTGTCTTTGTGTCATGTTATCAAATGTGTCTAGATACAATGAACCTAGGAACTTGTAATGAAATCCTATTGGACCGACATGAAATTAGATTCCTTTTAAGGACATCATGTCTAGGGTTTTGAAAGAGAGAGTATGCAAGTATAGCTATTAGGTTTTGTAGTGGTTGAAAAACCTCTTGAATGTGCGATCTTAACTAAGAAGATCAAGTCTGTGAGTTGTAACAGAGTAAGGAGTTACTGAAGACTAAAGTAATGCTGAAATGCATTAGCTATGAGCTACAATGGATCTAATCAAGCAGACTGTGCCATTTGCTAGATCATTCACTTGTTGATTACTCACATCTTTGACAAGTTAGAAACCCTTAACCGGGTAGGCCCAGAAAAGCCTTTGTAAATCCTCTAACAAGGTGGTTCACATTTGTGGATTTGAAATCCTCTCACAAGGTAGTCTTTAATCGGACTTATCTCCTAACAGAGATTGAGATTCCTAACAGGATCTGTTCTGGTAAAGAACATTGTATGACCTTAACCGATCTGGTTACTATTCTGTAGATAGTTACTTGTGAGTTTCATCTCACCGTGGTTTTTCCCATTTGGGTTTCCACGTCAAAATCTCTTGTGTTATGGTGATTGTGCTTCTGTGGGTGAATGCATTATTTGCTATTTGGTTTGCATGTGTGTTAACTGGTTTGTTTGCTAAACTATTTTACCGATTTACTGCTAGATTATTAAAGTGTTGAAGTATAATATTTTTGGTATACTAATTCACCCCCCCTCTTGGTAGTTATCATTGTCAACTAGTGAGTAATGAGTTGGCAGTGTGTTGCTATCAACCGATAAGATTGTGATCGGTAAGGAAGCAAGGTTGAACCTATGAAGGGTCTACAGGCAACCGATATGCGATTTGATGACACATAGCAAGACTCCCACCAGTCAAAGTTACTGTCATAGGATGAAGAGAAGACTGACATAAAGAATGTTGCTGCAAGATGTTAAGAAAAACAAATGGGAAGTCTACCAGATCATACGTCGGGTTGAAGATGTATCTACTCAAACAGGGTAGTCAGATCAGTTCTATATCGGAAGAAGAGAATGCAATATAATGTCAACTGGTTCCCACCAGTTATTGGTCAGCAGGTGAGAAGGATCTACTCCCACCGGTAAGTGATAATACTCTAGGATAAGACAGACAAGTTAAAAGCAGGTGATTGAAGGCTCATACCGGATGATCAAGGTGGAACATAAAGATGACTCAGGTGCATGAAATCAAAGATTTGCACCGATTCCACAAGTGAAAGCATGATGTGCTACCGAGACAAAAGAAGAAGAGTAAGAAGTGATGGGTTTGTCACTTTAACAAACCGGTTGAGATGAGAACCGATCAAATGAAGGAGAAGGAAATGTTTGGCATTTGGAGACAAGAGTGTGTTACCAGGATGCAGATGGAGACAGTTGAATATTGATGGCATGGATTCATCAAGGGTGTCATTGGTGTGCAAGCAAGAATATTGTCCACCGATAAACATATCTACTAGTATGTTGGATGATCTGCATTGGATATTGTTGATGTGTTGTGTCAGCCAATAGGATATCAATCGGTAAGCTAACAAAGATACAAAGTGAAGAGCTCCTATCAGATGGACATGTGTCTGAGTTTTGGTGACCGGGAAAATGTGATCCAACCGATAGAACAGAGAAGAGATAACATGAAATTTGACTGGGTAATGTATAACTAGTAGGATAAGAACATCGGTAATATAAAGCATACACTAGTTGTGTGTTGTGGTCGGTGACTAAGCCTAAACTGACACAATGAAGTGAGTTGGATGCCGACAAAGATGACATGTGGATTCCAGGTGGCAAACGCACAGTAGTCGGTGAAGAGTCCATCAGCGAGGTAGTTGGTGATTGGTCAGAAATTAAATGTTGACTGTGACTTTCACGGGTCAAGTGCAGGGGTTTGCAGCTCAATGTAGATCGATAGGCAAATATTTCTAGTGTAATGATCGATGCAAGTTATCTAGGTGCAGATCAGATTTGGTAAAGATAACCGCAAGATCATTTAATGTGTTTGACAGATGCGAGTCGGTGATTAGTCTATCATGTTTGCTAAATATAGAAAATATGTATTGAAAGCAATGAGATTGGTAGTGGTGGGTGATCTATTGCAAGTTGACAATCTCAAAGAAGAGATCTGATGTATTACAAATTGATTCGGTGAAGAAAACCCTAACGTGCCAAGATTTGATTCTCTATTTTAGCGGCAAAGCTTGGCTATAAATATGCAGACAAAAGATTGAAGAGTATTGATGCTACATGTCGAATATTGAAGATCAGACTGTGAGAGTGCAGCAGAGAGTTCATTGAAGAACATTGAAACGACTGAGTGTGTGGAGGTGCAACTGGCAACAGGGTTTAACAGAGGTTCAACCAGTAAGGGTAAAGTAACCGGTAAGCTGCAAAAGAGTGAAATAGTAGAAGTGGACTGGTAGTGTTAGAACCAACAAGACAGTAGCAAAGAGTGAAGAAGAGAAGGGTGAGTACCTATGGAGATCCAACAAGGCATAAATAGAGCAGGGTTTGACTGGTATGCAGAGTAACTGTAAACCAAGTGCAGAGTCTGACAGTTCATCAACTGGTAGAGTCTGAACCGGTAAGGCAACAACAACAAGCAAATGAGAGTAGAGAGAGAGAGTAGGAAGAGGTCAGACAAGGAAGAGGCAGAGTGACAGAAAGAGGATTGAACCGGTAAGGCAGAGGAGAAGTGAAACCAGTAAGGAGATTATATGTAGAGGTTACAAAACCCATTTGTAACCGAGTTATTACTCTTGTATTGTATGTATTCATTGTAATCACTGAGTTGGTTCTTGGTGTAGGGGTTGGTGCTCCTTGGGTTGGTGCCCTTAACATTGTAATACAGTTGTTTATTGTGAGGTTGGATTGGAGCAGTAGACTCCAGGAACATTTCTCTCCGAGGTTTTTCCCATATTGGGTTTTCCTCATATATGAGGTGTTATGTGATGTATCCTTGTGTGTTCTTGCATAATGATCTCTTCGCTTATCTCATCGACTTGTCCTCTTGGTCTTTGATATGTTATACGATACTCACATTTAGGATTAAAAGGTTAAGAATATTGGAAACCACCGATTCACCCTCCCCTCTCAGTGGCATCTTGTGTTCAACAATTGGTATCAGAGTGTAGGTTCCCGGTTTGACAAGCTTTCTCCAGCTTGGGTAGATTCTGGTTTGTGGACACAATGGTTAACTTTGAGTCAATCCCTGCTCCGGTGTTTGATGGTTTAAACTATTCAGTTTGGAGTTGTAGAATGGAAGTCTACATGTCCTCCTTAGGGTATGATGTCTGGATGTCAGTTGTAAATGGTCCCTCTAGTCCTGTCAGTCCTCCCACCGCTCCTGAAGCAGAAAGAAGATCCAAGTGCAATGTTGAAGCTATGAAGGCTATCCTTAGTGGACTTACCAGTGATGTTTCTTCAAAGGTGGACAAGTGCAAGTCAACAAAGAGCTCATGGGATGGATTGAAGAAACTTTATGAAAATGGACCTAGCACTATTGAACCCATTTGTGGAAGCAAGAAGAACAATAGAACAAACAAATGTGTAGATGATGAAGATAGATCAATTAGTAGCTACAACAATGATGAAGAGGAAACTCATCTCTTCATGGCCCAAGCGACATAAAGTGAGATGCACACATCTCAAAGTGGTCATGTAGATCAATCCTACCGACAAGATGTGTTTGGTAGCGATGAAGAAGATGAAGCTAAAGTAGATCTTGAAGGAGAAATTGTTAGTGCACTCGAGGAACTTAACAGAGTAAGAAAATAATACAAGATGTTCAAGAATTTTGTTGTTGTGGAACAAGACCGGTTGTTCAAAGGTCTTCAAGAGTGAGAGCTAACCATTGCTAATATGAAAGCACAAGTGGATGATGTAAAAAGGGTGAGTGTAGAATCAGAATCAAATTTGGATATCAAGAAGTGCAGGTACAAAGATTTAGAATCAGAGCTAGAGGCCAAGGATAAAGAATGTCAAAAGATAAAAGGAGAAATGGAGAATCTCCGGAAAGATCTTGAGAAGAGCCAAAATGAGCTCAAGGTAAGGATCTGGTATGAAGGCAGCTCTGAAGCCTTAGATAAGATGTTGAACAAGCAAAAACACTCCAAGGATACAAGAGGATTAGGATATGATGTTGGTGAATGCTCCACTAGCAAGGCTACCCCCAATAAAGAAATTCACTTTGTCTCCTCAAGTGGAAAGGACAAGGGTCAGACCCTCACAGTCAGAAATGCTCCAAGGAAGAAGGTCGACCTAACTACAACCAATGAAGATATGAGGATCAAGATTGTTGTTGAAAAGAGGAACAATGTTGATACAAAAGGAAAAGGAAAGTTGAGAGAAGATAGCTTCACCGGAAGTAAGAAATTGAGAGGATAGCCTAAAAGACCTCCAACCAGTAGAAGACAAAGAGATGTTGTTGTCCACAAATCAAGACAAGTGTGGAAGAAAAAGGGATCAGATGGAAGAACTGCAGAGAGTGGACAACCCAAGATCAATCCCTAGAGAAGCAGAAATGGAGAAGCTAAACCGATAATATCACCTCATGTTTGGCAAAAAATTTTTGTAAGTTATAAGCCCTCGTTCTCCGGTTATTGCTTTTCATGCAAAGATTATGGCCATAAAGTTGATGCATGTAAAAAGAGGTCTAGGAATAGACAAAGTATTTTTCTTGAATGTAGAAAATTGCATAAGCCCTCTCCCGATTATGCTAACAAGAGTCCATTAGCTATTCCAAGAAATGAGAATGTTATATATTATAACTATAATGGACTTGGCCATAGAAGTCATGAATGCAAGAACAAGAAATTTCAGTCATATGGCAGTCAGTGTAACAATCATGCTCATTATGGAAGAGGTTTTAGAACATATGAGCATCAAAGACCTGCATGGAACAAAAGGAGAAATGTTCCTGCAAAATCAATAAATCTATTGAAACTGGTAGCTAGCTACAATAGCACAATTAGAAGAAGAAGATCAAACCGGTTTGATAGAAGGTCCTCCAATCATCCAATTGACATGAACACAGTACGCTTCTATAGCAATGCTTCCAGTCATACTTTAGAATCTAGTAGAGCAAGGACAAATCAACAGAAGAAAATTAATACTGCTCCAAAGACTACAAATGAGAAAAGGAGGGAGACCAAGTAGGTATGGCGGAAGAAGGAAGAGAATAGAACCAAGGACCGACACTGTGCATTCAATGCATAGGTGATGTCTCCTAAGGATTAAAGGAGATGCAGGACCTTAGGGGGAGCTACATAATGATCGCATTATTCACCCCCTAATTTCAAAAGGACAAAGGTTAGATCAGGTCAATATCGGTACAAAGAAAATGATGAGATGACAGTGTGTGTAGTTACTACCTTGGCTACAAATCTACACATGTGAGATGGATCACTACTACAAATGTCAATGGAAAAAACTATTGGTAGCAGAGACTTTTATCTCAGGGTGATGGAGTTCAGAGGAAGGTGTCTCGGTGGAGGTATTGGACCTGTATAATAAATGGGTATGTATAATATGTTACCGGTATGGATGATAACTGATATTGCAGATTATGTGTCAATGTGTTCCAGGATCATTGCAGTGACTCCGGTGGCTTGGACAGAGAAAATCATGTCTCAGGAGATATTGAAAAAGTCTTGAATGACAATGTGTTGGTCCAATAGCTGATCTTATATGCATACATCATTTTGATTTAACCGATTTGATAGTTGACATGATGGTGATGTAGTTTGGCATTGTTGTCATGTAAGATCATGTCACAAGATGTGATGGATATCATGTGGAAGTGGAAGACCATCTGTAGATCATGTATGCTCAGCTCTACCAGTACAAGGTGTAGATTGGTGTCCCGGTTTAGGACCTAACAAGAAAAGAAGGTCTGAGATCTATTGTTTAGGGGGAGTTCACAACCATATCGTCTAATTGGTATTAGATATGCTAGACACGGGGGCAGATCCGATATTTTTGTAACTGTACCGTTGTGTTAGTGACTTTGGGAAGGTGCCCATTCAACTTATCTATCTATCAAAGTCACAATCAGTTTGTCTGGGAGAACAACCCGCAAAGAAAGAGAAAGTTCTTACTCAACCGGTTATGAGCAAAGAGGGAGAGTTACTTGCAGAGGGGAAGAATATACAAGTGATATCAAATTGGTATCAGTGTCAACATCAACAACTGGTATCAGCAAAATAGTGTCAGAATAACTTTCTACATATCAAAGGGGAGAATATGCAGTCTGACCGGCAGGTAAGTGAAATTCACTGACACACTTTTCTACAATTGGTATTAGATTGGTATATTAAATTTGTGTCGGTTGGTGTCTAAACCCTCTATATATAGTGTTGTTGGTTGAGAGGATGCAGAGTATAATGGCCAAAGGGGGAGAAGCAACCGATAGGAGTCTCCTTTGCCATTGTTGTCAAAGGGGAAGAGAAAACCAATAGTATACCGAATACTACATGTGTTGACATCAATGCCAAAAGGGGAGATTGTTGGCATTGTGTTGTCATTGATGTCAACCATTATAGCATGTCACCTGGCATTGCTATCATTGATGTCAACTTGTCATTGGATTCACCGGTAAGTAAGTATTGGAGACCAGTATGGGATATTGACCGGTGAGTAGACATTGGGGATAGTTGGCATTATGGAATGTCAACCAGTGAAAAATGAGTTGGCAGTGTGTTGTTGTCAACTGGTAAGATTGTGACCGATAAGGAAGCAAGGTTGAACCTATGAAGGGTCCACAAGAAACCGATATGCAATTTGATGACACATAGAAGGACTCCCATTGGTCAAATTTGTTGTCATAGGATGAAGAGAAGACTGACATAAAGAATGTTGTTGCAAGATGTTAAGAAAGACAAATGGGAAGTCTACCGGATCATATGTCAACTTGAAGATGTATCTTCTCAAACAAGGTAGTCAGATCAGTGCTATACTGAAAGCAGAGAATGTAATATAATGTCAACTGATTCCCACCAGTTATTGGCCAACAGGTGACAAGGATCTACTCCCACCGGTAAGTGATAATACTCTGGGATACGACATAAAAGTTAAAGGTAGGTGATTGAAGGCTCATACTGGATGATCAAGATGGAACATAAAGATGACTTAGGTGCATGAAATCAGAGATATGCATTGATTCAACAAGTGAAAGCATGATGTTCTACCAGGATAGAAGAAGAAGAGTAAGAAGTGATGAGTTTTTCACTTTGACAAACTGGTTGAGATGAGAACCGGTCAAATGAAGGAGAAGGAAATGTTTGGAATTTGCAGACAAGAGTGTGTTACCAAGATGCAGACGGAGACAGTTGAAGATTGATGGCATGGAGTCATCAAGGGTGTCACCGCTGTGCAGGCAAGAATATTTTCCACCGGTAAACATATCTACTAGTATGTTGGATAATTTGCATTGGATATTGTTGATGTGTTGTGTCAGCCAATAGGATGTCAATCGGTAAGCTAACAAAGAGACAAAGTGAAGAGCTCCTATCAGATGGACATGTGTCTGAGTTTTGGTGACCGGGCAAATGATCCAATCGACAGAACAAAGAAGAGATAGCATGAAAGTTGACAGGTTAATGTATAACCAGTAGGGTAAAAAGACCAATAACATAAAGCATACACTAGTTGTGTGTTGTGGTCGGTGACTAAGCCTGAACAAACACAATGAAGTGAGTTGGATGCCGACAAAGATGACATGTGGATTCCAAGTGGCAAATGCATAGTAGTCAGTAAAGAGTCCATCGGTGAGGTAGTTGGTGATTGGTCAGACATTAAATGTCAATTGTGACTTTCATGGGTCAAGTGCAAGGGTTTGCGACTCGATGCAGATCGATAGGCAAAGATCTCCAGTGAAATGATTGATGTAGGTTATCCAGGTGCAGATTGGATTTGGTAAAGATAACCACGAGATCATTTAATGTGTCTGACAAATGCGGATCATTGATCAGCCTGTCGTGTTTGCTAAATATAGAAAATGTGTATTGGAAGCAATGAGATTGGCGGTGATGGGTCATCTGTTGTAGGTTGACAATATGAGAGAAGAGATCCGATGTGATCTGATACGGATTTTGTTGGTGAATAAAACCTTAGCATGCCAAGATTTGATTCTCTCTTTTAGCAGCAAAGCTTGGCTATAAATATGCAGACAAGATTGAAGATGATTGATGTTGCATGTTGAATATTGAAGATCAGAGTGTGAGAGTGCAACAGAGAGTTGATCAGTCAGAGAGTTCATTGAATAACATTGAAACGACTGAGTGTGTGGAGGTGCAACCGGTAATAGGGTTTAACAGAGGTTCAACCACTAAGGGTAAAGTAACTAGTAAGATGCAAAAGAGTGCAATAGCAAAAGTGGACCGATAGTGAGAACCAACAAGACGATAACAAAGAGTGAAGAAGACAAGGGTGAGTACCTGTGGAGATCCGACAAGGAAGAAACAGAGCAGGGTTTGACCGGCAAGCAAAGTAACCGGTAACCAAGTGCAAAGTCTTACAGTTCATCAACCGGTAGAGTCTGAACCGGTAAGGAAACAATAGCAAGAAAATGAGAGTAGAGAGAGAGAGTAGCAAGAGGTCAGACAAGGAAGAGGCAGAGTGACAGAAAGAGGATTGAACCAGTAAGGCAGAGGAGAAGTGAAACCGGTAGAGAGATTATATGCAGAGGTTACAAAACTCATTTGTAACCAAGTTATTACTATTTTATTGTATGCATTCATTGTAATCACTGAGTTGGGTTTCGGTGTAGAGGTTGGTGCTCCTTGGGTTGGTGCCCTAAATCAGCAGGGGTTTGTGCTCCTTGGGTTGGTTCCCTAAATCAGCAGAGGTTGGTGCTCCTTGGGTTGGTGTTCCTTGGGTTAGTGCCCTAAACATTGTAATACAATTGTTTATTGTGAGGCTGGATTGGAGCAATAGACTCCAGCAACATTTCTCACCGAGGTTTTTCCCATAATGGGTTTTCCTCATATATCACTTGTTATGTGATGTATCCTTGTGTGTGCTTGCATAATTATCTATTCCCTTATCTCACCAACATGTCCTCTTGGTCTTCGATATGTTAACCGGTACTCACATTTAGGATTATAAGGTTAAGGATATTGGAAACCATTGATTCACCCCCCTCTCAGTGGCATCTTGTGTTCAACATCACTTTGGCATTTCAAACTTCTATGATTTTGACCATGTTTGATTCTACTCACACCAACTTCAATTCTCAAACTTCACTTATCACTTGGTTTTTGGCCTTGAGTTCAACCCTGATTGGCTGGATGAAGGTGCTCTAGGCACCATTGTCCTTGGACAATAGCACCTCGAGTGTCATTATCTTGATAAAAAGGGTCCAATTTTGGTCCTGACAATAGTCATAAAATGTGGGTAGCAATCCCCTTCCTGTGTCACCCTATATCTCAAAATTTCAAACACATTTAATGTAGTGAGGTATAAAAGAAATCCTTACCCCCTTATTTGAACATCTCTCTTTTATCTCTCTACATGATTCAAGTTCAAATTCAATTCAATTCAGGTGAGAAAGCAATCAAGTATCTTCAAGACATTGAAGGAGAGGTCAAGAATTCAAGATGGAATCTATGATCAACATTATATGAAGACATACTACATGACAACATCAATCTTTTATGGAGACTTCAAAGCAAGACTTATCAAGGTATACCATTTCAATTCAGATCTAGCCTCTCCTCTAAAATGGCACACTTCATATTTTCATTACATTTCAAATTTAAATTCAATTATAGGGTCAATTCCAAACCTGGGGTTTGACTTAGGCAAACCATTATCCTAGAACATATTTCTTCTATTTCCATGTGTTGGTGATATGTTTAAGAGATGTGAATTTATAATTTGAGAGCATGGACAAAGATAATCAAATCCAACTTTTACAAGCGTATTAAGTGGAGGATAGCTTTGGCCTACACTAAAGTGTGAAGAAATTTCCCACAAAAATTCTAGGGTAGATTCTAAGCAACGTTCTTCTTCCACATCAATAAGATTTGTTTGTATCCAACATTCGAGGGACATATTTGCTCGAAGCTACTTTGTCCCAAATTTTTAGGCTCAAATTATTGTCACAGGTTCTATTCGTGTTCCTCATCTTTGCTTTTATGATTATAGCTTCATATCTAATCTCCAACTACCTGTTCATGTTCATTTATGTCAAATTTTTTATCTTTAGCCCTAGATCTAGCATTCTCTTTCATATTTTCAAAATCCAATTCAACCCTAAACAAAAGAGGAGTGAAATTTAATCAACATTCAACCCTTTTAATAGCAATTGAGACTGATTCTATTGATCTCACTGCTCTCCAATGTAATGTTGAAAAATAGGTCTAGTTTGAATGCCTAAGCATATAAATTGTATTTCACCACCTCACATTTTGGGGAACTTGACATAGTGCTTGCATTATTTTTATTTTTTGTAATGTGTTGTAAATTAGGGTTTCATCATTTGGGTTGTGTTATCCCTAAGGTTTGCACCCTATCTAAACTTAGACTTAGCTAACGTATGAAACATAGGACTACTTATAGGTAGTGGGCACCGTATAACAAAAGTAGACCTCCATAGAGGGCTAGTTCCCTTATAATACCTCCTAAAAATACTAGATTTTCTTGGGAAAATAGATAGGAATATTGCTTGTAAACTAAGAACTAAACTAATAGGTGACACACCAATAATTTAATTCTGGAAATGATACGTTTTATTTCCTACAACTTGACTTAATTAGGACCCTATTATGTTCACAACTCGGTTAAGACTATGATGATCATAAACATCTCATATGAAGGTTTTGTTTCAGTTTTTTTTTAAAGTTGAATGAGTTCACACAACAACAATCAATTGAAATACAAATAAGCACAATAAGTAACCTGATCTAAGCATGTCATTTCTTGTTTAACGTTGTGTAGATGAAGAAGAAAACATGGGACTTAATCAAAATCACGATGTAATCTCATAAATTCCATACAACCATAATGAAACAACAAGAAAACATGAGTAGGAACATCATATCTTTATTGATTTTTAAGAAAGAGGCTAATTACAATGCAATAAAATGACTAATTAAAATCAAAATTTTTGATTTACAAGGGTAACTTTTTGTTGTGTGCATAGAAAGAAGCAAAAACTAACTTCAAAGAAGACTTGTGATTGTCTTTTATTGCAGAAAGCTCCTAATTTCAAATTCAAATCTCTAGCTCCCTTTGAACTAAAGATTACTAGAGATAAGTGAACTCCAAGAGGAGATGAGGTGGCCTCAAGATCACCTTCAAATCAGGTGCTTAGCAGAAACAAACTCCTTAAAAGCGGGATCAGGTGACTTTTGAATTTTAAAATCATCTTCAAGGGTTGAGCAAGTTTGAAAATCCCATAAAAGTAGTTGAAACTAAAGATATCATGCTAATTATGCCCTCTAAACCACCCTTGACTAGTACCCAACCCATGAGGGCCTTAAAATTAAGTGTAAGACTACTGATTAGACCTCTAAAACCTCCCCAAAATGGGGGATCTTTTCTTCGGTCGGCCCCCTTGGCTTACTTTTGAAATTTGAACTTAGGTTTTGTATTTATGATTGATTTGTTTGTAGTTCGAATTGGGTGTTTGGGTTGTTTGAACTTTTCCTTTTTGAAACAAGGATCTTACTACTCTGGAACTAGTTCAACCTCTTTGAAATAAGGGAAAACTGATAGCTTTGAACTTGAAATTCAAATATTTCCACCAAGATCCATAAAATCAGGGATATAAATGCTATCACATGTGTCTCTTTGGTCTTTTGCTACCTTTCCTTGTCCTCTCATCAAGAGTAAGACTACTACCCCTACAACTCTGAGTTTAGTCATTGGGGCTCTTGATTGTGACTTTAGTTTCTCCTAAGGACTCCTTGTTCTTCAAGATTGTCAGAGAAATATTTGATCACTATTTTCTTGAGTGCAAACTGTCCTTATTGACTGTCTTACCCTTTGGAAACTATGACAAGATTGTCTTATGAGTTTCTTTGGGGATTGAGATCTTTGTATCTTAGCATTATGACTGCAGTTTTATTAGTATACATTTTTTTCCCTCATTTGACAATGATCCTCCTAATAAACATCCTCGAGTGCCAACTCAATACTGCTACAGATCCTTTGCTATTATTACACTACTCTTCATCAATATTGAGTTTATTGGTGCTTTAGACATCATTATTGTCTTCAAGGTATGTTGTAGCATGACTAAGGCCCACAATATCTTCATTAATCTTTATTATCTTTGTTGTTACTAAGGTCCCTTATGAGTGCTCCTTTATACAATACTGCTCATTTCTAGCTTGAGCATTAGGTAACTGTCACAAATGTCTTTGTCTCACTATAGTATCATTAATTATACACCCTTATTTAGGGTTGTCCAATTCCATGCTTAGGTTAGCACCCACCTTAGTGTGTCACATTGCATTTATAAGGCTCCTTTAGGCATTTAATTATTAATTTAATTAAATCTAAAGTCCTCTCTCAACAGTTCACATATCATAAATTTGGGCCCTTAACCCTAGGTGTTCCCCTTTTATTTTATTTCAATTAATCCTAATAATGTCCTAATTTCATTCTTCAAGGCACATTTTCACATATCTAAACACCTTAGATTGACCTACCATGTTGGATTTGGCTTTATAAATGCTCACCATTCTCGTCTCAACCTTGTTTCCCAAATTTTAGGAGCTTAATTTGGTTGTATTATAATGTTCAAATCCTTCTTTGTCTCAATTTTTATTAATTCTAATTCGGCCTAAAGGTGATTTTAATTATGAAATCTCTATATAAGGCATCCCTCTCAATTCATTTTCACAATAATATAATCATATGCAAACATTATCATCAATTCAAGAGAAATTATTCTTCCTCAAGAGAAGATTTGATTCAAGTAGCAACAAATTACATCAAGGCATCTTCAATTTATGTTTTATCTATGCTTTCATGATGGATTTTATGTGATTTATTATGTTATTGCATCAACACATGAAGGACTTATCCTGAGATCATTGCATCACCTATTGAAGGTATAATCATTTGCATTCAAGCATTTCAGTCGTGCCCTCAAAAGGCAAGCTTTTCCACTTTAGTTCAAGTTCAATTTTTATTTATTTAGGGTTTGACTTATGGAAAACCCCTCTCCACATTTCCCCTCTCCACAACCCCCTTTATTTCCTTCTTGTGTGCAGTTATAGGTATCCAGTAGAGTCAGGAAGATAAGAACAACTTCAAGGCCTTGAGATAGAGTATCCAGCCAAATTTTAGCAGAAAGTGCCTAGACTAGGGTGCCCAGTGCCTTAGTCCATCAGGACCAAGACACCCAACACCCTATTCCCCCAGGACCAAGGCACCTAGAGTCCTCCCCAATCAACCCTAGATTTGGTAGGCAAGTTTCAAATAATCTCATTTTGTAGATTAGTACAGTCATTGAGACCAAAGTGCCCAACACCCTAGTCTTTCTAGATGAAGCCCATGTTTTTGTCACAGGGGCACATAAGATTCCCATTTCTAGATCTGTGATTTTTTTTCTTAGTTTTCTTTCTATATCAGACTATTCTTGTTGTTGTTTTAGTTGTTTTCATTCATCCTATTAGCTTAGTTTATCATTCTCCTACATTTGTCACATTCCCTTTCATATCAACGAAGGAATATAAACCCTAAAATTATTCCTTGACTCTCTTTTGATGAATACTAAGAGGGGGGGTGAATTAGTATGCCAAAAATCTCTGCACTTAAACACTTTGCAAGACTAATAGTAAATCGATAAAACAGTTTAGCAGACAAACCGGTTAACACACATGCAAACCAAATAGCTAATAATGCATTCACCCACAGAAGCAAAAACACCATAACACAAGAGATTTTGACGTGGAAACCCAAATGGGAAAAACCACGTTGAGATGGAACTCACAAGTAACTATCTGCAAAATAGGAACCAGACCAGTTAAGGTTAGACCGGTTAAGGTCTTACAATGTTCTTTACCAGAATAGATCCTGTTAGGAATCTCAATCTCTGTTAGGAGATAAGTCTGATTAAAGACTACCTTGCTAGAGGATTTTAGATCCACATATGTGAACCACCTTGTTAGAGGATTTACAAAAGGTTTTTGGGCCTACCCGGTTAAGGGCTACAAACTTGTCAAAGATGTGAGTAATCAACAAGTGTTTGATCTAGCTAATAGCACAAACTGCTTGGTTGGATCCTTGATAGCTCATTCCTAATGCACTCCAGCATTACTTCAGTCTTCTACACAGTCATATTCTCTCCAACTCCTCAACCACCTTAAACCCTAGCAACAACATAAACTTTTGCTACAACCACATCAACAACCTAAAACCCTAGACATGATGTCCTTATAAAGGAATCTGATTTCATGTCGGTCCAATAGGATTACATAACAATTTCCTAGGTTCAATGAACCTGGACATTCTTGGTAACACAACACAAAAAGCACTGTTAAGGTGTCGGCACCGTCAAATAATCAGTGGATGGTAACTCATCACAAAATGTCGGTTGGTAACTCATCACAGAGTATTATCGATTCATACAAAATGTTGGTTGCCAGTTTGACAAAAATGAAGACTGGTAAAAATGTGTTATGTCGCTTTAATCCCTCGTACCGCTTGGGATCCACGAACCGCTTGTTGTCAACATGCCGCTTCAGACCGAGAAACACATTCTGCAAAACACCAATAGTCTAAAGACTATAATACAACATACCGGTTGTGCTCTAACTCATACATATAAAGGAGATCTAAATGAAAGTGTGTCCATCAATGACAATCACAACATAAACATAAAAAATGCCAACATCTTTCACAAGAGTTAGTCAAAGTGAATGACTCATTTAGGTACTTTCATATTCCAATGTATGAATGAAAGTGGAGTTAGGTCCTAATACTATCCAATTCCATTTTCATCCATCAAATTTTGGTGAACCTAACATCTTTCATGCTTAATTTTGATTTATGGTCTCAAATCTAATTTTTTGTGCATTTTTAAATTCAAATTTGCACTCATAGATTGAATTTCCAATTGAATTACATAAATTTAGAGCTTAAATTCATAAAAACTATAATTTATAATCCTAAAATTAACTTGTGGGTTGCATTTTTTTTCAATTGTGTTTTCAAATTTAGATACTTTCATTTCATAATTTTATTTAAAAAAGAAAAATACAAAAAAAAAACCCTTTTTATCCATTTTGTGTGTTTGCATGCTTTAGATCATTTCATTGCAGTAGTTAGCATTTCTTTTCAAAATGTCAAATTACTCTTTACAATTCTTTCGTGCCTTTGACAATCCATTTGCTTATAATGACTATCCTTTAGAAGAAGTATATAGTAGATAAGAACTTGATAAGGCTCTTGATGGTTTCCTTTATCCTAAGTCTTTTAAAATATCCTTTTGCCAAATGTTAATCAACATAATGTATAAGCCACTTAGTAATGATGACCTTGAGATGTTGGATAAAACTCATGATGATTTCATCCTTACCTCTAAATCATCCTCTAAATGTCCAAAAACTCACAAGGATGTTATCATGCATGACAATCCACTTTATGAACCTTTACCTTCTATTAATCCTATTTATGAAGAAGTTTTTGTGATAAAAGAAGTTGATGTGGTTGACAATCCTCAATATCCAACTTTAGAATATAGAGATGATGCCCTAATGAACCATGATAATACCTCTCCTAAATATTATCTCGTTCATGAGGATACTTTGGTGCAAGAAAAGATTCTTAACACTCCCTTTTTCAACTCTTCCTCTTAAGGATGAAGTTTAAAAAATTGATGTTGATCTTTCTCCTAAAATATGCCCGTCTCATAAGACTATCCTAGAGAAACAAGTATCGATATCATAAAAACCTTCCTTAATGTTACTTTACCTTCCATACATGGTACCTCTCCTAGAGAAGAAGTGTTGATGGACATTGATTTATCCTCTCCCAAATTTGGTTATACCAATGAGGGCACGTTAGTGCAAGAAGAGGTTATGATCACTTCTTTCAAAATTGTCCCTTCTAAGGATGAAGCTTTGAAGAATGATGTTTATCCTAAAATGTACCTCCTGAGGATAATTTGGTGCAAGTGGATGATATTGTAGCTATCTTTCCTAGTGATACCATATCTTCTTTTAGTTTCAAGGAGGTTCCCACAAGAGATGAATCATTAATGAGTCATGTTTGTCCTTCTCCTAAAGCTTGTCTTACCCATAAAGATACTTTGCTGCAAGAGAATGAAATCATTAGCAATTTCCTTGATTCTCTCCCTTCTAAAGATGTATCCTTGGAGAACAAAGATCTTAATGAAGTCAATACCATTCATATTTCTATTTATGATAAGCTTAATCCCAATAAGCCTCCTAACATCTTAAAAGTTGCAAAATACATATGTAAAAGAGGTGATATGGAAAGACAACTAGAACCAAAATATGGTTTTGAATAATATCATACATTTAATGCTTGTGTCAAAAATAAAGATCCCAATGTTCTTCTCACTTCTCTTTCTCCCCCCTCTCACCCTAAGAAACACATTGATAAGGATCTTGTTGAGAAACTCCATGATATCTTAGCAAATATCTCCTTTTGGGACTTGATTCAAACTTCCCCTTCATACCATAAGTTGATCCAAGAAACCTTTCATAAAGTGGTTTCTTATCCTTCTTCTAAACCAAATGATATTACATTTTCACAAGATAAATTTCCATCTATAGAGGTTAAAAATAGAGATGACACCCTTATGATTACTCCTCGCATTCATGAACAAAACATAAGAGGTGCCTTAATTGATAATGGGTCAACACTTAACATTTGTTGTGTTGACTTATTAGATAAGCTAAATTGGGATCATTCTTCTATTAAACCCAACCCTCTTAGTGTTTGTGGATTTGATAATGCTCCTAGAGAGTCACTTGGTATAGTCATATTACCTATCAAATTAGGACCCGTGACTTTACCTACTTCGATTCATGTCATGCCCAACCATCTTAATCATAACCTTATAGGTAGACCGTGGATTCATGCTATGAAATTAGTCCCTTCTACTCTTCATCATATAATAAAATTCATATATAACAATGAACTTCACACAATCAAGGCTGATCCCAATCCTTATGATTTTATTCATGATGAAGTAGGATGCATTTCTCCCTTTAATACTACGATTCCTTCAACAACACAATCTCCTATCAATGATTCTTCCTTAGCAAGGAATTGGGGTGCATTAGATTTTATACCTTCCTTCAATGGGTATAAGTGTTGGTATTTTGGATATGTTGATATGGTTTTGTCATTGATTTCAACACTTGTCATCACTTGTCAACACTTATCAGCACTTGGAGATCTTTGGTTATGTTCACCAGCAAGTCAAAGACTTATGCATAGTCACTGGTATTTGGTTCACCGACAGATTATATTGTTCACCGACACTTGGAATGAATTGGAAACTACTTGATTACGTTGAAGATATTATTTTATCACTTGGTTTTGGCGATTTGGTTATTAGTTTATTCAGGTTTGCATATTTGTTGTTATCGACAAATACGTCAAGGTAATGCACCGATAGGCACATCTATTCCAGATCAACATGACACATTATGGAGATGATTTATTATTATTGTAAATGCATTGAGCCGACATCATGCATCGGATATTGATTTATTTGTAATTGATTTTATTGTAATATCTTTTAGTGGGCCGACCTATTCAATTTGGTTTTAGGTTATGGTATAAATGTAAGATCTCATTTGTGAGATTATAATGTGAATGCGAAAAGGATTGAAATAAGGTATATGCAAAAATAAGCAGAGCTATACAAGCAGACAACATTTGAAGATTGAAGGAAGGTTTTTGTGAAGACAATCAGAACTAAAACGGTACTGAATCCAGCATATGAAGATGCTATTTTATGCAGTATATTATCATTGGATTTAACCATCTAATTGTAGTCAGTGTGACTCTCATTTTGTGATTGAGCAGTGAGCTCTAGGCAACTGGCCTTTCTGCATGTGCAGAATCTATATTGTACACACATACTATCTGCAGTAGTATCATTTGATTGTGGGTAAGGCTTCCCACTGTGGTTTTTCCCCTTATAGGGTTTCCACGTACAAATATATGTGTTATGTGTTGTGGATGTTATTGTCTTTTTGTTTCATGCATTAATCTTTACCAGTATTGCAATTAACTGATAAAACTATCTACCGGCATAAAGTTTGGTTTACCGGTATTAAGAATTAAGTTTTGGTTAAGTTAATTTTCATTGAATTTATTGGACAACTGATTCACACCCCCCCCCCCCCCCTCTCTCATTTGTCTCTGGGACCTAACAATTGGTATCAGAGCATAGTCCTCTTTTTGCAAAAGTTTAACAACTTTAGGAGATTCAATATCTTCTAACTATTTCAGGAAGGACAGTCTGAAACTTGATGGAACTAACTATGGCATATGGAAGACTAGGATGGAGACACATTTGAATTGCACTGGAAAGGACATATGGGATGTTACAAAGAATGGCTATACTTCTCCTACTCAAGGTCAACCTAATCCACCAACCTTGGCTAAAGATGAAAAAAATGATTGCAAAGCAAGAGAAGCACTTTTGAGCGCATTGTCAGATCAACAAATCATGGGATTGTCATATAGATCTACTGCTAAAGCTATTTGGGACAAACTAGAAATATTGAATGAAGGAGATTCCACAATCAAAATTGCAAAACTTGAATGCTTCTGGGTCAAGTATGAAAGTCTGAAAATGGAAGAAGATGAAAGAATTTTTGCTTTTATGGAAAGAGTAAATGAAATTGTTTTGGGTATACAATGTTGTGGAGGAACCTTAAGTGAAGATGAGATTGTTTCTAAAGTTTTAAGAGTTTTACCACCGACATATAAAATGAAAGTTACTGCTATAAATGAATTAAGAACAATGCCTAATGCATCAATATCTAGAGACGCTTTGGTTGGAAAACTTTCAGCTTTTGAACTTGAGGAATTTGGTCATGTTGCTACTATTAAGACAGATCTAGCTTTCAAGGCATCATCATCAACTGCAGCATCATCATCATTATCTGATAGATCTGACTGGAAAGCCTTCTATGCAAGAGAACTTGAAGAAAGAAGGAGAGAAAATGAAGAACTTGAAGCACTTTTTGCAAGGAAAATGCCTAAAGGTCCAATTGGAAGTAAGTATGAAGGTAAAGCACCTTTTAAATGTTTTAACTGTAATAAGATTGGTCATATGGCTTCTAGATGCTCTGATAGACATGCAAGATACATATAAGAACATATAAGCCTAACCCTGATTATCAAAAATACAAGTTTAAGAAGAATAGAGACAAATCTTGTTATTATGCTGATGAAGGAGTTATTGATGATTCCAATGAGGATCCGATAGACAATGCATAGGATTTTGTTGCTATAACAGAAGATCAACCGGCACCTACTGTTCAACCGGTAGAGCAGACCCTGGCAGCTAAAATTGAAGATAAGGATGAATGGATTACTGATTTAGGATGTTCACATCACATGACTGGTGATAAGAGTAAATTCTTAACGTTTCAGGAATGCAATGGAGGTCTAGTAAGATTTGGAGATGATAAAGCTTGTTTGATAAAAGGAAAAGGAACTATATCTTTTCATGGTAAGCACAATACTGATAAGGATTTCAGTTACAATTCAAGAATGGTAAATGCAAAATCTTAAACAGAACTGGTTTGAAAATTGCTACCGGTAATCAGACTAGAGGTAATATCTTTCATTTGAACAACAATGAGAAAGCATGTTTGATTGCATTGTGAAAGTTGGTTATGGAATAAGAGACTTTGTCATGTAAATTTTCATTATATTGTGAAAATCAGTACAACTAAGGCAGTTAGAGATTTACCTAAGATTGTTAAACCTCACAATCTGGTATGTAAGGAATGTCAACTTGGAAAGAAAGTTAGAGAAACTTTCAAGAGTATTATGAAGAAGTCTAACAATGTTCTTGATTTAATTCATACTGATTTATGTGGTCCAGCAAGAACTGGAAGTATATAAGGAGATAGGTATTTTATGCTAATCATTGATGACTATTCTAGAATGTGTTGGGTTACTTTTCTCAAGGAAAAATCTGAAGCATTTGGGAAATTCAAACTATTCAAGGTGATGGTAGAAAATGAAACCGACAAGAAAATCAAATGTTTGATATCTGATCAAGGAGGTGAATTCACATCTAAGGAATTTAATACATTTTGTGAAGTGAATGGGATACCCCGGACACCCCAGCAGAATGGAGTTGTGGAAAGGAAAAACAAAACTATCTTGGATGCAACTTGAAGTATGATATCAGAAGAAAATCTACCTCATATATACTGGAGAGAAGCGGCCAATACAACAGTTTATACATTCAACAGAGTTCACATCAGAGGTGAAACCGGTAAGACCCCTCATGAACTATGCTTTGGTAATACTCCTACTCTTAAATATTTCAGAATATTTCGAAGTAAATGCTATATTAGAAGAGATGAGTATATTGGAAAATTTGATCTTAGAAGTGATAAAGGAATATTTCTTGGTTATTCATCTAAGAGCAAGGCATATAGATGTTTTAACAAGAGATTGTAGAAAATTATTGAGAAGGCAAATGTGAAGATTGATGAACAGTTTAGAGGAAATTCAAGGTACACAGACTCTGAACTGGCAATAGAGATAATCACAAATGAATCTACTGTGAATACACCCATACAAAATGGTGATCAAGTTACACTGGCATCATCTGAAGATTCAACTGTTACTGAAGAACAACAACAAGTAAAAACACCCCGGTATGTAAGATTGAATCATTCTAAAGATCAGATAATTGGAAATAAATATCAAGGAGTTATGACTAGAGGAAGATTGGCAAATGAAGAGGTATGTCTTATTTCTCAAATTGAACCTACATCAATTAATGAGGCATGTGAAGATAAATAGTGGATTAAAGCTATGGAAGATGAATTAGAACAAATTGAAAGGAATAACACTCGATCATTAGTTCCCTGGCCCAAAGATAAAAATGTAATTGGAACTAAATGGGTTTTCAGAAATAAACTTAATGAAGATGGTAAGGTAATCAGAAATAAAGCAAGAGTAGTGTGTAAGGGATATTCTCAGAAAGAAGGAATTTATTACAATGAAACCTTTGCACCGATATCTAGAATTGAGGCAGTCAGACTCTTATTGGCTTTTGCAGCACACAAGAACTATAAAGTATATCAAATGGAGATATTGAAGAAGAAGTTTATATTGAACAACCTGCTGGATTTTCTTTGACAGATAACAAGGACATGGTTTGCAGGTAAAGGAAAGCTTTATACTATCTAAAACAAGCTCCTAGAGCTTGGTATGCTAGATTGGACAAATATCTCTTGAAGCTTGGATACACTAAAGCTAATGCTAACAACAATCTATATTACAAAGTGACTAATGATGACATCTTGGTTATTGAAGTTTTTGTTAATGATATAATCTTTGGAGGAGAAGATGGATTGTGTAAAGACTTTTCTAACAAAATACAACAAGAATTTGAAATGTCTATTATTGGAGAGATAAAATTCTTTTTAAGATTGCAGATTTCACAGACTGATAAAGGTATATTCCTATGTCAATCTAAGTACTTGAAGGAATTACTAAGGAAATTTGGCATGGAAAACTGTAAACCGGTAAGCACACCTATGACTACAACTGATAAATTATCTTTGAAAGATGAATCAACACCTGTTAATCCGACTAGATACAAGCCTATGATAGGAGGTTTACTATATTTGACACAAACAAGACCTAATATTATGAATGCAGTATGTATTGTTTCAAGATTTCAGAGTAATCCTAAAGAAAATCATGAATCAACAGTGAAAAGGATTTTTCGGTACCTACAAGGCACTACAAATCTTGGTTTATGGTATCCTAGAGATGAAAATTTTGATTTATGTGCATACACAGATGCTAATTGGGTAGGAGATGTGGATGACAGAAAGAGCACTACCAGAGGAGCATTTTTTCTTGGTAGTAGACTAATTTCATGGTTGAGCAAGAAACAAAGTTGTACAAGTCTATCAACAGCAGAATCAGAATATGTTGCAGCAGCAACTAATTGCACACAAGTATTATGGATCAAGCAAATGTTGAAGGACATAAAGGTAAAATGCAAGGAACCTATAACTATTTACTGTGATAATATGGCAGCAATTGATATATCAAAGAACCCAGTATTTTACTCTAAGACTAAACATGTTTCTATCAAATTCAATTTTCTAAAGGGGAATGTTGAAGCAAAAGAAGTGAAATTGGTTTATGTGAATACTAAAGAGCAGATTGCAGATATTTTTAAAAAGCCTTTGCCTAATGAAACTTTTGAGTATCTCAGAGAGAAATTTGGAGTCCTACCCCCACCGGTAGAGACTTAAACAGTTGATGTTTGTCATCAACCGGCAGAATTAACAAAGAAATATTTTATTCTAGCTTTGATGAGGAGAGCTACTTTTGAGGGGGAGTAATTGGTATATTGAATGAGTTGGTATTTTTTATTTTGGTTTTTGTAATGCTTTGGCATTTGATGTCAAAAGGTAGAGATTGATATGGAAAAACACATACATTGTCCCTTGGGGGAGAGATTGTTACTTTTGGGAAAGAGTGTTGGATTCATTACTCTCTGGTTAATGATCTCTTTGGGAGATTGTTGGTTTTTGGTTTTTGGCATTTCTGTTTTGGCACTTTGATGGTTTTTCCATCTTGTGTTGCCATCAATGCCAAAGGGGGAGATTGTTGCTATTTTGGATATGTTGATATGGTTTTGTCATTGATTTTAACACCTATCATCACTTGTCAACACTTATTAGCACTTGGAGATCTTTGGTTATGTTCACCAGCAAGTCAGAGACTTATGCATAGTCATCGGTATTTGGTTCATCGACAGATTATGTTGTTCAACGGCACTTGGAATGACTTGGAAACTACTTGGCTATGTCGACGACATTATTTGATCACTTGGTTTTGGCAATTTGGTTATTAGTTTATTCCGGTTTGTATATTTGTTTTTACCAGCAAATAGGTCCAGGTAATGCACCGGTAGACACATCTATTCCAGATCAGCACGACACATTATGGAGATAATTTTTTATTATTGTAAATGCATTGAGCCGACATCATGCATCGGATATTGATTTATTTGTAATTGATTTTATTGTAATATCTTTTAGTGGTCCGACCTATTCAATTTGGCCTTAGGTTATGGTATAAATGTAAGATCTCATTTGTGAGATTATAATGTGAATGCAAAAAGAATTGCAATAAGGTATATGCGAAAATAAGTAAAGCTATACACGCAGACATCATTTGAAGATTGAAGGAAGGTTTTTGTGAAGACAATCAGAACTAAACCGGTACTGAATCCAGCATATGAAGATGCTATTTTATGCAGTACATTATCACTGGATTTAACCATCCAATTGTAGTCAGGGTGACTCTCATTTTGTGATTGAGCTATGAGCTCTAGGTAGCTGGTCTTTCTGCATGTGTAGAATCCATATTGTACACACATACTATCTGTAGTAGTATCATTTGATTGTGGGTAAGGCTTCCCACCGTGGTTTTTCCCCTTACAGGTTTTCCACGTACAAATATTTGTGTTGTGTTGTGGATGTTATTGTCTTTCTATGTCATGCATTAATCTTTACTGGTACTACAATTAACTAGTAAAACTATCTACTGGTATTAAGCATTAAGTTTTGGTTAAGTTAATTTTGATTGAATTTATTGGACAACTGATTCACCCCCCCCCCCTCTCAGTTGTCTCTGGGAACTAACAATAAGATTCCTTAATCTAAGAATGAAGTCGTGAAGGAGCCTTGTGTGTCATTTATCCAAACTTCTTCTAAATCAAATCCCACCCCTTCTAACAATACATGTCCTAATGATAATGGGGGCTCTTTAGACTTTAACACTAAGAATGAACCCTCTCCTCTAGACATGTCAACACATATATTTGATTTTACACATGGATACAATGGACGTGGTTTAGGATGTGTGTAACAAAGTTTTGATGGTCATGCTCAATCTATAGAAGGTCTAGGTTTCCAAATTAGTCCTCCTTTGTCAATTTCCCCTTCCCCATTGCCTAATACATCTATGTCTTCTTACAACTTTTTATCACAACAAGAGAGTATTTTGTGTATGCTTCTAAAAGCTAGCTTGATTACTCTCCCTTTAAAAAATTAAAGAAATGATCATAAGAAAAATCAACACAATCCTTCCTTTTGCAAGTATCATCAAATCCATGGCCATGCCACTAATGAATGTCATGATTTAGTGGATAAAATTCTACAACTTATTGTAACGGTACCATTTAAATACTAGATGACAATGGACTCTCATCGTATTCCTTCTATATAACATTAGTGTCTATTATGTTTCTCCTCATTATGTGACATTGGTAGCTTACCTATTGGGGGCTCATTGTCATTCATGATGGTACGATTTCATGTGCAATCATACTTTGCTAAACAAAGTAGCCTATTTTATATCTTCTCTTGTCTCTATGTTGGGGGGAAAGAATGATTTCCAAATATTTATCCTTCTTAAGATTAACCTTTCCCTTTGTGAAGTAGTGTCTTTACTAAGGATCTCTTTTTGATAGTGGAGGTGTATATTCCGACTAGGGATCCCCTCCCTCTTATTGGAACAAGTATCCTGAAGAAGGATCTTATCCTTTCCTTATAAGTACATATCCATAATTAGGGCCTCTTTCTTAACATTCAAAGTCTATAATCATTCATCAAATTCTTCTCCTTATTGAATTGTATCTTTTATAATGAACCGTTCTATATTGTGATATGCATCCCCGTTGAGGATATTTTTCTTGTCTTAGAAGAGTGTTTCTTTTATAAATGATCTCTCTTTGGTGTCCTTGTCTCCATTCTTGGGGGGCAAGAATAATGTTTCATTCTCTCTTTTCCAAACATTGCTTTTTTCCCTTTTTTGAGTTGCATCTTTCATAATTTAATGTCATTTCTTGCATAGAAATGTCCTTTATATGAGTGCATGTGTGTTCTTTGTTTGAAATGGTACATCTTTTATGAACAACCTCTCCTTAGTGAAAGTGTCCAATCCTTCACTAAGAATCCAGTTTTTTCTAAACATTGGAGAAGGTGCACATATTCTTAGTCCTCTTCTCCTTCCAAGATATCATCTTTATTAAAGATCCCCTCTATTTTTCGAGGCAGATATATTTATGCAAATATCTCTTCCTCCTTTGTTAATCACGCATCCCTCAAAAAGATCCCTTTACATTTGTTGTAAGATATCTCTTTTACAATTATCTCTTCTTTGCTAAAAGAAATGAAGTCTATTCAAGAGTCTTTTTTTCTAGTTGGGAATGCATGCATTATTGATTAGTAGATATCTCCTTGGTGTTGAAGGTGGATATCCTTGTTTCTATCTACCTTAAGACATCAACATAGTGTTAGACAACTTAGATAACCAGAGGACAACTGAGAAGCGGGGGGGGGTGAATCAGTTGTCAACATATTATAGAACTTTAAGCATTCAAATCTTTATTACCAAAATACATAAACCCAATACCGGAATAACAGATATAGCAATTAAGCATAAACATAAATAAAAAAATAGTTACCATCCATCTAGAACATATGACACCAAGATTTGTATGTGGAAAACTTGGTAAAGTGAAAAACCACGGTGGGAAGCCCACCCACAGTCAAATAATACTTCTATAGTAAGTATGTGATTACAAAATGTAGGGCCTACACATGCATGAAGGCCAACAACCTAGAGTGCACTAATAATTACAAAAGGATCCTCACTGACTACAAAATAAATCCAAACTACAATCTGGAAAGAAGAGTGAATTGCAAAGAAAGCATCTCCTATGCCTGAGTACAATTTCGGTTAAGCTCAGTATCAGAGGTCTTAAACATCTCTTACCAACCCAATTTGATCACCTATGATCGACCAAAACTCTTGCATATGATTACAACATTATTTTTACAGGTAATCGCATAACCATCCATAACCGTAATCCCATGATCTACAAAGAGATCTTACATCATATATATACCAACCCGGGACCTAAACAATTAGGTTGGCCACCTAAAAGATAATATAATAAATCCATAACATAAACCCGCAATCCAATGTTCAACCAAGTCACCCTAAGACCAAAACAACATAATCCAATCAATGAATTCATCTGGTAGCACATCAGGATGACCCATCAACACGTTACATAAGTCGGTCCATAACCTAGATAGCATCGGACCCAAAATAGGTCGCCATAAACCAAATCCAAGACCACCAATCAACATTAACATGAACAAGATAACCAACAACATCCTGAAATCCATCTAGAAGCCGCACCAACACCACTTATCATGTGCATCAAAATATCTTCAACAAAGCTCTACCGGTAAAACCCTTACCAGTGACCAAAAGGCTAACTAGAACAAATGATAGTATCTAAGTCATCAAATCCCGAACCAACTAATCGTGATAGACATATGAATAGCAGGAATGACATATCCAAATCAATTCCACAAACCAAAGCATACCAGAGCATACCGGATCAATATCATAATCCAACCACTCTACTGGAACCAACCAGAAACCAGTAAAAAATCAAAATAGTCAGTGTTTCCATCAATGCAACACATAATCAATTCCTCCAAATTTCCAACAATCTCCCCCTTTGGCATTGATCTCAACACTAGATGTGAAAAACATCCAAGTGCCAAGAAATGCCAAACAAGTCTCCCCCTATGGAAGACAACCAACAATCTCCCAAAAAATGATATAGCAATGAAGCTCTGAACCAAACTCCCCTAATGAATATATCTCTCCCTTATGTTTTTCACAATAATAACTCTCCCCCTTTGATATCAATGCCAAAGATCTTACATAAATATCAAAGAAATATCATAAATTCTCTGATTCTTACAGTTGACTACTTCCCCTAAGTAGTAGCACTACCACATCAATCCAAAATGAGTAATAGCTCTGATAATGCATACCAGACTGATGCCAATCACTCAGGTCTCTACCAGAGGGGCAAAAACCCCTAATCTGTCTATGAAGTACTCAAATGATTCTTTAGGCAAAGGTTTAGTGAAGATGTCTACAATCTGCTCTTTAGTGTTCACATAAACCAGACTGACTTCATTTACTTCCACCTTCTCCTTCAAAAAGTTATACTTGATAGATATGTGCTTTGTCTTAGAATGAAATACTAGATTCTTTGATATATCAATAGCAGCAGAGTTATCACAGTGAATAACTACTGGTTCAATACAATCCACCTTTATATCCTTCAATATTTGCTTCCTCCATAGAACTTGTGTACAGTTAGTAGAAGCAGCAACATACTCAGCTACAGTAGTAGATAAAGAGGCACATGACTGCTTTTCGCTGATCCATGAAACAAGTTTCTTTCCAAGAAAGAAAGCTCCACCGGATGTGAGCTCTTCTGGTCATCAACATCTCTGGCACAATATGCATCTATATATGCATATAATGTAAAGTCATCATTTTTAGGATACTCTGGCACTCTCATGATTTTCACTAGGATCACTCTGATATCTTGATACAATACAAATTGCATTCATTAGGTCTAGTCTAAGTCAGATATAACAAACCTCCAATCATAGACTTGTACCTTGTAGGATTTACTAGTGTAGATGCATCTTTCTTTGTCAATTTCTCACTTGTAACCATTGGAGTACCAACCGGTTTAGAATTTTCCAACCCAAATTTCTTCAACAACTCTCTAGCATACTTAGTTTGATAGATGAAAATACCTTTATCATTTTACGTAATCTGCAAACCTAAGAAATATTTCATCTCCCCAATCATAGACATCTTAAATTCATTCTTCATATTGTTAGAGAATTCCATACACAACTTATCTTCACCTCCAAAAATGATATCATCAACAAAGACTTCAATAATCAATATGTCATCATCAGTGATCTTATAATATAAATTATTGCTAGCATTACATTTAGTGAAATCAAGCTTCAAAAGATAATTATCCAGTCTTGCATACCAAGCTCTAGGGGCTTGTTTCAATCCATATAAAGCTTTCTTTAACCTGCAAACCATGTTTTTGTCATCTGAAAGTGAAAATCCATCAGGTTACTCAAAATAAACTTCCTCTTCAAGATCTCCATTCAGAAATGCACACTTAACATCCATCTGATAAACCTTGTAGTTCTTATGTGTAACATAAGCAAGAAATAATCTCACAACTTCAATCCTAGCTATCGGTGCAAAGGTTTCATCATAATCAATTCCTTCCTTCTGAGAATATCCTTTACAAACCAATCTAGCTTTATTCCTCACAACTTGTCCATCTTCATTCAATTTATTCCTAAAAACCCATTTAGTTTCAATAACATTCTTATTTTTAGGGCGGGGAACTAAAGTCCATGTGTTATTCTTTTCTATCTGATCTAATTCTTCTTCCATAGCTTTCATCCAACATTCATCTTTACAAGCTTCAATTATTGATGGCATTTCAACTTGAGAGATTAAACATTCCTCATCAGCTGCCAACCTTCTTCTTGTCACCACTCCTTTGTTCTTGTCTCCAATGATCTGATCTTCTGAATGATTCAACCTTACATACCTAGGAGTCTTCTGATTTTCCGTTCCTCTGCCCTGATCTTCAGTTACTATTGAATTTTCTGATACTCCCGGAGTAACTGGTTCAACATTTTGTTCCGATGTAGGTGCTACCGATTCAGTTATGATCATTTCCACTATCGGTTCTCTCTCATAAGCTCTGATTTGACTTTTGTTCTACTCATCCACCTTGACATTATTGCTCTCTATAATTCTCTACAATCTTTTGTTATAACATCTATATGCTTTGCTTTCATTAGAATAACCAAGAAATATTCCTTCATCACATCTAGGATCAAACTTTCCAATGGAATCATCTCTTTTGATATAGCATTTACTACCAAAGATTCTGAAATACTTAATTGTCAGTGTATGACCAAACCATAACTCAACATGTGTCTTACCGATATCTGCTTCTTTTATAAACTTTGTTGAATGTGTATACCACCATGCTTACAACTTCTCTCCAGTAGACATGAGGTAGACTAGCTTCCATCATCATAGTTCTCACTGTATCCAAGATAGTTATGTTCTTCCTTTCCATAACTCCATTTTGCTGAGGTGTCTGGGGTACAAACAACTGTCTCCTTATCCCATTCTTCTCACAATAGTTGTTAAATTCACCAGATGTGAATTCTCCACCTTGATCCGACCTTAAGTATTTAATCTTGAATCTTGTCTATGTCTCAACTTTTGCTTTAAAGATTTTAAACTTTTCAAATGCTTCATACTTCTCCCTTAGAAAAGTAACCCACATCATTCTTGAGTAGTCATCAATGATTAGCATGAAATATCTATCACCCTGAAAACTTTTGATTCTAGCAGGACCACACAAATCAGTATGAATAAGATCAAGAACATCATTAGATTTGTCTTGTATACTCTTAAAATAAGTTCTGACTTGCTTTCCCATTTGACATTCCTTACATACCGGATTATATGGCTTTACAATCTTAGGTATATCTCTAACTGCCTAAGTAGAACTAATCTTCACAATGCAATCAAAATTCACATGACATGACCTGTTATGCCATAGCCAACTCTCATCAATTTTTGCAATCAAAAATGTCTTCTCACCGGAGTTCAAATGAAAGATTTTACCTTTAGTCTGTGTACTGGTTGCAATCTCCAATCCAGATCTGTTGATAATCTTGCATTTTCCATCCTTGAACTGTAATTGAAATCCCTTCTCCACCAACTGTCCTATACTCAAAAGATTATGCCTTAAACCTTCAACATAATAAACATTATCAGTGTTATGCTTATCATCCAATGGTATTGTTTCTCTTCCCTTAATTATGCATGCTTTATCATCTCCAAATCTAACCAGACCACCATCAAATTCTTGCAAAGATAAGAACTTCCTTTTATCTCCAGTCATATGATGTGAACATCCACTATCAATTACACATTCATCCTTGTCTTCAATTTTAGTAGCAAAGGTCTTCTCTTCAGGTACCGGATCATCTTCTTTGATAGCCAAAAATACCCATTCCTTTCCATTGCTAGATCCACTAGTTGAATCTTGTGTCGGTTCATCATCATAATCAATCACACCTTCCTCATCAGCAAAGTAGCATGATTTGTCTTTGTTCCTCATGTACTTATGCTTGTTTTAATAATCATGGTTAGGCCTAAAAGATCTTCTAGCTCTTTCTTCAAATCCTGAAATCCAATCTTATTACATGCAAAGCATTTAAAAGGTGATTTTCCTTCATACTTACTTCCTGTTGGTCCTTTAGGTACTCTTCTAGAAAACAAGGCTTCAAGTTGCTCAAACTCTTCATCTTCTTTCTTCATACCCTCTAGTTCCTTTGCATATAAAGCTTTCCAATCACTCTTGTTGGTAGATGATGTAGATGCATGAAAAGAAGGTTTAGATTTTACAGCTCCAGAAGGTCTGAATTCCTCCATTTCAAAAGAAGATAACTTCCCAACCAAGGTATCCCTATTAGCAGAGGTGTTTGCCATAGTTCTCAGCTCATTAATTGCAGTAGCCTTCATCTTATAAGCCGGTGGCAAAGCTCTCAGTACTTTAGAAACTATTTCATCTTCGCTCTGAGATCCACCACAACATTGAATTCCCATAACAATCTCATTAACTCTCTCCATAAAAGCAGTAATCCTTTCATCTTCTTCCATCTTCAAGTTCTCATACCTCACCCGGTAACCATCAAGTTTAGCAATTTCAATAGTAGGGTCACCTTCATTCAGATTCTCCAATTTGTTCCATATAGCTTTTGCATTTGATTTATCATTTAGTCCCATTATTTGTTGATCAGAAAATGCACACAAAAGGGCTTCTCTATCTCTAAAATCATTCTCAAGCTCTTTATCCAAGCCTGTCGGAGGAGGATTGCCAGATGTTGGATTAAAAGGGGTAACACCTTTCTCAGTGATCACCCAAGTTTCCTTTCCAAGACATTTCAAATGAGTCTCCATCTAAATCTTCCATACCCTGTAATTTGTTCCATCAAGCCTAGGAATTTCTCTCTGGAAAACAACTACAAATGTATTTGATGAACTTGAACTGTTAGATGCCATAGGATCTTCCTCAAGTGGTTAAGCTTCTGTAGAGAGGACCAAGCTCTGATACCAATTGTTAGACAACTCAGATAACTAGAGAACAACTGAGAGGGGGGGTGAATCAGTTGTCAACAAATTACAGAACTTTAAGCATTCAAATCCTTATTATCGGAACACATAAACCCAATACCAGAATGCATAAATAAAATACCGGAATAATTGATATAGCAATTAAGCATAAAGATAAATCATAGAATAGTTACCATCCATATATAACATATGACACCAAGATTTGTACGTGGAAAACCCGGTAAATGGAAAAACCATGGTGGGAAGCCTACCCAAAGTCAAATAATACTTCTGTAGTAAGTATGTGATTACAAAATGAGGGGTCTGCACATGTAGGAAGGCCAACAGCCTAGAGCACACTTCTCATTACGAAAGGAGCCTCATTGACTATAAAATAAATCCAGACTACAATCCGGAAAGAAGAGTGAACTGGAAAGAAAGCATCTCTTATGCCTAAGTACAATTTTAGTTAAGGTCAATATCGGAGGTCTTAAACCTCTCTCACCAACCTAATTTGATCACCTATGATTGACCAAAACTCTTGCATATGATTACAATATTATTTGCACAGGTAATCGTGTAACCATCCCATAACCATCCATAACCATAATCCGATGATCTACAAAGAGATCTTACATAATATATATACCAACCTGGGACCTAAACAATTAGGTCGGCCACCTAAAAGATAATACAATAAATTCATAACATAAACCCGCAATCCAATGATCAACCAAGTCGTCCTAAGACCAAAACAACATAATTCAATCAATGAATCCATCTGGTAATACATCGGGATCACCCATCAACACGTTACATAAGTCGGTCATAACCTAGATAGCACCAGACCCAAAATAGGTCGCCATAAACCAAATCCAACACCGTTGATCAATAGGAACATGAAGAAGATAACCAACAACATCTCGAAAGCCATCTAGAAGTCACACCAACACCACTTATCATGTGCATCAAAATATATTCAACAAAGCTCTGCTGATAAAACCCTTACGGATGACTAAAATGCTTACTAGAATAAATGATAGTATCTAAGTCATCAAATCCCAAACCAACTAATCGTGATATGCATCTAAATAGCATGAATGACATATCCAAATCAATTTCATAAATCAAAGCATAGCAGAGCATACCAGATCAATATCATAATCCAACCACTCTACCGGAACCAACCAAAAACCGCTAAACAACCAAAACAGTCGGTGTTGCCATCAATGCAACACATAATTAATTCCTCCAAATTGCCAACACATAGGACTATGTTGACATCTTAAGGGGGGGCATATATGCGGCCTCCTAGCTGTATTTTTTACTATTGGTTATCAACAAGGGATTATTGTATACTCATGTTTAATCCCTATTTTTTTCATCATTTATGGGATTATTGCATCCTCGTGTTTAATCCTCATTTCGTTTATGAACAATGGATTTTTCATCCTCATGCTTCATCCTCATGTTATGCATCATTTGTCTTATATGCAGTGTTCATTCTTGAAGTCGGAAAAAAAATAATTCTTACACAAGATGCTTCATGCCCGAAACCAAACAACATCATATGTAGCAAGATGAGTGGAGATAGAAAAACACATCTAGACTATTCTAACTCTGCTCCCCAACATGTATCACCTCGCTTGATGCAGCTTGCTAGCCCATGGAATTCATGTTCCTTCTTTCTTTCCCATGAACCCAAAGCATAACACACATTTGCTAGCATTGGATCATTGTTTCTTATGCTTTTAATTGGTGTACACACTTGTTCTTTCTATAATTCCACTTATGCTCTTGCAATAACATGCCAAGAATGATATTAGTGGTTCAGACATTTTGATTATAAAGGTCTCTTGAACTAGTTGACTTGGATTTTTGTGTTTTAGTTCTAATGTTGTTTTCTTTTGTTTATACTTGAAGGTTAGTTGCATGGATTGATAGGATTTTATGCTTAGGGGATTGATCACCCCTCAACATTATACTATCCCTAGTTTGTCTTGCTCTTAGATGCTTTATCTCCTCATTTCTACTTTACTGAGAGTATGATCGTAAGATCATACTCCGCTAAAGTGGGGGCTAAATGTATCGTCATAAATTATACACCCCTAATTAGGGTTGTCCAATTCCACGCTTAGGTTAGCACCTGCCTTAGTGTGTCCCATTGTATTTATAAGGCTCCTTTAGGCATTTAATTATCAATTTAATTAAATCTAAAGTTCTCACTCAACAATTCATACATCATAAAATTGGGCCCTTAACCCTAAGTGCGCCCCTTTTATGTTATTTTAATTAATCCTAATAATGTCTTAATTTCATTCTTCAAGGAACATTTTTGAATGTCTAAACATCTTTTATTGACCTGTCATGTTGGATTTGACTTTATAATCACGATATCTCGCATCCCTAGAAAATTGGAAAAAAAAGTCAGTCGGACCAAAATGACCACCATTCTAGTCCTGACCTTTTTTCCCCAAATTTCAGGAGCTTAATTTGGTTGTATTATAATGTTGAAATCCCACTCTGTGTCAATTTTTATTAATTTAATTTGCCCTAATGGTGATTTTAATTATAAAATCTCTATATAAGGCATCCCTCTCAATTCATTTTCACAATAATCTAATCATATGCAAACTGTTGGCATATGTGCAGAGTTTGATGACATGATGGAATTGTATGTTGTCATTGATGTCAATATGATAAAGTATGAACCGATATATTGAAGTAAGCAAACTGGAAAGTGAACCGGTATAATGGTATGAATCGATATATGCAAAAAGGTGAACTGGTATGTTGGAATTTGAACCAGTATATGCAAAGTTTGTATCGGGGTTTCATTTGATATGACTACCGATTGGTAGTCTTAGCTTCAGGGTTTCCAATTGATGTATTCCAAGTCTTTTTGATTTGACTGACGACATCCTGTGATGAGTTAGCATTGAAATGAAGATCAGATCATGTTACCACGTCAGCGTTGTGCGTGTGAAGAATCTCCTTGAGGATATTGCATGAAGAATATTGATTCTATCTACCTCGGGAATGTGCAAAATATTAGTAAATGGTGGAGAGCGCGTGATGGGTTATCAGCTTCCAGAAGCGGTGAAGAACGAACAATGGAGAACGTCTTGAGATTTGTTCAAGATTGTTTTACGCCATGTAATGTGTTTAAACGGTCAGGATTGGACCAACTATATTGTTAACCTAGATGCTTAGGGTTTTAGGTTTTTACCACCGACCTAATTATTGTCTATAAGGTCGATGATGATTCTCATTTGAAGTTGTTGGCAAATGATTGTATGTGAGGCGATTATTGCCAGACCAGAGAAGTGAGTAGAGATTTGTAGAGTGTGATTGCAGATGTAAAGGAACTAAAGCGGATCTGCCTTGGCAATAAGTGTTGTTATCAGATCAGTGTATTACCTGTTGACTTCTAACCACTTCAGCAGTTGGAAAATCCCTTTACCGGGTAGCTTTAATAGGCATTTTGTAAATCCTTTAACAGGGTGACTCAAAATCATTGAGTTTTTCAAATCCTCTTACAAGGTAACCTTTAACAGGGTTTTAACCTCTAACCAGGTATTTAGCCATCCCTTAACTGGGTGATTCCTAGCAGAACCTGTTGTAAAGTCTTTAACCGGACTAGGCTCCTAACAGAGTGAACTTCAGAAGAGTTCAAGAACAACTTGTGGGTATTCGTCCCCATCGTGGTTTTTCCCAGTTGGGTTTCCACGTGAAAAATCAGTGTGTTATGTGTGATGCTTTTTCATGTGATGTTTTAGTGTTTTCTGTTAAGCGGTAAAAGCATGTTGATCCAATGGTCATTATACTTATGATGTTTTACTTGCTTAAGCATATGGGTGAAGTTGAGTTGAGATATTAGGTTTTGAGAAGATCTAGATGTTACCGGTTTATATCTTTTACAGTCATACTGTGTTACTGGTAGTGCCTTGATTTAGATCGGTGATACTGTTTGCCAATTAGTGCAGTCTCTGCAGTTTAAGTTGTTTAAGAAGTTTTTGTGTGTACCAATTCACCCCTCCCCCTCTTAGTACCTTTTGGGTATTTATTGTTCATAATTATTCATCAATTGGTATCAGAGCATCCTCAAGGTCCTTTGTTCTATAAGCCTAACCATTTGAGGAAAAGATCCTATTCTAATGATGAAGAGGGAAGGTCCTAAGTTCAACAGAGATAACTTTAATATATGGAAGAACATAATGAAGATATGCATTAAAAGCATGGGTGCTCAGCACTGGAACTATGTTGAGAATACTTATGTTGTCCCTACCGGTACTCTCACCGATGATCAAAGAAGAGAAATTCAGGAGAATGGGCAAGTCATGGAAGCTCTTATCACCAGCCTATCTGATATTGAGCTTATAGATGTTCAAGACAAAGACAATCCCAAAGATGTATGGGATACTCTAGAGTCTATCTATGGTGGTGATGAGAATGTGAAGTAGGCTAAGGAAGAAAGCCTTAGAGGAAAATTTGAAGACATGCAGATGGTTGAAGGAAAGACCATTCAACAATATGGGATAAGAATTAAAATTGTTGTTGGAGACATCAAGAGTGTAGGAGGTACAATGGATGATTCCACCATTGTTAGAAAATTTTTGAGATCCTTATTACCGGTCTATGCAATAAGGGTTGCCGCTATTCAGGAGTTGAGATCTATTGACAAGACAAAGGTATCCCTTGACTCCATCATTGCTAAGTTGACCGCATATGAGTTAAACAGTTATGATGGCAGTGTTCAGAAGACTGAATCAGCCTTTAGGGAATCTGTTGCACTATCTAGAAAGGGAAAAGAAGCTAGTACTAGATGTGAACCAAGACAAAGCAGAGATATGGATGATGAGGAGATCCTAATGGAATTTGATGCTCTTCTTGCCAAGAAACTTCCTAAGGGAACTGGAAAATACAGAGGTAAGCTCCCTTTGAAATATTTTTCTTGCAATAGGATAGGACACATTGATGCCAACTATCCCAATAGTGATAATAAGGACAACCTAGAGAAGTTTAGAAAATTCAAAGGAGGAAATAGGAGAAACTGTCTTGTTGCAGTCAATGAAGGTGTCACTGATGATGAATCAGAAGATGAAGAATGCGAAGACATAGTGTTTGTAGTTGTTAAGGAAGATGTGTCAGACAAGAAGGCTCTTGTCTCCCACTTTGATAATTCTAATGAGTGGATTATTGATAGTGGATGCTCTCACCACATGACTGGTGACCGGAGAAAGTTTCTATCTCTGGAAGAGTATGATGGAGGTGTAGTCCGATTTGGTAATGATGCACCATGTATGGTAAAAGGAAAAGGGTCCATCTCTCTAAATGGAAAAAGTAGTGTTGATAATGTGTATTGGGTAGAAGGTCTCAGGCATAACCTTTTGAGTGTTGCCTAGTTGAATGATAAAGGGTTCACTCTAGAATTCAAAGATGGAGTATGCAAAATAAAAGGAAAGAGTGGTGAACTGATGCCCACTGGTATGCAGACCAAAGGTAACTTATTTCAGTTAAATACAAATATCAGTCAATGTCTAATGGCTAAGTTTGATGATAGTTGGATATGGCATAGCAGACTCTGCCATGTAAATTTTGATAATATTGTGAAGGCTAGTAAGATCAAGGCAATTAGAGGATTGCCTATGCTGAACAAACCAGAGAATCCTTTGTGCAGAGAATGTCAACTAGGGAAAATGTCTTCCTCAACCTTCAAAGGTAAATCTTTCACATCAGATAATTTACTTGATCTTGTACATACTGATCTGTGTGGTCCTATGAAAACTAGGAGTGTTCAGGGAGATAGGTACTTTATGATTCTTACTGATGATTGCTCTAGAATGATGTGGGTCACATTCTTGAAAGACAACTTTGGAAAGTTTAAAGCCTTCAGAACACTAGTTGAAAAGGAAAGTGGTAAGAGGATCAAATGCCTTAGAACTAACCAAGGAGGCGAGTTCACTTCTAGTGAGTTCAATAAGTACTATGAAGAGAATGACATCAAGAGGCAACTGTCTGCCCCCTGGACTCCACAACAGAATGGCCTAGCTGAAAGGAACAACCGGACTGTAGTTGAAGCAGCTAGAATGATGCTAATTCAAGGGAAGGTTGCTCACACTTTTTGGAGAGAAGCGGTGAGCACTATAGTCTACACTATGAACAGGGTACTCATCAAGAAAGGTAAGGATAAAACTCCTTATGAGTATTAGACTGGTAAGACTCCAGTAGTAAGATACTTTAGAGTGTTTGGTAGCAAGTGTTATATTAAGAGAAGTGAACACCAAAGCAATTTTGATGCTAAATGTGATTAGGGAATATTTCTAGGGTATTCCACCAAGAGCAAAGCTCTCAAGTGTTTTAACAATAGGACTCAGAGAATTGTTGAAAGTATCAATGTTAGAATTGATGAGACCGCTGAGAAACCTGAGGAAACTAGCAATGAGTGAGTGGTAGATGAACCAGATGTAACCTTCTGGGAATTGGTTGCAAAATAGCCAAGTACAAGTAACAGTGCTCCTACACCAGTAGATGCTGATGTAGATGAAGATGAAGATGAGGATGAAGAGGAAAAGCAAGAGGAATTAGCCAAAATCATTCCTAGGTATGTAAAGTTGCACCATGATCTAAAGCAGTTCATAGGAGATAAGGATGCAGGAGTTCTTACAAGAAGAAAGGTCAGAGAAAATTCTTGCATGATTTTTGAATTTGAGCCCAAAATATTTAAAGAGGCACACAAAGATGAAAGAGGCACACAAAGATGAAGACTGGATTAAGGCTATGGAAGAGGAACTTGACTAGATAGAAAAGAATGGTAAATGGTCTTTGGTACCCAGATCTGAGCACAAAAATGTTATTGGCACCAAATGGGTTTTTAGAAACAAGCTGAATGAAGACGGCACAGTGGTAAGAAACAAGCAAGATTGCTATTCAAGGGGTATGCTCAAGAAGAAGGAGAAGGCAATGGAGAAACCTTTTCTCCAATAGCTAGATTTGAAGGAGTTTGAATGCTTCTTGCACATGCAGCCTTCAAGGGATTCAAAATGTATCAAATGGATGTAAAATCTGCATTCCTGAATGGAATACTTGAAGAGGAAGTGTATATAGAGAAACCAGATGGGTTTTCCCTATCAGAAGACAATGATATGGTATGTAGGCTACATAAAGCCTTGTATGGATAGAAGCAAGCACCTAGAGAATGGTATGAACGTTTACACTCCCATCTTGTGAAGATTGGATTTAAAAGAACAAGTGAAGATGACAATATCTATCTGAAGTCAGAAGGAGATTAGATTTTGATCTGTGAAGTGTTTGTTGATGACATAATTTTTGGTGGAAATGACAAGATGAGCCATGCGTTTGCAGATGAAATGAAGAAGGAATTTGAGATGTCACTAATCGGAGACATTAAGTTCTTCATTGGACTACATATTCAACAAATGAAAAATGGTACCTTTATCACTCAGTCCAAGTATGTCAAAGATGTGTTGAAGACCTTTGGCATGGAAGACAACAAACCAGTTGGTACACCGATGATGACCAGTTATAAATTGTCAAAAGAAGATGACTTAGCATTGGTGAATGAGAAGGAATACAGGTCAATGATTGGTAAGTTGCATTATGTAGTACATAGCAGACCTGACATTGCACATGCAGTGGGCATTGCTGAACGTTTCCATAAAAGTCCAAGAGAATCCCACCTGGTAGCAGTCAAGCAGATTCTTAGATATCTAAAGGGAACTATAGATTATGGATTGTGGTATCCATACAATAATGATTTCAATCTCAAAATGTTTATTGATGCCAATTGGGTTGGTAATGTGGACGACCAGAAGAGCACAACCAGTGGTGCATTCTTTCTTGGTGGCAGACTAGTCTCATGGATGAGTAAGAAGTAGAGTTGTATCTCTCAGTCCACGACAGAAGAAGAATATGTAGCAGCATTAATGAACTGCACTCAGACAATTTGGATGAAGCGTGTATCTAAACCGGTGAGTATATTTTGTGACAACACAAGTGCAATTAATATTTCCAAGAGTCCGTTATTGCATGCTAGAACCAAGCACTTTGAGCTCAAGTATCATTTCTTGAGGGAGAAAGTTCAGAACAAAGAGGTTGTGTTGGAACATGTTTCCAGTAAAGAGCAGTTAGCAGATATATTCACCAAGCTTCTATCGAAGGCTACATTTATCTATTTAAGTGGTGAATTAGGGGTGCTACCCCTTCAAGAGGTGAACTAAAGGTATGTGCTCCACATCAGTCAGGTATTTCATTGTCAAATCTTTTCAGGATTGATGTGTTGAAGGATGCTACTCCTCAGGGGGAGGAGCATAGTAGAACATGGAAGCTTGTGCCTCTACTTTAACATTGTTGTCAAAGGGGGAGAAGATGTGAAGTAGAGAAGATATCTGCAATATTGAAGACATATAATATGGAAGAAGATGTAGAGATATCTTTGTGTATTGCCATCAATTCCAAAGGGGGAGATTGTTGGCATATGTGCAAAGTTTGATGACATGGTGGAATTGTATGTTGTCATTGATGTCAATATGTTGAAGTATGAACCAATATATTGAAGTAAGCAAATTGGTAAGTGAACCGGTATAATGGTATAAACTTGTATATGCAAAAAGGTGAATCGGTATGTTGGAATGTGAACCCGTATATGCAAAGTTTGTATCGGGGTTTCATTTGATATGACTATCGGTTGGTAGTCTTAGCTTCAAGGTTTCTGGTTGATTTATTCCAAGTCTATTTAATTCGACCAATGACATCCTGTGATGATTTAGCATTGAAATAAAGATTCAGATCATGTTTCCACGTCAGCCTTGTGCGTGTGAAGAATCTCCTTGAGGATCTTGCATGAAGAATATTGATTCTATCTACCTCGGGAATGTGCAAAATCTTAGTAAACGGTTGAGAGCGTGTGATGGGTTATCAACTTCCAGAAGTGGTGAAGAACGGATGATGGAGAACGTCTTGAGATTTGTTCAAGATTGTTTTACCCCATGTAGTGTGTTTAAATGGTCAGGATTGGACCGACTATATTGTTAACCTAGATGCTTAGGGTTTTAGGTTTTTACCACCGACCTAATTGTTGTCTATAAGGTTGATGATGATTCTCATTTGAAGTTGTTGGCAAATAATTGTATGTGAGGTGATTCTTTCCAGACCAGAGAAGTGAGTAGAGATTTGCAGAGTGTGATTGCAAATGTAAAGGAACTAAAGCAAATCTGCCTTGGCCTAAGTGTTGTTATCATATCAGTGTATTACCTGTTGACTTCTAACCATTTCAGCAGTTGGAAAATCCCTTTACTGGGTAGCTTTAACAGGCTTTTTGTAAATCCTTTAACAGGGTGACTCAAAATCATTGAGTTTTTCAAATCCTCTTACAAGGTAACCTTTAAAGAGGTTTTAACCTCTAACCGGGTATTTAGCCATCCCTTAACCGGGTGATTCCTAGCAGAACCTGTTGTAAAGTCTTTAACCGGACTAGGCTCCTAATAGAGCAAACTTCAGAAGAGTTCAAGAACAACTTGTGGGTATTCATCCCCACCGTGGTTTTTCCCAGTTGGGTTTCCACGTGAAAAATCAATGTGTTATGTGTGATGCTTTTTCATGTGATGTTTTAGTGTTTTCTGTTAAGCGGTAAAAGCATGTTGATCTAATGGTCATTATATTTCTGATGTTTTACTTGCTTAAGTATATGGGTGAAGTTGAGTTGAGATATTAGGTTTTGAGAAGATCTATATGTTACCTGTTTATATCTTTTACAGTCATACTATGTTACCGGTAGTGCCTTGATTTAGATCGGTGATACTATTTGCCAGTTAGTGCAATCTCTGCAGTTTAAGTTGTTTAAGAAGTTTTTGTGTGTACTAATTGACCCCCCCCCCTCTCAGTACCTGTTGGGTATTTACTGTTCATCATTGTTCATCATAAACATTATCATCAGTTCAAGAGAAATAATTCTTTCTCGAGAGAAAATTTGATTCAAGGAGAAGAAGATTACATCAAGGCATCTTCAATTTATGTTTTATCTATGGTTTGATGATGGATTTTATGTGATTTATCATGGTATTGTATCAAAACATGAAGGACTTATCCTAAGAGCATCGTATCACCTATTGAAGGTATAATCATTTGTATTCAAGTATTTCAGCCTTGTCCTCAAAAGGCAAGATTTTCCAATTCAATTCAAGTTCAATTTCTATTTAAATTAAGGTTAATTCCAAACCCAGGGTCTGACTTAAGGCAAACCCCTATCTACAACCCCCTCTATTTCCTTATTGTGTGTAGTTACAGGTATCCAGTGGAGTCGGAAAGATCATAACAACTTCAAGACCCGAAGACAGAGTATTCAACCAAATTTTAATCAAAAGTGCCTAGACCAGGGTGCCCAACACCCTAGTCCACTAGGACCAGGACGCACAGTGCCCCAATCTTCCCCAGTCAGTCCCAGATTTGGCAAGTAGGTTTCAAACAATCTTAATTTGGAAATTTTGAGTTTGCAAATCAGTATAGTCACTAAGTCCAGAGTGCCCAACGCCCTAGTCCTAGTAAATCAAGCCCAATTTTCTATTATAGGTGCACATAAGATCCTCATTTCTAGATCTATTTTTTTGTCTTAGTTTTGTTTCTATATTAGACTATTACTGTTATTGTTCTAGTTATTTTCATTCATCCTATTGGCTTGGTTTATCATTCTCCTACATTTGCCACATTCCCTTTCATATCAGCGAAGAAATACAAACCCTAAAAGTATTCCTTGACTCTCTTTCATAAGAGTTATTCAAAGTGAATCACTCCTTTAGGTGCTTTCGTATTCCAATTTATGAATGAAAGTAGAGTTAGGTCCTAATACTACCTGATTTCATTTCCATCCATCACACCCACATAGTACCATCCAAGCTTAATACTCAAATTTGCATTATGATTGTGGTTTTGTACTATGCAGCTTTGACTTTGTCTTAAGGGTTGTGGATGTTGATGCAATGAATCCTCTTGATTTTCCTTGTGAATGCAACTATCATTATTTTTTACTTGGGAGTATCACCTCCTTATAGGTACATGGTCATTATAATACCTCCTCATGACTATGGTCTTTGGATTGCAACCTGTAATTGTCTTCTTCAATGCTTCCTCATACTATTTTAAACATTCTTCAACTCTTAGCATCATCAATAGAAGATTAACCATTCCTTTGACATTTATGACTATGTTATGGGTATTTATTGCAGCCTTTATTCATGATGACTATTCATCTCTCTTTGATCTCTATAGTTTACTATCACTATGTGTAGAGAGCTGGAACATCTTCCTTTGTATGATTACCATGTATTTCTCTACCTTTACAATCCTCTGCCACAATTTATTCCTTATCGGTGACTGCCCTCTCATCCATTAGCTCTCTATGACTGTCACCTTGTCATGACTATCAAACAACTATCATTAAGGAGTTTTGCATCCCAAGGGTTGTGATTTTGCTCACAATGGTTGTCTTTTATGTGAATAGATAGTGATTACCATTGTTCCCTATGATCATTTTCCTTGACTTTGCATCATTCAGATTTAAATAACCTTGAAGGACTGATCATGATGTTGATTTGTCCTCTTTAGTATGACTATATTCTTCTTGATTCCCTATACGTTTCCTAATCTACTACAACAAGAATTTCTAACAAAGATTCTTGACAGAGGTTTTCTTTATCATTATGGATCTTGGGAATATGCAACTGTGGTTGTCATTGGTATATCCATGAAATGTTCGTCATGGTCATGACTTCTTTGAAATTTTCTTCTATCATCCATGGGACTACCATCTATATGACTGTTCTTTGCATATCATATTTCACGAAACATCCTTAACTCAGATGAAAGAATATTGTCCCTTCTTCATGGATCTTTATGTTAGACAGTTCAAATAACCGGAAGACAACTGAGAGGGGGGGATGGGGGGGTGAATCAATTGTCACAGATTACCGAAACCATTAGCAATTAAAACTTTAATACCAAAACCCAAAACAATAATACCGGAATAGAAGCTAAACCAATTAAGCATAAATAATAATCACAAAATAAATACCATCCACATGACACCAAGATTTGTACATGGAAACCCGGTAAAGGGAAAAACCATGGTGGGAAGCCTACCCACGGTAAGATAATACTTCTACAGTAAGTATGTGAATTACAATTGAGGGGCCTGCACTTGCAGGAAGGCCAACATCCTAGAGTGCACTGCTCATCACAAAAGGAGCCTCACTGACTACATAGAAATCCACACTACAATCCGAAGAAGTGTTGAACTGCAAAAGATAGCATCTCCTATGCTTGAGTATAGTTTCGGTTAAGCTCAATATCGGAGGACTAAATCCTCTTACATAAACCCAATTCAATCTCCAATGATCGACCAAATCCTTTGCCTGAATGATATTACATTATTCGCACATTACATATCCATATCCATTGCTTGACCTTATACCTATTTCTCTACCATATTTTTTTTTTTATAATGAGATCTTACATCATATATATACAAACCCTTGACCATAAACAATTAGGTCGAACACCAGACAATAAACCAATTACATAATTACAAACCATGTTGGCCTTAGACCAAACAAATAATATCCAACACATAAGACATCCCAAAAACACACAGAGAGGTCCAATCCACACGTTACATTAAAGTCGATCTATAACCTAGATCAATCGGGACCTAGTATAGGTCCACACGCTACAACAATGATCTCCATCCACCAAGTCTCAAACATGATCGCCAACAACATCCTGAAACTCCACCAGAAGCTACACCAACACCGCTTATACAATTCATCAAATATCTTCATCAAAAGCTCTGTCGGTGAAACCCTCGTCGGAACCAAAAGTCAAGCTTCCAAGCAAACGAGATATCATATGATCACCAGACCAAAACCAACTTACTGAATATGAGCATGAGTATCATGAACAAGCCAATTCCATAACCAAACTATACCGGAGCCTATCGGATCATGCCGAATCCAAATCAACCAGAAACCACTCAACTTATCGGGACCAGAAGAGTATCGGTAAAGCATCCATACAGCTAGTGTTGGCATCAATGACAAAACATCAATGCAACACATAATCAATTCAACCAAATGGCCAACAATCTCCCCCTTTGGCATTGATGGCAACACTAGATGTGAAAAACATCTAAGTACCAAGAAATGTCAAACAACTCTCCCCCAATGGAAGATAGCCAACAATCTCCCTCTCAAAGATGTAGCAATGAGGTTCTAAAACAAAGACCAAACTCTACTTGTGAATAATATCTCTATAAAGCTTTGAATCTCTCCCTATCAATATCTCTCCCCTTTTTCTTTTCTTATTAATATCTCTCCCCCTTTTATTTTTCATTTTTCACATCAATATCTCTCCCCCTTTGACATCAATGCCAGAAATGTGACAAAAATATCAAAGCAAAAACATAAACCACTGAATCACAAAGCTGACTACTCTCCCTGAGCAGTAGCATCCCCACATCAGTGTCAGAATGAATAGTATCTCTGATAATACATACTAGACTGTGCCAAACTGCATCAATCAAGTCTCTACTGGAGGGGCAGAAACTCCCAATTTGTCTCTCACATACTCAAACGATTCCTTGGGCAAAGGTTTAGTTAAAATATCTGCAATCTTCTCTTTACTGTTCACATAAACCAATCTAACTTCATTTGCTTCCACCTTTTCCTTCAAAAAGTTATACTTGATAGATATGTGCTTTGTCTTAGAATGACATACTGGATTCTTTGATATATCAATAGCAGCAGAGTTATCACAGTGAATAGCTATCGGTGCATCACAATCCACTTTTATATCCTTCAACATTTGCTTCATCCATAATACCTGTGTATAGTTAGTGGCAACAACAACATACTCAACCTCAATAGTAGATAAAGAAGTACATGACTATTTCTTGTTGATCCATGAAACCAACTTCTTTCCAAGAAAGAAAGCTCCACTAGAAGTACTTTTCCGGTCATCAACATCTCCAACCCAATTAGCATTTGTATATGCACATAAAGTAAACTCGTCATCCTTAGGGTACCACAAACCATATTCTGATGTACCTTGCAAGTATCTACAAAAAAAATTCACCACACTCTCATGATTTTCTCTAGGATCACTTTGAAATCTTGAAACAATACAAACAACATTCATAATGTCAAGCCTAGTCCGAGTCAAATAAAGCAGACCTCCAATCATAGACATCTCAAATTCTTTCTCCATATTCTTAAAAAATTCTATACATAATTTATCTTCACCTCCAAAAATAATGTCATCAACAAATACTTCAATAATCAGTATATCATCATCAGTGATTTTATAATACAAATTACTATCAGCATTACCCTTAGTATAACCAAGCTTCAAAAGATATTTATCCAACCTTGCATACCAAGCACTAGGTGCTTATTTCAATCCATATAAAGCTTTCCTTAACCTGCAAACCATGTTTGTATAATATGATAGTGAAAAACCATCAGGTTGCTCAATATAAACTTCCTCATCAAGATCCTCATTCAAAAAAACACATTTAACATCCATCTGATAAACCTTTTAGTTTTTATAAGTAGCATAGGCAAGAAATAATCTTACAACTTCAATCATAGCTACAGGTGCAAAAGTCTCTCCATAATCAATTCCTTCCTTCTGAGAATATCCTTTACAAACCAATCTAGCCTTATTCCTTATAACTTGACCATCCTCATTCAATTTATTCCTAAAAACCCATTTAGTTCCAATAACAATCTTATTTTTAGGCCAGGGAACCAAAGTCCATGTGTTGTTTTTCTCAATCTGATCTAATTCTTCTTCCATAACTTTCAACCAATATTCATCTTTACATGCCTTAATTACTTATACTGGTTCAACTTGTGAAATTAAACATACCTCATTAGTTGCCATTCTTCTTCTTGTCATTACTCCATTGTTCTTATCCCCAATGATCTGATCTTCTGAATGATTCAATCTCACATACCTAGGAGTCCTCTGACTCTTTGTTCCTCTTCCCTGATCTTCAGTTATTGTAGAATTTTTTGATCCTGTCAAAGTAATTGGTTCAACACTTTGTTCTGGTAAAGGTGCTACCGGTTCAGATATAATCATTTCCACTGTCGGTTCCTTCTCATAAACTCTGATTTGACTTCTATTCAGCTCATCTACTTTGACATTAGCACTCTCCATAATTCTCTACAATCTCTTGTTATAACATCTATATGCTTTTCTTTCATTAGAATAACCAAGAAATATGCCTTCATCACATCTAGGATCAAATTTTCCAAAGATATCATCTCTCCTAATATAACATTTACTACCAAATATTCTAAAGTACTTAACTGTAGGTGTATTGCCAAACCATAATTCATAAGGTGTCTTACCAGTTTCTCCTTTGATATGTACTTTGTTGAATGTATAAACCGATGTGCTCACTACTTCTCTCCAGTAGATATGAGGTAGACTAGCTTCCATCATCATTGTTCTAGAAGCATCCAAGATAGTTTTGTTCTTCCTTTCCACAACTCCATTTTGTTGAGGTGTCTGGGGAGCAAAAAATTGTCTTCTTATACCATGCTTCTCACAAAAGTTATTAAACTCACCATATGTGAATTCTCCACCATGATCTAACCTCAAACATTTAATTTTCAATTATGTCTCAGTTTCCACTTTAGCCTTAAATATTTTAAACTTTTCAAATGCCTCAGATTTTTCCTTTAGAAAAGTAACCCACATCATTCTAGAATAATCATCAATGATTAACATGAAATATCTATCACCTTGAAAACTTTTAACTATAGCAAGGCCACACAAATCAATATGAATAAGATCAAGAGCATCATTAGATTTATCTTGTATACTCCTAAAAGAGGTTTTGACTTGTTTACCCAATTGACATTCTTTGCATACTGGATTATAGGGCTTCATAATCTTAGGTATATCCCTAACTGCCTTAGTCGAACTGATCTTCACAATGCAATCAAAATTCACATGACATGGCCTTTAATGCCATAGCCAACTCTCATCAATCTGTGTAATCAAACATGTCTTCTCACCGGAATTTAAATAAAATATATTACCTTTTGTCTGTGTACCGATTGCAATCTCCAAACTAGATCTATTAATGATTTTGTATTTTCCATCCTTGAACTGTAATTGAAATCCTTTATCCACTAATTGTCCTACACTCAAAAGATTATGCCTTAAACCTTCAACATAATAAACATTGTCAGTATTGTTCTTACCATCCAATGATATAGTTCATTTTCCTTTGATCATACATGTTTTGTCATCTCCAAATCTAACTAGACCGCCATCAAATTCTTGCACATATAGAAACTTCCCTTTATCTCCAGTCATGTGATGTGAACAACCACTGTCAATTACCCATTCATCCTTATCTTCAATTTTAGCAGCAAGTGCCTCTCTTCAGGTACATTCTCTTCTAGTGACAAAACATCTTCCTTGATAGCCAAGAACACCCATTCCTTCCCATTGTCAAAACCACTAGTAGAGTCTTCTGTCGGTTCATCATCAGAATCAATAATGCCTTCTTCATCCGCTATGTAGCATGATTTGTCTCATTTTTTCTTGTACTTATACTTGTTCTGATAACCAGGGTTAGGCTTAAAAGATCTTCTCTTTCTTCAAATCTTGAATTCCTTTCAGGACATCTAGATGCAAAATGACCAATCTTATTACATGCAAAATATTTAAAAGGTGCTTTTCCTTCATACTTACTTCCTACCAGTCCTTTGGGTGCTTTTCTAGCAAATAGTTCTTCAAGTTACTAAAACTCATCATCTTCTCTCTTCATATCTTCCAATTCCTTTGCATATAAAGCTTTCCAATCTTGCTTGCCGGTTGCAAATGTAGATGCATGAAAATCAGGTTCAATCTTCACAGCTCTAGAAGGTCCAAATTCTTCAAGCTCAACAGCATATAGTTTCCCAACCAAGGTATCTTTGTTGACGAATGTATTAGCCATTGTTCTCAGCTCTTTAATAGCAATAGCCTTCATTTTGTAAGCCGGTGGTAGGGCTCTCATAACTTTAGAAATAATTTCATCTTCACTCAGAGTTCCACCACAACATTGAATTCCAATAAAAATATCATTTACCCTTTCCATGAATGCAGTAATCCTTTCATCTTCTTCCATCTTCAGGTTTTCATATCTCACCCGATAACCATCAAGTTTAGCAATCTTCACTATAGGGCCACCTTCATTAAGAGTCTCCAACTTATCCCATATAGCCTTTCCGGATGATTTGTCGGTTAATCCTTTTATTTCTTGATCAAAAAGTGTGCACAAGAGGGCTTCTCTTGCTCTACAATCATTCTCAAGATCCTTATCCAGGTTTTCTGGAGGAGGATTTCCAAATGTCGGATTATAAGGTGTGACACCATTCTGTGTGATCTCCCAAATCTCCTTGCCAAGACATCTCAGATGAGTCTCCATTTGAATCTTCCATACTATGTAATTTGTTACATCAATCCTAGGAATATCTCTTTGAAAGAAAGCTCCAAATGAACTGTATGACGCCATATGATCTTCCTCAAGCAGTTAAGCTTTCTGCAGAGATGACCAATGCTCTGATTCCAATTGTTAGACAGTTCAAATAATCAGAAGACAACTAAGAGGGGGGGGGGTGTGAATCAGTTGTCACAAATTACTGGAACCATTAGCAATTAAAACTTTAATACCAGAACCCAAAACATTAATACCAGAATAGAAGCTAAACCAATTAAGCATAAATAATAATCACAAAATAAATACCATCCACATGACACCAATATTTATATGTGGAAACTCGGTAAAGGGAAAAACCACGGTGGGAAGCCTACCCACAGTCAGATAATACTTCTACAGTAAGTATGTGAATTACAATTGAAGGGCCTGCACTTGCAGGAAAGCCAACAACCTAGAGAGCATTGCTCATCACAAAAGGAGCCTCACTGACTACATAGAAATCCATACTACAATCCGGAGAAGTGTTGAACTGCAAAAGATAGCATCTTCTATGCTTGAGTACAGTTTCGGTTAAGCTCAATACTGAAGGACTAAATCCTCTTACATAAACCCAATTCAATCTCCAATGATCGACCAAATCCTCTGCCTAAATGATATTACATTATTCACACATTACATATTCATTTCCATTCCCTGACCTTATACCTATTTCTCTACCATATCTTTTTTTTTACAATGAGATCTTACATCATATATATACAAACGCTCGACCATAAATAATTAGGTCGGCCACCAGACAATAAACCAATTACATAATTACAAACCATGTCAGCCTTAGACCAAACAAATAATATCCAACACATAAGACATCCTGGAAACACATCAAGAGGTCCAATCCACATGTTACATTAAAGTCGGTTGATAACCTAGATCAATCGGGACTCAGTATAGGTCCACACACTACAACAATGATCTCCATCCACCAAGTCTCGAACATGATCACCCATAGAATCCTGAAACTCCACCAGAAGTTGCACCAATACCGCTTATGTAATTCATCAAAGATATTCATCAAAAGCTTTGTTGGTGAAACCCTCACCGGAACCAGAAGCCAAGCTTCCAAAAAAATAGGATAGCATCCGATCACCAGACCAAAACCAACTTACTGAATATGAGCATGAGTATCATGAACAAGCCAATTCCATAAACCAAACTATACTGGAGCCTACCGGATCATGTCGAATCCAAATAAACTAGAAACCACTCAACTTACTGGGACTAGAAGGGTGTCGATAAAGCATCCAAACAACTAGTGTTGGCATCAATGACAAAACATCAATGAAACACATAATCAATTCCACTAAATGGCCAATGCTTTACAAAAATATGGCAATGTGCAACCTCTCTTCTTTTAATGAAACCTTTGTAATCTCATTATTTATGATGCTCTTTCTTTGAAAACTTGATATTTTCTCTATTTTAACTGTTGTTTCATGATGAGGCTACCAAATCGATTAATGATCTCGGTGTTCTTTTCACCCCTACACTGCTATTCATTCTTACAAACAAATTTTATTACCGTTGTCTTCCTTGATTAAAAAGCCTTGAAACAATGAACACCCCATCTTTAAAAAACAATGCATGTACTCAATAAATAGTCATTTTGTTTCTCAGTCTAGACATCTCCATACAAACATTATATATACAGTGAATCGAATAGTAGTAAGAACTTCTACTAAAAAATACTTTGAAATAATGAATAAACTCATGAAAGAGTATCAAAGTACCCATTACAATGAAAATATCATGGTTTGAAAGGTTATTTCTTGTTGAAAGTGATATGGAGTAGAATGAATATATGAAACTCATAAACTCATAGTTCCTTACAACATATGGTTCACCCATGATTTAAAACCCCGCCTCTATTATTTTTGATGAAGCTATTGTTTAATTCCTTTGTCCTCAAATCTGATTTGCCTCTCACAACTTTTGCATGACTCCTAACTATTGTTCCACCTCTTAAAGTTGTTGTTAACTCTTTGAACCTCCCTTATTTCTCTGAAACTGTTGCTAGCTTATTGATATTCCTCACATTTGGCAGCCATGGACAGAAAAGCATAAATTTAGGGCTTGCCTTTCTCCTCAAAATCACCTAACCTGAGTTAGAGCTTGAAGTTGAAAACTTAAAAAAAATAAAAAAATAAGAAATCTTTAAATTCCCTCCTAAAAGAAGGATCACATGATTTTTCTCTTCTCCTTTTGCCTTCAACAATCTTGCATTAGAAAATACAATTATAATGAAAAACACATGATGCCACATTTTAGCACTCAAACAAAATCTAAAAATCTTTCACTACTTTGGGTGGACTTTAAAAAAAAATTAAAGACGTGGAGCTCCGTTTCAAACATAAAGCCTTCCAAAACCTATGATAATGACACAAGACTACCACGGATATACAATCTCATCCCATGAACATGGTGCCAAGACTAAAAACCAAAACTAAAGACAAAACCATAAATGCAATTAAGGTTATAAAGGCTAAATTGGATAATAGGTTGATATAGCCACTAACTTTATGAGACCTTCATTACATTAAGAGAAGGGAATTAAACTTTGATTGATCCTATCCTTAAAGGGTTGAATTCAGATTAGATTAATTTTTCCCTTGTTAAAGTGGAAATTGAATTGTAATTAGGTTTAAGTTAAAATGCTAGATCTAGGACAAATAATGAGAAATTGACATAAAACAACAATAATAGAATGTTATAGATATCATGCAGAGCTATAAACCTAATTATAAGGAGGGAAAATGGATTAGAACCTATGATAAATATTTTGGGTTGAAATGTTAAGACTGGGGTGAGAAGGTCACCCTAGTCCTCTGAATATCGAGGGGATATAGTCTGGATCTTTTCTGGATTAGGACCTAAAACACATAATCAACTTTCAAAAGGTCATTAGAAATTATCAAGATTGAGGGGAAATGGTTGTCCTAGTCCTTCACTTTTCGTGTCTTCAAAAGTTGTCTGATTATCATCGTCTACTCTGTTAGATTCCTCACTCACAGCTCCTGAGATAATTTGTTGCACATAGAAAGAAGGAAATAGGTTTGGTTGATGGGGGTTTGCCTTAAGTCAAACCCCAGTTTAGGAATTAACCTTGAATTGAAATAGAATTGAACTCAAATAGAATGCTTTCCTTTTAAGAGAAAAGGTAGATTTGATCTGAAAATGCTTGAACTTGATACCTTGATGAATTTTGCTTGAATCCTCATGCAAAGGTCTATGATGCAATACATATTGTCTTCATAAAAGGTTGATCAATATGGATGCTTGATCTTGAATTGATCTTCTTCTTCAATGTTTTATGAATACTTGAATGCTTGCTCATATAGCCTTGAATTTATTTTGGTATAATGCAATTGAGAGCTCACTCATGATTTCCTTTCTCATTTCTAGTTACCAAATGAATGACGTAGGCTTCCTTTTATACCTAAACATGCATTAAATGTTTGAATTTTTCAGAGCAAGCCGACATGGAGACAAATTTCTCGCTCACAGTAAGTGACCATTGTGAGTGTAGGTTGTTCCAATTGATTTCTATAACACTCCTAAGGATTTTACCTCTCCCATTGTTGGATGTTGTAGATCAATGGCCAATGCTTGAGAATCCTTTAGAATTTGAGAGAACTCTCCTTCTCTTTTGACTTTGCAAAACCAAGGTAGGTACACTTGATAATACTTAAAGATTTGACAAACTAATCACAAGTATTGTCCATATATAGATGACCCTCAAACTTATGACCAAAATACATAAGGTTTCACTCAAAATTAGCTCAATTCCAGTTAATCGTCTTTTTTATGCATTTGAGAATGAAAAATATATCCTAACCATACTCCTACTAACATAAAAGAAATGGAGTTTGATTTAATTTTGGATTGGTTACTGCAACTTAGCACAAATGGGACCGGTGCCTATATCCATTGAAATAGAGTCATACATCAAGTGCATCTCATGAAATGCACTTATAAATCTGAACACCTATGCTTAACATAAGCATTCTAGTTCAACATTTCAAACCATACTTAAGAAATCTCTACTGTCTTCCTTAATTCTTGTAATGTACTTAAAGGATTTAATTTCTTCCTTAAAGAAAACCAATAAATATACTACACATTTGTGATATCTTCACAAAGACAAGCTTATCCATCATGAATAAATAAACTCATATAATCAATAGAACACCAAATAGGAGACAATCTAGAATGAGTTTTTCATTAATCTTCATTGAAGTGTTCAATACAATTCACATAAAATAAGACTTTGTAATTATATTTTCTGCAAAGATGTTTCTTACAAACTAGCTCTACTATTTGTCCCATGCAAAAATGATATCATAACCCCTACAAAGTAACCTTGAAATCCATTTTATAATAACAAGGGAGCAACAAGATTCGGGTTACTTTGTCATATGTCACATTTTAAATTTTTTACAACAAAATATGCCAAGAGCATCTTTATGACCCAAAATTCTAAGAGAGTGAAAATGAAAACAAGCCAAATGATTAGATCTTATTTGATTCCCTTGGTTGACATGTTCATGCTGATTTGGAAAATGAACCAAAATTGATGGTGAACTAGCATTTGTAGGTCCTACTAGAAGATGACACGTAGACTAAACAAAACAAAATATCCTTGGTCAAAGAAATGACCAAGCATTGAAATCTCTTCTTCTTTTATTCTTCATTTATCCTTCAAGATAAACTGAGTGCAAGTATCAAAGTGGGAGTTATAGGCTAGATTTTCTACAATTTCATTCTGTCTATTTAAAATTTTGACACTATATTCAAGCTCATACAACCCATCTAGCTATTTTTGCAGGTTATCCTCTAGTTTATTTGCATCATCTGTAGTTTTATCATTTACATCATGTAGAAAAACCTTCCCAAGCTCAACTTTCCACTCTTTCTCTATCTCATCCTCCCCAATATCTTTAACAAATGATGGTGGAGTAGTGCTTTGCAACTTGTTAAACCTGTTGAGAGCCTTTGACACATATCCATGAAATTTATGGTGCTCCACTAATGGTGAATCCATTTCAACCATTGTAACCTCCAACTCCTCAATCATGCTCATCCTTGGCTTGTCAGTTTCATCTTTGATATTCTTAGAATAATTATGTAGGCAATGTAGAAGGAATTTTTTGAACAAATATTTTACAACAAGTTTTAAATGAAACTCCACCTTTTGAGAACCATTTGGATAATACTTTGATAACTTGTCCACATGATTTGCAAGTGTAGTTACCTTTGTTTCAATTTGGCTTTGATTAAATTCCAAGCCATTTTGAATTTGCAAGTTTTGAGCTCCTTCCTTAATGACACATTTTCTTGTTGAGCCTTTGACAAAGCTATTGATAGCATTGAGGATAAGTTATCTAAGGAACTTCTGGAATTATTAACAAAGAAGAGGAAGGTCACAATAATGGAGGAGCCAAATTTGAAGACTCAAGCGCTAGACATGGTAAAGAATCCATTATTAAAGGAAGATATGACAAGGATCAAATAGGCCCTAAACACTAGATTCCAAACGAAGGAAAGGGTAAACTTAATCATGTGAGGAAATTTGGAAGATATCAAGAGGATAGAAAAGAAAATAGAAGATGAAGCAATGGAGGTTGTGGAAAGACTGAAGCATACTTTTTCTTCTCCTCCAGAGAAGTCAAACATGGGGTCTAGTCTGGGAGAGACAAGTAGTCTAATAAATTTGAAAAGAACAAATGAGTAGAAAAAGCAGAACATTGATCCAAATACTATTTTAGATGATTAGTTGAATGCAAAATAGAACATGTGGGATGTTTCGCATGAGATTTCAAAACTAGAGAAGGAGAAAGAGGATATGGAGAAGGAAAGGAAAGAGGAAACTAACAAGAAGAAGAATAGAGGAGAAAAGATAGAATAAAAGACAAAGAAGCTAGAGAAGGAAGAAGAGAAGAAAGTGTTAGACACAATGTACCACTGAGAGGGGGAGGGGGTGAATCAGTGGTACTCAAACTTTTTCTTACCGGCTTTCTTCTCTGGGTGACACCAGTTTGTAAATCAAGCACAAGACAGACATACCGGTTAGTGCAGAATACAAACTCAAGAACACACACACAAGGAAACATCACATAACTCCGATATATACGAGGAAAACCCAATGTGGGAAAAACCTCGGTGAGCAATGTTGCTGGAGTCCACTGCTCCAATCCAACCTCATAGTAAAACATGGTTACACAATTTAGGGCACCAACCCAAGGAGTTACAACCCCTGACTTTAGGGCAGCAACCCAAGGAGCTACAACCCCTGATAGATTTATGGGCTATAACCCAAAGGAGCAACAACCTCTGCACTGAGCTACAATTCAATGTTCACAGTTCAGACTTCATAATACATGAGTTATCATCATGTTACAAGTGAATCTTGCAACCTTAATACATATCTTACTTTGTCGGTGAGGTACTCCTCTCTTCTACTGACTCACTCTTCTCCCTTCTCTGCATTTGCTGGTTCTCTGTTGGACTTGCACCTCACTATCTGCACATCACCAGTTTCACACTCTGCTGGTGTGGTCGCTAGCGGTTCTTCTTTCCAACCGATTGAAAGCTTCAACCAAGTTCACTATCCCTCTCTTGCTCGTTGAGCACTCAGCTGATCTTGTCTCTACTTGCAGAAGTTTATAACTTCGCAATAGCACAATATTCACCCTATTCAGCAGTAGCAAAACAATCTCTTAGGCCATTTACTTATAGCCCAGATTTCTCGCCAAAAGCACATTCAAAACTCAGACGGCTAGGGTTTCTTCACCTTCTTTGAGACAAACCAAATCCAATCAGATCTTGCAAGATCTGATCCTTCTGACATCTGTATTCATATCTCTGCCATAGTCGTGTTTCCTTGATCACGCGCTTTAATCCTGGTGATTTGCTTTTCCCTTCCTCTGCAAATCCTTCAGTTAGTCACAAAAGATCTATCGAGTTGTTTCCTTCATTGCCTCAATCTTCTCAATCTCTTAGCTAGCTCATAGTTGTCACACAGACCTCGATTCTCAACCCTCTGAAACCCTTTTGCAGCACGTCCCATGATTTGAGTGACTTTTCATTAAAGCTTACCAACTCCTGCAACAACCCCTTCATTGTACATTCTATCCTTATCCAACCACGGGTTTGCCATGTTGACCCCAGGTCAACAATCTGCCAGCTTGTCACTATCAGTCAATCAAGGAATAATCACCGACCAACCCACTTTACCAGTTCTTACTTTGGTTGGTTTGCTAACCTTTTTGGTCTCAACCATTCTATCGGTTGCCTTCTCATATATGTTTCCATCTGATCTATTGATGGAACTCATAAACCGGTCTCCCAACTGATAAGTCCATAGTATGCTTATATACCGGTCACCACTCGTGATGTCATCATGGCATCATTCTTCTCAAGACTCACTCTTAATTCAGTCAGGTCAGATTCCTCTGTTTTCGTTTATTTCATCCTTTATTCTTGATCAAGGATATTCCTTCTTCTACCAGTTTGTTAGAGTGACAACCACTTTAGACTTCCTCTGACTGTTCCTCCAAGATGACTGCAACTTCTTCCGGTGGGGTCTTGCTGTTCTGCAACCTCACAGCATACCAATTTCTTTGTTCTCTTCCAGTGTTGAAGTGATTTAGATAACACTCTACCTCTTCATCACAAGCAACCTCTCACAACACTTCTCCATCTCATCACACAAGTTAGGCACTAGCTTGTATACAAATGACCTCTGATGTCACCTTCCTTTCCTTTACCAGTGTTCAGTAACACAAGGTGATATCCAAGATATCACATTATGTATTCCTTCATCACAATGTTGCATATACATCTCTTCTACCGATAATCATCTCATACTGGTTGACATCAATGACAACACAATGCCAACATAAAGACAGTCTGAAAAAGAAATAGTTGAGTCTGGTAATAGAGGAGAAATAGATTAGAAGAATGTAAGTGGGAGAATCTTTTATACTATGCAGAGATTCTGGATCAAAATTATTATATTTACAAATGAAGTTTGAACCGGTTGTAATGTCATAAGTATTGTAGGTACCGGTGATGCAGGGTAAGCTGGACTTAGATAAGTTCTTGCCCTTGCATATGCTACATTTGGGTGATATTCTCCACCACATAACAAGTAATAAATACATCATTTCTAAGGTATATTTTATTGAATTGATAAATAACATAGTGGAATTTCTCCATGAGAAACTTCGAAAGTGAAGGTTGATGAATATCTTAGTGAAGAGGAGCAATTTCAGGCTATGGTGAGTGGACAAAATAACTATGCTCCTTCCTTGGAAGAAACTTTTGAGAAGAATATGATAAAGAAGAGGTTAAGTGATCAAGGGAATAAGTGTGCAAATGAACACAACTAACTGCAAGAGAGCATAACCATTTTTGAGAGAAGTGTAGGTAATGTTGTACAAAGGTCTATCAATTTTATCACAAGTGGCTAGAGTCACCATAGGGTATACAAGACCAGATAAACATATTTAAGAATTGGATTGTAGAGTTGTCTAAGTCAATAAACTTTAAGGAAGACGAAGATGGTAAAGGGAGAGATCGGTTAGAGAACCTATACATAAAGCTTAATTTGCTGATAAATTAGAAATAATTGATCAAGAAGGACTTCTACCAATTGAGAGATATTATAGATGTGCATCTCACCATTATGGTAAAGATCCTTAAATACTCACAGGAGTTAAAGAAGACAATGAAGGTATGAGGAAGTTGTGAAGAGGTAGAGGAACTTCTAGTAAAGATGGAGAGTCAATATAATATTTCGGTCTATGCAGGAGTTGATTGGAGTACTACCTAGGCTTGGCTAAATTTTGTTCATCAAAGTATCACACCCCTAGCTCAGCGAGGTGGTTAAATGGTTTTCTAGTAAGAAAATTTTGAATGTATACATATGTAGCCATGTTGATAATAGAGTTTTGGATTCCATTTTTGAGGAAGTATTGTAGATAGGGGAAGTTGTATATATTTTGTTCAATTTTGTTGTAAGAAGACACCCTTTGTCTTCGATGTCAAAGTGGGAGTGATTTTGGAGTTGGCACAAATTTTGTCATCAATGACAAAGGGTAAAATTGTTGAAAATATGAGTTTTTATTGTCATTGATATGAACTATGATCAACATTTCAGTGTATGTGGTTTTTTATAGTTCAACCCTATTGATGTCTTTTTATCTAGAGTATTATATATCTTACCCTAAAGAAGTGATCTTCAATGTGTGCAAGTCTCCTTTGTATCTTTCCCTTAGTTTTTGCACCTTAGCTTTGCAAGTCATCTCAGGGGCAGTGAGGTCCTTGGCATTTGGCCTAAACGTTGTAACTTAGTTATTGTATAGTGAGATAGTTCTCGCCGTGGTTTTTCCCAATTTGGATTTTCCACCTAAAAATCTTGGTGTTCTTGTGTGGGTGTTTCTATGGTTTTAGATGCTTGCTTTCACACATAAAGTATATGGAATGAATGATAAGTAAATAGGTTAATTCAAATTAAGTTTTTGTATATGCTGATTCACACCCCCCCCCCTCTCAGCATCTAGTAATGTTCAATAAATTTTTCAAAGATGTGTTAATAATCTCTTCTTGCTCCAAAATGTCCTAAACATGCAAACTAGAAATCAAACCCAATCCCATTAATTTTATTGGAGAACAACCAATTAGGCCCAACTTTAGTCTCATAGGAGAGTTGAGAACTATGACTAATGGTTCTAATTTAGTTATTGGTGATTGGATAATGATTTAGATATGAAAATGTAAGAAATAGGCTAAATGATGCAAAATTGACAATAATTGGCATAATCAGACAAATACAAAATTGAAAGTCATCTGAGATGTACAAAACTAGAAATGAGATATAGAGAGGAACATATGTCTAAAATCAGGTCTCAAAATGGGTGGTCACTATGAATAGGTTCCATAGTCCTAATAGGTGTCTGAGTACAAACAAGGGGGAAATTTGGTCTCAAGAGCCTCCAAACTACCTCCATGTCATATTTTAGGTCAAATCGCCTAGAATATAGTCTTAGGCACCATAGAATAGGTGGAATAGGGTGCTAGACACCCCATACCATTCCTTTTCTACTGAATTTGGTCTAGTAGACTATGCAAACTGAGTGTGGGGCCTACTTCTAAGCCTTTAAATACACAAAAATATGAAAATGGTGTTATGTTGTATAGTGGCTTGCCTAAGTCAAACCTTTGGTAGGTGTTAACCTCCACTACAACAATGATGAAAATAGAGCTTACACCTAGTAGAGTAGAGGCTAAATTTTAAAGAAATACTAAATTTAAGTGTTGAAATGGAATGATTATGTCTTTGATTGATGATGCAATTCTCTTTAGATAATTTGTCCAAGTGTTGATGCAATAACATGATAAACCATAGCAAGTTCCATCATGAAAACATACTTGAAGACAATATTTTGTAGCTTTATACTCCTTGTACTCAAATCTAGTCTTGAATGAATGAGTAATTTCTCTTGGAATAAAATTACTAAATGTAGAAAGATTGATTAAAATGAATTAAAAATGATGTCTTATATAGGTTTATTAAGGTATTTTTACATTTATTCTGACTTCAAATGGTCAACCCACATTTTGAGACCAAATTCTACAATATTAAGGAAAACATTTTAATCTCCCATAATTTTGGTCAAAAAAGCATCGGTCAATGTTTAGTTTCGACAAATAACCCAACAAAATATGCCCCACTTTTGTGAGAAGTCAGATAATAGGGCCCTAATATTGGATTTGGAAATTTCTTGTGGATTAATGACATATAAGTGGTGAATAAAGTGCCTTGAAATTTAAAATAGGATAGAACCCTAGCAAATAAGCTTGAAATGACATTGGAAAGGGCACACTAAAGCAAGGGCCCAAAAGGAGTGTGAAATTGAAAGAGGTTATAATTTATGACACTACAATATCATAAACCCTATACCATATAAAGTGGAGGGAGAGGTCATGACCTAGAGAGGGGAAAGATGGAGAAGAGGATAGATAAAAAAACAGAGAGAGGGAGAGGAGTAAGAAGGGATGAAGGGAGAGGTAGACATGGGGGAAGTAAGAGAATTAGGGAATGATGGATAGATAAGTGAGGGGAGAGGAGGAGATAGTTCATAAAGAGAGAGAGGTTTAAGGGGGTATGGGAAGAGATCTAGAGAGGGAGGGAGAGAACTAGAGAGGGGATAGATAGAGAGGTGAAAGACTTAGAGGGGAAAGAGAGGTGAGGGACGTAGATGGGGAGAGGGAGGGTGAGATAGGTAGAGAGGATAAAGAGAGATGGGTAATGATACATGGATGGAGAGATAGAGAGGTGGAGAGGAAGGGAATAGAAACTTAGAGAGGGGAGAGAGAGGGTGGGAGGGAGAGGTGATGACCTAGACAATGGAGAGAGAGAAAATAAGAGTGGGAGAGAGAACAAGAGATAGTGGGAAGAGAGATAGATATGGTGGTAAGGAGTGAGGTGGATATACACACACACACAGACCCAAATAGCTGAAATAGATGAGAGAGAAAAGGGAGAGGGAGAGGGAGATATAGAGGTAAGTATCAACACAAGCATTACCCTCAACTATATGTACCCTAAAACTTGTACCGTCAATCTTGTACCATCAACCCTATATTCTAAACCATGTATCCTGCACCCAATTCCCTAAAACCCATATCCCCTAAACCCTATACCACATAAATTGGAGAGAGAGGTAACACCTAAAGAGAGGAGGGAGGGAGAGTATAAGAGACAAAAGAACAGAGAGAGAAATGTATACGTGGAAGGAGTGAGGGACCTAGCAAAGGAGGAGATGGAGAAGTGAGGGGAGAGAGAGATAAAAGAAGGATATCGTTCATAAAAGGAAAGGTGTAAGGAGGGATGCAAAGAGAGGTGGAGAGGGAGGGAGATAACTACAAAGATGAGAAATAGAGAGGTGAGATACCTAGATTGGGAGAGAGAGGTGAGAGACCTAGATGAGGAGAGAGAGGGGTAAGATATATAGGGAGATAAAGAGAAGTGGGTAATGATACATGGATTGAGAGGTGGAGAGGTGGAGAGGTGGAGAGGAAGGGTGAAACCTAGAGAGTGAAGAGAGAGGGGGGTAGGAGGGAGAGGTGATGACCTACAAAATGGACAAAGAGAATAAGGGAGAGAGAAAGAATGAGAGAGAGTGGGGGAGGGAGATAGATATGGGGGTAAGGAGGGAGGGGGAGATAGAGAGGGAGAGAAGAAGGGATGGAGAGACCTAGAGAGGAGGGAGAGAGGTGAGAAATGAGAGAGAGAGAGAGAGAGAGAGAGAGATGGAGAGATAGAATGAAGTATAAATATGGGAAATAACCTCAACTCTATGTACCCTAAATCCTATATAATCAATCTTGTACCCTAAAATCTATACCCTCAACGTTACACCCTACACCCTATATCCTACACATCTTATTATCTAAACCCTATACAAGGAAGGGAGAGGTGCTCAATCAAAGAGGGGAGGGAGAGATGAGAGGAGAGAGAAGAGAAAAGAGAAAGAGAGGGATAAGGAGAGAGGGAGGCAGAGGTAGACAAGGAGTAACTGAGACCTAAAGAGGGGAGACGTAGAGAGGTGAGGGAGAGATAAGAAAATGAGAGATATAAGTTCAAAAAGTGAGAAAGAGAGTTAAGGATGCAAGTCTAGAGGTTAGGGAGAGAGAGAAGAAAATGAGAGATATAAGTTCAAAAAGAGAGAAAGAGAGTTAAGGAGGCAAGGAGAGAGGTGGAGAGGGGGGAAAAGAGCTAGAGAGGGGAGAGATATAGAGGTGATATACCTAGATCTTAGGGAGGGGTGAGAGACTTGGGTTTGAGATAGAGGTGAAAGAGATATGGGAAATGAGACAAAGAGGGGGAGGTAAAGAGGGAGGGAGGTAGGGAGAGACCTAGAGATGGGGAGAGAGGGAGGGTGGGAGGGAGAGGTAGTGATCAAGACAATGGAGAGACTGTTGGAAGAATGTTGCAAATATGTGCTTGAGAGATATTTGAGAGATGTGTTGTCATTGATGTCGACATATTTCTCTGTCTGAGATAGTGATGCAGTGAAGTTCAGTGAGTTAGTTTGTTCAGTATGATGAAGATCAAAGTTTGCGGATTAAAGGGTTTATAGAGGATTGTCTACACTTGATTCAGTTCAAGTTTCAAAGGTCTTCATGGAGATTTGATTGAGTTATGGGTATCTGTGTTGTGGCTGGTTTTTCTGTTGTTTAGTGGTGATAGAGTGACAATATTTTGATCTGCATTGCTCTACATGGTAATATCTTATTTTGCGGATTTGGAGAGATGTTTGGGACGTTGGTGTGTCTCCTCACTTCAAGTAGTTCATGGTTTGGAGGTTCGCAAGTGTTTTTTCAAGGTTGATAGTCATTGTAGTTAGTGTTCCTGAGGTCCGGTATCAAGATACTAGTGATTCTAGTAATTTGTGTTGATGCGGATGTTGCTATGGTAATTCATGATGCTTGTGGATGTTTCTGGATCATGTTCCTTTTGTGTTGATGGTTTGCATTGATTATTGAGCTCGTAATTGATGTTTTTCTTCGGTACATTAGTGTTCTTCATGTTCTTGGCCGACCGAATTCTTGTAGCGTGTTGCGGATGTTTGAGGCATAATTTTTGGAGGTATAACGTGTTCAAAGCAAAAGATCTGGGTTTGTGCTATGTCTTGACCAACATTGCTTAGTTTGCATGTATTGTTGTATTGAGTATGGTTGTATTTTTGTAATTAGATGGTGTGAAGGTTGATGTCATATATAAATAAATGTAATAGATTTGTATTTGGTGAAGGTGTGGATGAGTGTGTATGCACTGAATGTATACATCTTTTGAAGGTAGAGAATAAGTGTGAAGGAGAAAGTTGTTTTGTGCTTCAATGAAACTGAACCAAGAATTAAGGAGGTGCTATGTCCCAATACATTATTTTTGGATGTGATCCATAATTGTTTGTACATGCAATGAGCCTTCCCTGGGCAGTTTGCCTTCTTGTTTTTTAGCAGTGATCTCTAGGGAGTGTGCCTGGATGCATGTGCATTCCCCATTGTAATACTTCTAACAAAGTATACCTATTTTGTGGGTTTATCCCCACTATGGTTTTTCCCTTAACCAAGTTTCCACATCAAAAATATTAGTGTTATGTGTGTTTAAGATGTGTTGTTGATCTATTCTTTCATGTTTAACTATTAGATCTGAGAATAAGTTTAAGTTGCTTGAGTTTTTAAGACAACCGATTCACTCCCCCCCCTCCCCCTCTTAGTTGTCTTCCCTATTTCCATCAAAAAGATGTGAGAGAAATAATAAGAGAGGGAGAGAAAAGAAGAGAGAGGGAGGGAAGCAGGGATAGAGATATGGGGTAAGGAAGGAATGTGAAGTAGAGAGGAAGAGAGAATGGGAGAGACCTAAAGAGGGAGAGAGAGGTGAGAGAGATAAGAGAGGGACAAAGAAAGGGAAGTATAGGTAGAGATGGAAGGAGGTCGGGAAGGAGTGAAAGGAAAAACCTCAACTATCCATTGCCAATTGTAAATTCTAAAATCTAAGCATTAATAGAAGTGGGAAAGAGAGAAAAGAATGAAAGAAAGAGAATTTATCCAATGCAGACGATTTGGTACTAACATTATTTGGTGCTAGCATTATGTCATTGCATTTTCATTTGGTGCTTGTATTTTTTTGCACTGGGAACTTCCAACCCTTTTAGGTTGGATTTTTCTTCGGCATCCAACCCAAAGGTTTGGACAACCATTTCATACCAAAGCATTTTTTAAAAGGTAAAAATTTCACACATTTTTTTTCGTGCTCTCCATCAAGTTTGCATGCGTTTCAATGCAAATTGAAAAAATGCATTGATGGCATTAAGTTATCTCTAAAACATCTAACCATATAATTATTTTCATGTTTTGATTATGTTGAAGTTTTCATCTTTAATTTGTTTTGTTAGTGTGTTTGTTTTTTTATTAAAAACCAACATGTGGTATGTTGGGCATAGTTTTTTACTCGTTCGTCAAATTTTGAAACAAATTACATTTTTAGAGACTAGACTCCATTTTACACATATTGAAAAAATGATTTTCAATTAGTTTTCAAAAAATTTATGGATGAACATGCTCAATTTTATATTTTTTAGGATTTGTCCACTTCAAAAAGTAGTTAAAAATCGCATATTCATTAAAAAATTAGCCAAAAAATATGGCATAAGTTACATGGTGTTCTAAACTAATTTCTCACAAAAGAGGTTTCTGAACTACTAAAATAAAAGTTAACATTTTAGGGGGAGCACACCAGACATTACGTTATATTTTTTTTGAAAGAACGAGAGCACTTTGTGTTCTCCCCCTTTTTGAAACCCTTAATCTCCACCATTAAAAAATAAATTAAGAAAATAGTATTTTAGAAAGTAGATTAAGAGCGCTACAACTCTTGTTCTTGTTGCATTTTCTTTTTTTAGCATAACTATCTTCATTTTCTCATTGAAGATCAAACTTTGCCTATTCCAAAAAACTAGTGGCATCTTAAGACATCCTTTTGGTCCCCCAAGACCCTCTTTTGGCCCCCTATCTTGGTGCACTTATCTAGGTATTTAGTTTGAATGAGATAGGTCCACAATCTATTCATAAATCAAGTCCAATAAGCTTCAATTTTTTAATTATCTTGTCTATTGTAGTGGCTATATAATTAAACTTGGGAACTTGAGTTGCATATAAAAGAGGAATGAATAAGAGACCTAATATGTTAAGCTTGAAGAAGAATAAATAAAATATATAGAATGGAGAAAATGAAATAATAAAAAATAGAAATATTTTGTATAAGGTTAGAATATTAGAGAAAGTTGGCCAAATCTAGGCTTTGTAATTTCTAACAAAGGAACATTGTAACTAGGATATATATCTTAACAAGGGTTCTAGAAAGTTGTAAATGAAATAAATGTCTAGGTAGGGAAATTGGATAAGTTCAAATGATATATATGTAAAAATAGGGATCATAGATAGGTGCAAGTGATGTTAATGTCTAGGTATTCACAGTATATATAGAAAGAAATAGATGGACTGGAGAGAGAGAGAGAGAGAGAGAGAGAGAGAGAGAGAGAGAGAGAGAGAGAGAGAGAGAGAGAGAGAGAGAGAGAGAGAGAGCATGTTGAATATTCAGGTGTTAGAAAGATCAAGTTCAATTCAACTTCATTACATCCAATGTAAAAATAAAATATAAAAAGTGCTAACACAATTTTTTTTTTAATTCTTATAAATTGAATTCTACATCTAACATAGATAAAACTATTAACAATAATATATGTCACTTGTTTTTCCAATGAATATTGAATATTCAGTGATGTCCAAAACAGACTTGGTTTTAATATAAATAGCTAAACATGTTGAGGACTTCACAACATGTTTCAGATATGGTTCGAGGGAAATTTTTTGCAACTATCTTCTCTTTGCTTGTTTCTTTTAACCTTTTCCTAAGAAAATAGGGAAAAACTCTTGTAAACCAGCATCATCGTTATCATGGTATTCACGTCACTTATCTTTGTATTCAAATAATATATATTTATTAAAAAAATTGATACAAATGGAAAACGTGTCTTTTTTAAGGCTTTGTATTAAATTTATATAGTTATTTTTATTTTTACGCCGACGACGTTTCCTTATATGAAATGGACAAGCTAAAATAGAAAATCTAAGGTTGAAAATGCTCTTCAACTTGGCAAGATGATTGCAATCATCTTAACTGTTGGTTTGTGTAAAGCTGTACTAAATAAGGGTCACTTCTGACCTACATACTGGGATTATGTCTCCTCCTAAACGTTGACTCCGCCTTAAAAATGTCAGTATCTCCACTCGGAATAGAGCTATAATGGCACTGGCACTACTACATAATATGTTTTGACAAATTCTCCAGTCACGCCTGGGTGGGGGGGCCTATAGTGGGCATCAGATTGACTATAATAACACATCTAGTGTGAAGTGTCCCAAAAATGGCTTTTTAAAGATTCAACCAAAACCTAATGTTAAAATCCCTAGTAGTTGAATAAAAATGTGTCATTTGTTTTTAGTAAAATGTAATATTTCTATGTAAAGTTTAATTTATATGCAACTTATATGGACCAAATACCTATTAGTACCATAAATCTTTTTTATCTCTAACTTTTATATTGAACAGAAGTGGACCAACAATTGAACACAAAAAAACTATTTGTTGTTATAAAAGCAACACATTATTATCTAAAATACAACTTATATCCAACACAAATGGACCAATAGTTGAACACAAAAACCTTTTGACAATCGTTCACATTTCATGAAAAAATATATGATATTAATTGTGCTCACCTTTCATATTTGTGATAGGATAAATTATTAGTATGAAATACTCTTATTTATGTACATTGTTTCCCTAACAGTTATACACATAAGAATGCTATTTATTTACTATGATAATAATAATTTATTTTTTTTGGTAAATTACTACCTTAGGGATAGCTACCTTTTCAATTAAAGCTCAAAAGATTACATTACTATTTACAGCCCCTGCGCAGAACACAACGACCGACCTATAGTGGCTGGTGCCCCCAGAATTCCCACAACCACCGATCTGGATGATTCCACGACAACCCCTACGTGAGCATCTACAATTGCTTCAGCCAGAGCTACTGTCGGTACTGGAAACGTCCTTAGTTCCTCGATCCATTCCATCACAGGGAATTAATTGACTCAAACTCATAATAGATAGAATCAAACTTAGGAATGACTGATCTTTATTTTAATTTATACAATATTTATTCAATTTATTTTGGATATTTAGTTAAAAAATAAAAATTGCAAATCTCCTTAATGAATTATATTAAATGTTTATAGTCTATGATCTAATAGAATCAAGAGTTGAAGGGATGTGAGAAACTAATCCATCACAAAGAGAGAGAACTTGCACTCTCATTTGAATCAGACTATTGTGATTGATATGCCACTTACCAACCCACCTCTTAATCTTGCACTTTATTTGGGAAGAGAACCATTCATAGAGTATTTCATATCACCACTATTCATACTAGAGTTATTTCCCATTTCTATGTCACTTTCTTTTTCTCTTACCCATGCCTCCTCTATCTCTAACTCGCTATCTCCACCTCCTCTCAATCTATATCTCCACATCTCTTTCTTATTAACTCCATCAATCTTTCTCTATATCTGTATTTCTCTATTATCTCTCACTCCTTTCTATCTCTTTCTATCCATATCTCTCTAGCTCTATCTACCTCTCTCTATCTCTACATAGCTTCATTTATATATATCACTTCCTCTCTCTCTCTAATTAAATTTATCTCTCCCTTCATCTTTCCTACTCTATATATTTATCTCTATTTCTCTCTCTATCTCCCCTTACTTTATATCTTTATTATCTCTGACTCTCTCTTTTATTTACTCTCTCTCTCTCTCTCTCTCTCTCTCTCTCTCTCTCACACACACACACACACACACACACATTCATTTTTTCCTCCATTTCTCATACTTTATATCTTTATCTCTCCACTATCTCTAATTCTCTCTTTATCTGCCTCTTTATTTTTTTCTATCCATATCTTTCTCTACATCTATCTCTCTATCTCTCTATCTCTTCATATCTATCTATATCACTCTCTATCTATATCTCCCTCTCTCCCTACCCTCTCCCATTTTGTCCCCCTCCTCTATCTATCTCTCTCCCTCTATCGTACCATCTATACTCTCTCTCTCTCCTTCTCTTGCTTCCTTTATATCTCATGCTTCCTCTATATCTCTCTATCTCCCTATCTCTCTCTATCTTTATCTCCCCATATAGCTATCCCTACATCTCCATCTATTTTTATCGCTCCCCCGCTCTCTATCTCTATGCATTTATCTCTTCCATTTCTATCTATTCCTCTCTCCTCCATCTCAATCTTCTTAGCCCATCTCTCTCTTACTCTTCCCAACTCCATTTCTCCCTCTCTATCTCTATTGCAAACATAACGTGACCTTGATTATCATTTCAGTCATCTTTGGATCCTTGTAAGTGGATTCATAGTTGATTTGAATCTATCATTTCTCCATTGAAACCTTTCTTGCACAAACAACATCATTTGCTAAAGGGCCTACTAATTGACCTCATGTACTACACACTTGTATGCAAAACATAGATCCTTTTTTCCCTAATTAACCTTCCAAACCTTTTCGACATACCCTTTGTACACCACAAATACAATTGCTAGTAGTTATCTGATATGAAAATACGAATCTTAAACAGTTTATGTCACCTTAAAAAATTTTGAGCCTTAATATAAATAACATTAAAAAAAACATATCTTCACCTTTTCCAATTATATTTAACCAATTAAACTGAAATAAATATCACTTATTAAACTCCCAATATAATATGAAAACAACGTATCAGTCAACATACATCATTCAATACCTTACACTGATTAAGGAACAAATAAAATCAGAACTTAAACCATCCTTCAAACACATGTAAGCCAAGATTCGAAGCAATTAATTTGACAAATTTAATAGAATTCAAACATCTCCCTACCATTATTTCCTCATGTATAGTCAAATCTCAGAGTCAGAGTGAACATTGATGAATGTATCATGACTATTGTTTTTCTTTTCTTCAACTGATAATCAGAAGAGTGATGATTTATTTTAGGTGTCTAATTTGATGTATGATATGCATGTTAGCTGTCCATTTCATGATTAGTCTTTAATTTTTCTATTAGGGGAGTTGGTATTTTCTTACAGATGTGTTTATTTTGGCTTCAAAATGGCAGTACGGATTGACTAACATGCGTGTTAGTCGTGCGTTTTGCACCATCGATTTTGCAATAAACGGCTGCGCTTGACTAGCACGTCGCTGTCAAGCTGTACGGAAGGTCTGTTTTGGAGCCAGAATAACTTAGGCCTTCTCTCACTGCCCCAAAATTAATTTATTCACCTTATTATTGAAATAACATAATTAAACTAAATTAAAAGTAAATACATGCACAAAAGGAGTCCAGATAATAATCTCTGCAAACCCATTAATGAAGAACAGACAAAAATCACCCTATGATCAATATTATTATGCCATACTGGCAAAAACAAAATGGTCTATTTGTGCTATTAATGTCAAATCACTTAGTGATGGGTCCCAATGCCAGATGCATGATTGATGTTTCCACACATGATGAGATCAGTCATTACCCTGGTACAGTTACTTCCAGCATAAACCCACTTCTCTGCATGGTTCCTAGATAACTTCCTGTTTAATCGTTCATGAGTATTTGCTACAAAAATGACACTCCAAACATTCTGCCATATTTATAGAGAAGGCATTAAACCTCTTCTAAGAGAGCATTAGTGGTTAACTTGGCTGGAATAGATGGTGCAGATTCATGGATGTGGGTGCATTCAGTCTGGGCTCAAAATTTCTGCACCATATTTTTTGGTTAGCAGGATCCTGGCATTCTCAAATAGATTGCAAATAAAAAGATAAACCATTTCAATTCCTGTTTTCTTTTGTACACATGTCATTTACTCTGCAATGTGAAGGAACACCTCCTTTGGACAACAGGAAGTATAAGTTTTATTCAGGAAGATCCAAAATAGAATAGCAGACATGATTACTGAGAAGAGATGTTTACTGCAAGAGAAGCATGGTTATGTCTAAAGATAAAGCTGGATCAATTTGTAAAACAGAGTATTTCATAAAGAGATGTCTTCCTGGAAAGATGCAGAGGAGTTCCCACATGCAAAAAGCTAATTTTAGTGGTGCCCCCATCCTTAAAACAGCTGCCTAATTGGGGGCAATACACATTTTAAAAATGATAATGTCTATAATTTTGATTTCTGATTAGGGGGAAGAGCATCAATTGTCATTGATGATGTTATTGTTCATATTTCAATTATTGTGAATTTTAATTGAAATTGTTGTACAATTTTATTGGTATCGCTAATGCATTACTATGGAATATTTGAACATAAATATTGGTCATTTTTAAAATAGTTGTACTGAAAGAGAAAATGATCGAAATCCCATAATAATATTTAGATTCGGTAGGTGCAAGAAATCAACGATTTACTGGATATGAAAGGAGCCAAAAGAGATTGAAGAGCTGCATTTGATGCACATCCATGGACATAAGATTTCTTAAACTAAGTGAGAACTCTGCCCACCGTTCAATGTGCTGTCCTTACCTATTCTGCACGCAATAAGCTTTGACTTGCTTATGAGTCCGGTGGGGTAGTTGAAGTGTCACGTTCCAGCATTAATATGAACAATACTCCCTTAACCCTTGTGGAGATGCGGTTGAAGTTAAAATTGACCAACTTCCAAAATCCCGTGTACCACCAATACAAAGGACAATTGTGCCGTACAGATGAGTCCTTTCAGGGTTGTTGATGCTTATTTGAAAACCTAGTCGGTTACAAATACAGCGATTGTCAAGATTGCGAATACTACCCTACCTAGTTTGAAAGAGGAGTTGTTTTCTTATATGAGTTGGAGTGAGTTAAGTTGTTAGATTGACGGTTCAACTAAAATCTGAGAGGGATGAGAGGCGATTACATTATTTATTTATTTTTTGAATCTCATTTTTTTGTCACATCAATTTTATCAGAATTATTGAGAACATACATTAAGATTCTTTTACAGTCCACAATATCAGATAACAATTATGTAGGATTTGAATTTGTGACCTCTCTTCCCACAGCACAAGTTTTCTACCATAAGTGCTACAAACAAAACATACATACTTTACCCCTTAGGGGCTTTGAACTTGTGAACTCCCTTTCAAGAGCACAAATTCGTGCTACAAAAGAGGCATACATACCTTATCCCTTGTGAAATTTGAATTTGTGACGTCCCTTTTGAGAGCACAAACTTTCCACCACAAATGCTACAAATGTGACATACATACCTTACCCCATGTGAGATTGACACTTTGTTTACATTATTCAAGACGTTTCACTTACGTTACTTTTTTTTTTTTTGTATTGAAAAAAATACAAATTACAAATGAGGAATGCAACAACAACTACAAGAAGATTCATCGTCCAGGAACAAAAAGCTCTAGCAAAAAAGAGCAAACTTACCTAGATCTAATTTATCGTACAACCAGCAAATTTATAGAGAGGTGCAACAGCAACTACTAAAAAACATAGCAAAGAGCTGATTACTAAATAACATTCAGGCATAGCTTAATAATGAAGGCATTACTCCAGCAGAACCAAATAACATTGTCATGGACCAAACTCAACTTTGCAAGGAAGATCTTAACCTTGATGCCACAGGGGTCCTTTTATTCTTCAGCAACAACTTTGGGTTTAATTTGTTGAACTTGGAAGTCCAATTTTAAATTCTTCATGATGACCTCTTGAAGATGAGAAAATAGACAAACCAAACAGTAAAAAACATCAGAGTAATGCCTTAAAAATATAGCTTCTTGATAATCATTGTAAATGTTGAAGACGGTACTTTCCAAATATTTAAATAATTTAACAGTCTTCACGTATGGACAACAGTAACTTCTTCCAAAGAACTTGGAAGCACCACTTTTTATTTCTTTTATGCTACATAGGGGAAACATACCAGTAGTGGATATAGCTAACTTCGTGCACCTAGAACTCCTAAACAGTACATCAGATTTCCACGATTTTTTTTGTTGTTGTCTTCGTATACGACTTAACTACTTATAACTAAGGTTTTGGCTTCTAAGTAGTAGTGATGCACGTTGTGGGATCAGTTATGTGCACAAGGGTCAAAAAGTACACATTTGAAAGTGTTGCCTAATACCTACTTAAAGATGTTCCAATAACCGTCCACTCAAAATTGTCAGTACTTGTGGACAAAAGCCCCAATAGTTGTGCACAAATGCCTAGTAGTGGTGCACAAATGGACCAATTGTGGATTAACAAAAGCTCAAAAAAGATAAAAAATGATTGACTTTTGGTACATGTGAAACTTATTAATGAGATTTTCATTATCATTTTTTTTGGTTCCTTTAAAATTAGTAATTGGGGGGTTGGGTACACGAGAAGTGATTGGTTATTAGAGCACAGTCTAATAGTGGTACTCTTCAGCTAAAGCAAAGGATTTACGGATGAGATTTTTTGAAATGCACTTCTATGTGAGCTTTAGTGATGCAGCTATGGCGAGGTATTCCTTTCTAATGTTTTCTTTATCTTTTTCTAAATGACAAAATTGTTTTATTAAATTTATATAAATTGAAATTACTTCTTGAATAATTATATATTTCTTCTATACATATATATTTATTTGCATCTTTATTATTATAAATATAATATTATAGGTGGATAATATTTAATGTTAATAATTTACGTTGAATAAAAGGATAGGTTAACTTTTAAGATCAATGGTTGCAATTGATTTAGGAGTGTACAAGACAATTGAAATGATGGACATTGTCAAATTTTTTATTTGTTTGTTTGTTATTTTTTCATTCCTTTTCTTTGGCCGAACACAGAAGTTTTTTTACTATATCCACATTCATTTTAAATTTGCACATGCCACCCTTGTCTAATGGTGATCCTACCTTCCATTAATTTTTATTGATTTGCATATCATGACGATCCACATTTTTATCACCTCCCCCAACGTTACGAATGAGTTCACATTGTATGTTAACAACTACTCCAATATCTCAAAAAATGGTAAATTGTATTAAATAATGCATCGAGTCAAGGTAGGTTGATAGAACAAGGTTTCAAGGGCTAGGGAAACGACATAAATGGTACAAATATTATGGTTATATAATTAATGTAACTATATATGTACGTACGTACATATGTATGTATGTATGTATGTATTTATGTATGTATATAGCATCACTTCCACTCTCCCTCTCTATCTATTTAGCATCATGATCTTGTTGGTAATGGAGCCTGATTATCTTCCTAATTCAAAGGTTTTATTTTAGTCATGTTTGGATCCTTGAATCTTGAAGCTATCACTTCTCCATTGAGGCCTTTTATTGCACAAACAATATAATTTTCTAAATAACCTACCAATTGATTTCACTCCTCTCTCAATCTCTTTCTATCCATATCTTTCTCTATCTCTCTATCGCTTTCAATGTCTCTCACTATCTTTCTATATCACCCTATATCCACATATCTCCCTCTCTATCTCTATATATTGATCTATATCTTGCTTTCTCCCCCCCGCTCTCTCTCCATTTATCTTCCTCCCTCTCTTTATCTCTCCCCATCTCTCCCTTCCCCATTCCCTCCCTATCCATCCTCCTATCTCTTTATCTCTACCTCTCTCTCCCTCTCTCCATCTCTATTTATCTATCTCTATTCTCTATTTTTACATCTCTCTATCTCTCCATCTCTCTCTATATATCCCTCTCTATCTCCTTATTTCTCTATATCTTTATCTCTTACTCTAACTCTCTTTATCTATTTCTTTATATTCATCTAGACCTCTATTTTCCTCTCTCCCCCTTTATTTCTAGACGTTTCTCCCCCTCTATCCACCCATATCTCTTCCTCCTCACTCCCTCTCCTTCTTCATCTCCATCCCTTATCTCTACCTCCTCACACCTCTCTCTGCCTGATTATCTTCCCAATTTAGATGTCCTTCCAATTGACCTCACATGCTACACAAATGTATACAAAAATATAGAAAATATTGCCTAGATGACATTACACACCTCTTCAACGTATCCATTTCACACCAAGGTGTGATTGCTAGTTATAGTGTTGTTTCTTTCTCTACAATTATCTAATGTAGTATATCCAAAAATTATCTTATTTTTTTCTATACATTTAAGTGTTATTAGCCATTTGAATTATATTTTTTAGATGACATGATGATGCATTTGGGATCAAGGTCCTTTGCTAGGGAGTTTAATAATATAGCCTTCACAAATAAAATTTATAAAATTTGGACAACAAAAACAATTTGAATTCTTTATTGGCATGCTCCATTACAAGAGTACAATTCAACAATCAAGCATCCATGCTTGTCAACCTTATTTTCTTTTCTTTGAACTTCAATCTCTAATTTTCCAACCACCACACCAACACATTCATGTATTGTATGCTTCATCTAAGGAAGTTCAATAATGTTCCTAATTGGTCCATGATACCTATCATGTGTCATCTCATGGTTTCTCTTTCAACTTGCTTGTGTGACCTATATTAATTTTGTCTTCAAGTGTCAAAAATTTGCAAGTCATCAAGGTTCAAGTTTGGGCCTCCCTTTGATAGTTTGATCTCTTTAAAAAAATATGAAGAACTCCATCTTGGGCCTTTTGGAGGTTCCAATTTGCATTCAACCTTTTTGTCATTAGGGTAGTAGCATTGTCAAGAGCCTTATCTCCTTTTATCACTTATTGACATTCAAATTTCTATCAAAACACATGCATTTTCTTCATGGTCATATAAGGGTAGGAACCTTCCTAATCCATTGAGAACCTCTCACATTTTCATTGTTTATTGGTGACCAAGCTTTGTACTTGAACTTATTGCAAGCGTTAAGTTTCCAAGAACTCACTCATGCTCTAACTTGAAATTCTGCAAACATTAAGTCTTCATTAATGATTGTGAGTTCTAAAGGAATTCAAAATTCATCGAGAGTTATGTTAGTGTCATCAATTCACTTGTACTCTAACTTGAGAACCCTAAAGAAGAAAAACAACTGTCTTTTGACTATTCCACATGGAGAAGGAACCTATCAAGGGTTATAGGGGTTACTTGAACTAGTTATTCTATGTACTAATTCTTTGCTAAGGAATAACCTCTAACTCGTAATAGCTAAGGCATATTCTCACTTTCACTAAACTCAAATAATAGGTACCCTTTTGTTACCTCTACAAGATGAATTTTGCACTTTATAAAAGGGCAATGGAATGAACCTATCGATGATTCTATTAAGAATTAAAATTGTCAACAATTCCACCAATTCTTAGAATAACAGTAACCTTTAATTAGTTCCTTATGAGGCCTACCCCTCCAATTGGCCATAACTCAGCCAATTTTGCTCCAAATATAGTCAAACTTGAACAATAGGTATTCATTTAGCTCCTTAACAAGATGGTCTCCTTAATTGCCCAAATTTCCTTCAAAACTTCCACCTATAACAACTCGCCAAAAATCAAACACAAGAAAGACTAAGAGGAAATATTTTTGGGTGACACAAGATGGATCTTGTGCTAGGATTTAGGTACCATCAACCTTGTAAATCCTTATATTATTTTTTCACATAATATTATTTGCAATTTACCCATAAGGGATGAAATTGTTTAACCAATGGTGGTAAAAGAGCTAATGTAAAGACATAGTTATAGTTATTGTTTGGACTTTAGGAAAAGGACAAAGTAGCTAGGTGTCCCCTTTAGGATCTTATAATTTGGGTTGTTTGGACACATGTAAGGTGTTAGAAGTGCATGTATGACAATTATGATGAAATTTATGAAAAAATAATTCTATCTTAGTCCATAGGCACCTAGTTTGGTGTGGTACCTTATGATAGTTGTAAGATAATATATAAGTGACTATTTTGGGTTGCATTTCATGATTTCATGAAGCTAGGAATGTGATTTTTCTAAGTTGTTTTTCTATTTGTAGTTTTTTGATACCATAGTGGTATTCACTCCCAAAAGTCTCTATAAATTGGGGCCTCGTGCTAGTGGTAAGAAACATTTTTTTGTTTAGGTGTTTAGGTGTCTAGGTGTTGTCAAATTTTATAGAGTTTCTTCTGAGAATTGTATTGTTCTATAATATTTCTTAATTAATAATATTTGTGTCTCTTTCTATGGTAGGATTTTTTTTCCCTTAGGGGTTACTCAATGTAAATATGGTGTTGAATGTATTCTCATTCTTTTTTTCTTGCTTTGATTTTGCAATCACGTTTTTAAGGGTTTCTCTTTAGGTTTGAAATTTTCAAACACTAACTTTAAAGTAATATTTGCAATATTTCTTCACCTTGTTAATAAATATTTGGAATCAAGGTTAATAGTTTTGTTGAGAGAGGGATTTCTTTCTCTTTAAGTGTTGAATATGTTTTTTTGCAATGGGTGCTTTTGCTTTGTAGTTCTTTTTTAGATTTGTAAAATATTGTATTCCATGGTTTCTAGTTACTAGGATACTAAGAAGTTCAATGGTATTGGTTATGAGATGTGAAAGCTAAAAGTGGAAGACATCCTTGAAGAGAGAGATCAATGGTTGGTAGTTTCAAAAGAAAAGAAATCAATTATATTTACCATGTCGAATCAAGATTGGAAAAATTTAGACAAGAAGGCATTAGAAACCATTCTATCAAATTATATCCTCCTAAATGTCTCCACGGAAGCCACCACATACAAGTTGTGGATGAAGATAGATGAAAATTATCAAACTAAAAGTTTTTCTAACAAGTTATATCTCAAAAGATAAATGTATTCATTAAAGACAAAGGATGGTAATTCTATTGTTGAACATTTCAATGATTTTAATGTGGTTATAAGCTAGCTTTTGCCAATAGATGTTATATTAGAATATGATGATAAATGTATTATGTTGCTTTGATCTTTGCTTGATTCTTGGGAAATCTAGTCGTAAGTGGTGGTGGTATAGAACCAAAGATGGATAGTTTTATTCTCATACTCCTTTCAAAATAAATGAGGATAAAGTCCATGACACTTGGCTCCCAAGATGTCTTGTATGCTTGAGGAAGGTTCAAGGAGAAAGGGCCTAAAGAGGATAAAAAGAAAGACAAGTCAAAAGGATGTTCTAAGACTCTGAAAAAGAGAAGAGTGAAGTATTGGAATTGTGGAAAAGGAGGTCATGTCAAAGAGTGTAGGAACAAGAAAATAAGTATTGAACCCTCCACAAATAAATCCTCTGATGCTGGTGATTTTGATGTTTTGTTTATTTCAATTAATTCTATTAGTAATGATGCTTGTCTTATTGATTCAGATGCCTCCGTCCACATGACTCCTCATAAGGAGTAGTTTCCTACATACTTGAAATATGATGGGGGAGATGTTTTCCTTGGTGATAACAACACAAAGAAAATTGTCAATAAGGGAAAAGTAAAGTTGTGTTTCAATGGTCGGAGGGTTAAAACCCTTGATAATATTTTACATATTTTAGGACTTGCAAGAAATTTACTTTCAATATCTAAGTTGAATGATTTTGGAATACATGTGACATTTGACAAGTCTAGTTGTAAGATGGTAAGGGGGAGTTTGGATTGTTAAGGGATCTCAGTCATGACTTTATTTAAGCTACATGTCTCCACTTTTTATAACTCACCATATGTAACTATCATTGAAAATGCATATATGTCATGGTACCATAAATTGGGTCACATTGGTGAAGAGGTCTTAATACCATAGTAGAGAAGAAGTTGGTTGACAATATTTTTTATTATTCTATTGGTTAAAATAGTCTCTATGATAATTGTGGGTTTGGTAAACAAAATAGGTCATCATTTCCTAAAGTAGTTAAAAAAGCCAAGAGACCTATAGAACTTATTCATTCAAATGTATGTAGTCTAGTGGATGTTGATTCTTTGAATAGATATTGATGTTATGTTTCTTTCATTGATTATGTCTTAATATATACATTGATTTATTTTATGCATTCAAAATCTGTTGTTTTCACTAAGTTTAAGGAATTTAAGGTCTTGGTTGAAAAGTAGTTAGATTATAAGATAAAAGTGTTGATATTTGACAATGAAAATGAATATTTCTCTAAGGAATTTGATGAATTTTGTAAGAATGCAGGAATTGTTAGGAAAAATACTACACCTTATGCTCCCCCCAAACATGGAGTAGCAAAAAGAATGAATCAAACCTTAATGGAAAGAGCTAGGAGAATGTTAAGTAGTTCTAACTTATATAAATGCTTTTGGGTAGAAGTTGTTGGTATTGATTGTTATTTAATTGATAGATATTCTTGTTCATCTCTTGTTGATAGAACTCCTTATGAAGTGTGATTAGGTAAAATTTCACACTAAAGGGTCTTTGTTTGCGAGGCTTTTGTTCATGTGCCTCAAGAGAAGTGATCTAAATTGGATCCAAAAATGCACCTTTGTAGGTTACAATGAGAATGTAAAAAGGTTATAAGCTTTGGAATCATCTAATTGATAAAGTGGTATTTTCTAGAGATGTGATTTTCAAGGGATTTAGAGATTACACGGGTGAAGAAAAAACAAAGGAAAAGACAAAAATAATGCATTTTGAAACAAAGATTGAGAAGAAATAAGATGCACACATGGAAGTATAGGTAGATGGATTAGAATATGGAGAAGAAGAAGAGAGTTCTAAAAGTTAGGGTCATGTACAAGATGAGTACATAGAGGAAGAAGAAGGACAAGAAGAGCCCATTACTCCTTTATTGAGAAGGTCCACAAGATAACAAAATATAGCTGATAGGCATAGAGAACCAAATTTTTGTTATAAATTTACTTAATGAGTATTAACAATGAACCTAGATCTTTTAGGGAGGTACCTCTCTTTTCAAAGAAAAGTGAGTCTGGTGCAGTCACTGGTTAGGAGGGACCTCAAGAAGATCAATCCGGATCGAGCAACAAGAGTAAACACAACAGAAACAAGACAAGATGATGGAGGCAATGCAAAACTGAATGAATTAGATCATGAAAACTGATTACAAATAACCGGTAACATTCGAGTTACAAGATTGGCTCACTGGCCTGCTACATACATGTTCAATTACAGAGTCGGTCAACTCCAGACCTCTATATCCTAAGATATATCTTCTATATTCTCTCTGATGATTTATGATGTTTAATTACATTGATTTATATGGCCTAAAGGGATCCAGTCGACCCAAAAATAATCAAATAATGAAGAACATGATCAAACGTGCAAAACCACCAGGTCAGCCTTCGCCAATGAAAATCCTCCAAAAAATTCAAAGGAAGAAGTGCGGATCAAAGGGAAGGTCGACCATATGCTAAGGAACATAGGAATCAATGAACTAAGCTTCAAAATCTATGGAAAGGATCCACAAGATTCACCAATAGAAAATAGGTCCAAGCGGTTCTGGTGCCAAAAAACTATCTTAGAATCCGGAAGCGATAATTTGTCAGTAAATAATCCAAATCATCTACGGTTTAGGACTAAGGAATATGATCATGTTCACAAGCATAATTCAGCTCTGCATGATCCGGTGAGAAAATGCAAGAAAATGCAGAAAGAAATGTTGAAACTACAAAATAAAAGGAAATGTTTTTGGTTGATGCAAGATTGCCAAGAACCGGGGATGCTCCTGCATCAGACATCTGGGGTTGTTAAAAAAAGTGAGTCTCTCACTTTGTTGGGATCAAAGGAAAACCAAGGTGGTCCACCTCTACTTGAGAAATCCAAGATGAATCTTCAACTAGTCTATCCTTTCATTTCACAAGATATTCTTTGTACTGACTGCTCCGAGTACCACACCCAATCCTACTATCCAAAATATCTTCAATATACTCTAGTTCCTTCTGGGGCATCTGTTTCTTCACATTTGCAACATTGTCTTCACTGAATTCAGATTCATGATACTGATGTAGATATACAATGTTGAATATAGGTGAAATACTCAAACTATCTGGTAGCTCCACTTCATAAGCATTTCTGGAACTGAACTTCCACAAGATCTTGCAAGGTCCAAACTTCTTCATCTGCAACTTGTTATAGGTTCCAATTGGAAATATTTCTTTTCTCAGATACACCATCACTTCATCGCCAACTTCAAATTCTTTGTCTTCTCTTCTCACCTGCCTTCGCCTTATACATGTTGTTCATATCCTCCAAATGTTGCTTAACTTGAATATGCAAGGCCTTCATGTGATCTACAAAATCTTCTACTTCTACACTTTGCTTGTCTTCATTACTGATATCTCTCAATCCTGATGTACCTCTAGGGTGTGCTCTGATAATAATCTCAAAAGGTGTTCTTCCTTTACTCCTGTTCACTGAATTATTGTAGGCAAACTCTTCTTGTGCAAGAATCAAATCCCAACTTCCAATTTTCTCTCCAACTAAACATCTCAACAAATTTCTCAAGCTCTTGTTTACTACTTATGTCTATCCATCAGTCTATGGGTGAAAAGTAGAACTGAACTCTAAATCTGTCTTCATCTTTTTCCAAAGTGTTCTCCAAAAATAACCAACAAACTTAGTGTCTCTATCTGAAACTATTCTCTTAGGTAATCCATGTAATCTCACTACTCCCTTGAAAAATAAGTCAGCTACATGTATTGCATTTGATGTCTTCTTACAATGTATGAAATGAGCCATCTTCAAGAATCTATCCACCACCACAAATATAGAATCATTTCCTCTCCATGTCTTAGGCAATCCCAGTGCAAAATCCATGCTTATTTCCTCCCAAGGTCTCTCTGGTATTGTCAAAGGCTTATACAATCCCACATTTTGACTACTACCTTTTCCAACTTTAAAAACTCTATAATTGCACAAATTTCCTAACATCCTTATGAATTCGAGATCAAAAGTAATGTTCACTCACCAACACTTCTATTTTGTCAACACCAAACTGTCCGGCTAATCCTCCACTATGCTTCTTCTTTATCAGGTTGTCCCTCATAGAAATATTAGGTACACACAACTGGACTCCTCTGAACAACATCCCATCCTAAATGAAATAATCCAACCATTTGCTTATGTCTATCATAATCAGTTTTCTACATGCTTTACAAGGTTCTGCAAAATCCAGGTCATCATCATACAAGATCTTCAACTCTTCAAATCCTAATATTATCACTCTTATCTTTGTCAGCAAATTCCTCTTCCTACTCAATGCATCAAAAAAATTTTTTAACTTCCCACTCCTATGTTTCAACATAAAGGTGTAACTCTGCAAGAATTCTACCCATCTCATATATCTCTGATTCAACTTACTCTGGATGTTCAAATTCTGCAAGGCTTGATGGTCAGTATACAACACAAATTCCTTAGGCAACTGGTAATGTCTCCACTTCTTCAAGGCTTGAACTATGGCATAAAATTCTTGATCATACACTAAATATCTCTCTTGGCATCATTCAAATTTTCACTGAAATAAGCCACTGCTCTCCCTTCTGACTCAATACTGCTCCAATTGTGTTCCCACTTGCATCACAATCTACTTGAAATACTTTGTTGAAATTTGGTAAAGATAATACAGGATGCTCGGTCACTTTCTGCTTCAACAATTCAAAACTCTTATTTGCTCTAGTTGTCCACTTGAATTCCTTCCTATCTCCCCTCATTGTCTCGATCATAGGGTTACAAAATGAACTAAACTGATTTTTTTCGTATTTCTTTTATAGCATTGCTTTGTTGGTTTGTTAATAACCAAGGAAGGTCACGTATATTAATCTGGTCTCCATGGCTATTTGATTGAATGACATTTTTCATTGCATGATTGGATTCCTGAATGTCACTACAAATTTTGACATTTTTTTCTTTGTCATGCCTTCCATCCAATATTTTCCATAATGTCTCTATTATATTCTTTTCAATATGCATAGTATCAAACAAATGCACAATTTGTAACTGCTCGTAGTAGGGCAACCTACTAAATTGTCGGGGATAACTTTTTAGTCCCTTAGGAAGGTGGTCATTTATGCCTTGACGACCTTCACGATCATCAATCACATCATGAGTAAACAAAACACAATAGAAAAGATGTTTTGTGACATAAACCATTAGATGGAATGGTATTACCTTGACGATTAATTCTATTATATTCCAACTTGCACAGGTGAGGTGTCATTCTTCGTGGCTTTGATATATTCTCTTCTTTCCCATTGAAAAGATGTTTTTTAGTATTTCGATACTTATGATTTTTGTGGAGAAAGTGCCTATACTCATCAAACACCTACTTTCCTAAACTTTTTGAATGATGAGATTTCATCTTTGGACCACAAACTGGACATGCAAATTTTCCCTTTGTTTGAAGACCTACAAGATAATGTACAACTGGATTAAATATGTTATTTTTTTAATTATAATTATCATGCGCAATTTGAACACTATAACATACCACAAAAATGTGTTAGCCCTGGGGCATCATGTATTGTCCATACAAGCAACTCATGGAATTGAAATTGTCTTTGTCTTATTGGTCTAGAGACGTCATACATAGTGACACCATTCAATAACTCCAACAACTCGTCAATAAAAGGCTCAACATATACATTCATATCTTTAACTTGGTACTTACCTAATCAAATGAACAAAAACATTACATAATTATTATGACCATTTTACTGCAATATTTATAATTAAATGTAGACGACTATTAAATAATAAAATACCTGGAACAATCTTTGCCAACATTATGTGCTCCCTCTTTATTGACATCCATGGAGGAATGTTATTGTTGATAAAAAAAACAAGCCACACTGAGTATACAGATCTCAGCTCTCCAAATGGATTGAAACCGTCCGTTGCCAATGAAATCCTGAGATTATGAGGTTCTTCTTTAAAGTGTGGCCACTTTTCCTCTATGCCCATAAATGTTGAACCATCCGCAAGCATTCGAATAATGTCATCTCGACTTCTATTGTGTGCATGGTAATCCATAAATTATGCCAAGCTAGTGCACTTGAATAATCGTTGCATACGTGGAATAATGGAAATATAACAAAGAACCTTGCGAAGAACCCTTTTTGTTATTTGATTTGTTCAATATCTATTGATATGACATTCAGGGCATTCAGTTCAAAATTCATGTTGTTTGTGATATATAATATGATCATTGGGACAAGCATTTATTGCTTGATACTCCATTCCAATATCTTTCATAATGGAAGATAATTCTTGATATGAGTGAGGTAGAATATTTGATGGTGGTAACAAAAACTCACCTATCAATCTACAACAAAAAAAAAAATATTTTTAATATAAAGAATATTAATGTTACATGATTCACCATTTATTAACTATAATGACATATATGACATACCTTAACATACATGAGATTGTTATGTTGGATAAACCATTCATAACCTTCAAGTTCACCAACAACAATACAACGGAGAGAAGAGTTGTCTGGGAGCCTTCGTCAAGGGCCTCAGATGCCTTCTCAAGTAGAGGGACATCATGAACAACATCAAGGTCATCTTCATCATCATGATCAGCTGTGCTAGTACTAAATGTGTCATGGATCAATGTATTTGTACCATCATCTTCAATTGTGTTTTGTGGCTCATGATCGTCATCCTCCATGGGATCATTATCTTCAACTTTGATATTCACACCTCCATGTTCCTCCACTTCGAAAACCATATTCTTTGGGTTGTGTTGATCCATATCATGTGCTCCAGGGTGCTCGAGCTATGTAAAATTGATAAACATAAATAAACCATGATCATGATCTCATCATCAAGTGATTTCTTATGTATATAAATTGTTAAAACGATATAATGAAAAACATACCAATGGATGATAATCATGTCCACCTTCAATGTGACCATGCAACCTATAATGTTTCTTAGTTGTTTTGATTAGAAGTCTTCTAGTCTTCAACCCCTTACAAATTTTGCAGGGACAAGAACATTTTCTATCACCTTTTCTTTTCAAGTTAGACCACAATCTAGCAATTGTCTCCTTATTTTGTTGTTCGCGGATATTGTCTGACATGGTCTTTCTTCATAGGCAAAAAAATTGGCCTATAGAACTATTTATATAGAAGTTGAAATGTTAGTTATGAAATCACGTTTCAGTATAATATACCAAATTAAATTACTTGAACATAGAAATTATGCAAATTGAACCAAAACCATTTAACTCTTCTTTTTCATCTCAAAACATATCTAGTGGCTTTATGGTGATTTAGACACAACTCCCAATGCCAAATGGGTGCATACCACTCCAAGGTACTGCATGACAACTTCAAGGGAACTCTTTTCATAGCCAAACACCCTGCTTTACCCTCCCAACCACCCTAAAGGTCACAAAGTATCCTACTGTTGCAGTACTGTCCTATTAAGACAGTCATGTATGCTTGGGACAGTCACACTTTCAAAGGACAAACCCCCTTCCCAATACTCCAAATTCTTATCACAAATATTGTGAACCCCTTCTAATCTCTTTCCTGACACCAAACACACACAAACCCCTTGCTTACACCCCTTTCCACTTGGATTATTTCAACCCATTGCTGCATTGTTGCAGTCTAAAGCACTGTCATTAGGATAGTCATCATCTTCCTTCTTTGGCTTGGGTATTTGGCATTGCCCACCCTTGGGACATATTTGTGATGTCTTCACACACCCTTCTAGACTTCCACTAACTCTTCCAAAGCCTGATTCTTGCATTCACACCACCCAAAACTCATCATCTCATTGTCTTATCAGAGCGAGACACAAAAACCAGTCTCTCCAACACACTTTGCATGGGTAGATTGCATCATGGAACCATACAAAGCATAAGGTATAAAAACACATATGTACACAAGATTTTCCACCCATTGGTGGGGTTATTTAACTTGGAAATAAAACAAAAATCATTACTGTACAGACACTGGTTACCCCAATTGTAAGTTTGATAAAGCTTCCTCAATGGTATATTATCTTTATACCAGCACATTCCTAGGAATGCTCGGTATGCGGACAGTGGGGCCTCTAGGCATATGCCATTAACTACTATATTTACTTTACTTTTTGAAATGAAATTTTTTATAAACTATCAAAAAAATAACCATAATGAATAATTTTATGTCTTCTGTATCAATAGCTTCATTAAATTTGAAATTAAGGTTTCAACTTTATTCAATAATTATATATTTCAAGTAATTCACATGCTCATTATCACATTTCAAAAATAATAGAATAATAAATATTGTGAACTCTATGAAATTGTATACTTTTATACATCTTTCAAAGATCTTTTTAGAACTGCTTTGGTGCATTCCAAATGGATAGACAAACTAAAAAAAATCAAAATATTGCTACATAAGAACTTACCAATGAGTTTAGATGCCAAATATAATCAAAGACAACATTATTTTATTGACAAAATGCTTTCCCTCATGACTTGCGATACTTAAGGAGCACTCAAATTTGGTAATGATATTATTGTGCAAGAATTTAGCAACAGTATATGCAATATAATCTTTGGTTGGTTTATTTTCTACCAATTTGGCTAAGTAGTCAACATAGGTAATAATGAATCTTTCTTTGGATAGCTTTGTTTAGCTCTATTTTCACCCTTTTCTTCATGTTAGGGTTTACGCAGTATGGTCTTTTCCTATGTGGTTTAGTGCTCTCCTTTAGTTGTATTTTCATAGTACCTACTTCCTTAATTCCCTTCATCTCCATGAAAGTTTAGGGGAATAGTTCCACAAACTGTGTCAATAATTCAATTATCAATACTACAACTAGTTCTTTCCTAATAGTCTCCTATTGTTGTCATTTTTGGGCTATCTAATATAGCTATGTTTTCTTCTCAGAGATTAAGTGGTTAATTATAATAGTGATTTTTAGAATCCTTATTTACTTGTAATTGTCATTCTCCTTTTCCTACCTTAATATTTATTTTTGGATTTCCCTCTTCTTCATCCTTGTGAACCTTGTAACATCTATTTTGTACAAATTTGGTCTATTTATCCAACCACTTGACTAACTTACATACTCCTTAACTCTGAGGTGGTGGGTTGGGTTCTAATTACTTTCAACCATTCTTCCAATTCCAGTCCTCAAATAACGGGTTCACTTGTTTCTTCTTATTCCAGTACTTTCCCCATTGTTTTAATTTAAGCACCAAGTCTTTTTGTTTAGCAAGGGTTGCTAGTTCTTAAATCATTTTAATAGCTTCCTTAGTGAAACAACCCTCCTCTTCATGTTATTGTCGAATTATTGATTATTTAGCCTGCTCTACCACTCTCTCATGTTGCTTTTTATTTGGATAAAAATATTTTGGTTGTTCATCATCTTCTTCTTCTAGACTATAATCTTCTTCATAACCTTCCTCTAACATTTATTTCTTCTTATTTTTTCTAGTATCAGTACCTTGTCTAGTTAGAACATGTGCTTTCTTCTCCCATCTAGTTTTCTTTTTCTTCTTATTCTCCATGAATGGTTTTCCTCTAGAGTACTCTTCCATAGAAGCATCCAAGGACCCCATATCCATTCTATGACATCCTCTAATTCCTTGTTGTAGCATCTTCAAATCACTCTTTCTTCTCTTTGTAACTCATCACTTTGGGTAGGTTGACTAGAAAGTTTTTGAAAGAATATCCTTGCCTTTTCATATGAAAATATCTATTGAGTGTCTTGCTCACAAAAATCACATTTCTCTTTCTTCTCCGCCCAACATATAAATGCACGATGTCCCACTTTTCCACAGTGAAAACAATTTGCATCACTTCTTCTTCTATTGCTTCAATCTCTTCATGTACCTCCTCTATAATTAGATTGTCTATTGTTGTTGTGATAACTTTGTTGTTAATTATTCAACATGCAGTAGGAATTTTGGTTATCTTGACAGTGTGGGATTTAGTATCCAACATTTCTTTTCTTATCCACATCATAGTTGTGATTATGACAATATTGATTTCCTCCATTTTATATTGGAGGTTTTTCTTCAGACAATCTTCTGTTAGATGTATATTTCATTCTTGATAAATAACATAGCACATAGAATTGGGTCATACTAATTTCATTGTAGCTAGTGTCTTCTTTGATCTGTCCTTGGGGCATTCATTTTGGATACGCCCATACCTATTACAGTATGTATACCAAAGTTTCTTAGGATTTTTTAGGTTCATCGGCCTTGTTTACTTGTTGTACTACTAATTTATGTACTTTTAGTTGTAAATCTTCAAGGATTTTAGCATTTCTATCTTTCTTCAGTCTTCTCCATGTTTGAGCTTCAATCTGGTATGCCATGGCAATTGAATAAACATATTTGTTAGGTACTTCCATCCAATCTTGCTCAAATATCTCTTTGTAATACATGTATGAACTATTCTTTTTTCTATTTTTCACTTAAAGGTTTCTCCAATTTTCTATATACTTCCTTAAATTTCTCGTTATAGATTTTAAATAATTAATTGTCTCCTTGTGTTAAGTTTTGCATCCTACTAACACTTTCAGTTGGAATTTCTAGGGTGCCAAAGTTTTCTAAAAATTATCTTTTTTTACTACATCCCAAGTGCTTGAGTGTTGAGGATAGTTCTTCATGTACCACTCCAATTATTCTTTTCTCAATTACCCGATGAATTCCAACGGTCTATTGTTATTTGAATATTTTCCCAACCTCTCTCATACAGACTCCAAAAGAAATACATGCTCTAAAGCTTCAGTAGTATCGAGTCAAGATATGAAAAAGAAGAAATCATTCACGAGGTACAGAGTGCGGAGCTCTTAAGGATAGTAAGAAGCGATAAGGATTGTGCAAATCAGAACATCAGAGTAGGAACATGTTAAAAAATGTGAAATTTCGCCTCGGTTTGTACTAAGGATCTTGGTAAACCAATCTCAATAGGAGAGAAGGATGAGTATGAGCAATACAACAAACGAAGGTACATAGCTGGCACTACAGAAAGATTATGTGCATATTGCAGGAAGATATCGAGGACAATATTCAATCGAGAGGAATCAGACTGGTCTAATCGATTCCAGAATTGTGGCCCAGTAGTTTCATGATTGATCATTATAAAAAGGCCATTGTGTTTGTAGAGAGGAGGCATGCGATATTCAACTAAGTGGCGCAGAAATGGCTCATCGTTTCGGTCTGAGTTGCATGTGTAGAGAGGAAAGTTTTCAAATGCAGTGCAGGAGGTTGTTTCATACCAATGATAGGGCAAGAGATGCGGTATCGAGACTGGTGACCTCCATCTTGGGCGGTGGTAGAAATTGGTGTGATTATTTCATCTACCAAGTCGTGCTCTACCCAATGATCGATGTTCTGGATTCAAAGGAGGCATGTATCCAAAAGATAGATGAGTTTATTTGCTCTGTGGATGGGCAGGCCATTGCTAACAAAATCTTGAACTTGGATTTAAGCAGTTGGGTAAGCTTGTTGGGTCTATATTTCAACTCGAGCAATTATGTCTCATCAGATTCAGAAGAGGACCCAGACTATGAGGAAGAGGAGCACGTCCAAGCAAAGGCGGAGAAGGAAAGAAAGAAAACCTTGATAGAAGATGCATGGGAGGTATACCGAATTAGGGTCATCAATAAAAATTTAGCCCCCTTCCAAAGGATGTTGGATGCAGAAGATGGATGGCTCTCGACAGCTTCTGCGGTGAAAGTAGTAGAAATTGGCAATTATTTGACTATCATTCTTGAAGCCCTTGCGAATTAATGTTATGTTTTAGAGGAAATATGCATGCTAGTATGTCTATTAGGTCTAGTATACTGATGATGGGAATGTAAGAAAAGAGGTCCTTTTTAGGATTATTCCTAATATGATGTATGGGAGCTTCAACAAGACTTAAGGGTTTTCTTCAACATTTTATTGTTAAGGTTCAACTTCCATATTTTGTTAGCATGATCAAGGTTAATCTAGTTGTCGATAATGATCTTCATAGATAATCTAGCTGTCGATAGCGTGGCATAAAGTTCCCTTGCACTAGCTCCAAAATTCATATGCAAAATTCAATATTATCAATGTTAAATTGATAATGTGCAAGCCCAAAATGAAAATTCATATGCAAAATTCATATGAAATAGAGCGCCCTAACCTTTTAGTTGTTAAATTGAGTGAAATGTTGTCAAAGTTGGAATGTGCCACCGCAGTGAAGCTTGAATGTTGGGTTGTGTGGGAGTGATAGAGCTTTGCTTTTCATAGGTAGGTAATTTGATTTAGGATTGGGTGGAGGAGATCGCACACAGGGAGTGATAGAGCTATGCTTGCGCAAGATTGCAGCTTTGGGTTAAAATGAAATACGGTGTTTCTTTTTTTTGAAGTAATGCTCATTGTTGTCGAAATTTTGACGAACGTGGGCACTTTTAAAAAATAAAAAACAAATTTCATTCCTAATGCCATCTCCATCGAAACCAAATGTGAAATTATCGTCAGAATTCCGATGAATTCGGGCATTTTTTCAAAAAAAATCAAATTTGGTCACAATATACCTTCTCCGTCGGAAACCTCCGTAGGAATTCTAGACCAAATGTATTAGTTTTGGAATTCCGACGAACACGGGGCAATTCTTGAAAAAAAAACAAATTAATCCAACAAAGAAAAAGAAATCCCATAGATCGTCAGAAATGCTCATCAGAATTTGAGGCCAAATGTATTAGTGTGTGTTCTAACACATGCATGACCCCTTAGGACCGCATGTGACCCCTTATAAAAGCCTAGTGTGTACAAAATACCCCTTAGTCCATTACATAGAGTCATAAGGGGTCATATGTGGTCCTAAGGGGTCACACATGTGTTAACAAATGTGTGACCCCTTAGGACCACATATGACCCTTTATAACATCCTAGTGTGTACGACATACCCCTTAGGATCACATAGTGTCCTAAGGGGTCATATGTGGTCCTAAGGGGTCGCGCATGTGTTCTAACATGCGTGACCCCTTAGAACCGCATATGACCCCTTATAAAATCCTACTATGAATGACATACCCCTTAGTCCATCACATAGTGTCCCAAGGGGTCATATGTGGTCCTAAGGGGTCACACATGCCTTAACACATGTGTGACCTGTTAGGACCACATATGACCCCTTATAACATCCTATTATATACAACATGTAACCCTTAGGATCAAATAGTGTCCTAGAAGGGATCATATGTCCATTCATAAGGGGTCATGCATGTGTGTTCTAACACTGTACATGTGTGACCCCTTAGGACTGGACATATGACCCCTTATAACATCTTAGTGTCTACGACATACAATCCCTTAAGATCACATGTACAGTGTCCTAAGGGGTTGAATATGTGGTCCTAAGGGGTCACATGTGTGTTCTAACACATGTGTGACCCCTTAGGACCACATATGACCCCTTATAACATCCTAGTGTACATACAACATTCTCCTTAGGATCACATAGTGTCCTAAGGGGTCATATGTGGTCCTAAGGGGTCACGCATGTGTTCTAACACATGCGTGACCCCTTAGAATCGCATATGACCCCTTATAAAATCCTAGTGTGAATGACATACCCCTTAGTCCATCACATAGTGTCCTAAGGGGTCATATGTGGTCCTAATAGAACCACATATGACCCCTTATAACATCCTATTGTATACAACATGTACCCCTTAGGATCACATAGTGTCCTAAAAGGGGTCATATGTCCAGTCCTAAGGGGTCATACATGTGTGTTCTAACACTGTACATGTGTGACCCCTTAGGACTGGACATATGACCCCTTATAACATCCTAGTGTCTATGACATACGACCCCTTAAGATCACATGTACAGTGCCCTAAGGGGTTGAATACGTTGTACTAAGGGGTCACGCATGTGTTCTAACACATGCGTGACCCCTTAGGACCACCTATGACCCCTTATAACATCCTAGTGTACATACGACATTCCCCTTAGGATCACATATTACAGATTTAATAATTTTATAATCATATGCCCATTACAAAAATACAATGACCTCTATTTTTTTGAGATATGGAGTTCAATAACAAACAATGTCAAAAAATCTAGAGAAGTTACATTCCATTTTGTATCAACGCGCCTATTTTAGTGAACAAAAAAATTAATTTTGATATACACAAAAATATTTATACGTTACAATAAAATATAGGTCTAATTTTTTTGTTATTGACTCATAAAAATTATATATCATGTTCTTGAATTTTTTATGTATTTGATTTAAATGACAAATTTATATATGTTTTAATTTAGTAAAGTTGTATGTATATATCTCTCTCTCTCTCTCTCTCTCTCTCTCTCTCTCTCTCTCTCTCTCTCTCTCTCTCTCTCTCTCTCTCTCTCTCTTTGAAATTAATGGTAGATCTCTCTCTAGATGTCAAGATTTAAATGATCTCCCTCTCTCTCTCAAATTAATGTGTTAATAATTTAAAATGTATGTATATGCAATCTATATATAGATAAATTTATATATGTTTTAATTTAGTACATGACGTATATATATCTTTAATGATCTCTCTCTCTCTCAAATTAATGTTATCTCTCTCTCTCTCTCTCTCTCTCTCTAAAATTAATGTTATCTCTCTCTCTGAAATTAATGTTATCTCTCTCTCTCTCTCTCATGAAAATGATCTCCCTCTCTCTCACATTAATATTTTAATAATTTAAGATGTACATGTGTGTATATATATATATATATAAATTATGTGAGAACTTCACATGTGTACATTTTAATTTTTAATGAGCTCAAGATAAACGATCTCTCTCTCTCTCTAGAATTTAACTGATTTTAATTTTTAATGTTTTAAATTGAATGCACTTCATGTGTGTGTGCTTACGTATTTATTTTAACTTTTTGACCTACCTAGATAGATGGTGTCCCAGGATCCACCTGCATAGGCTCTTGATCAGGATCCACTTGCACAAGCTCCTGATCAGGAGCCACACATTGATGATATAGATCCTCCACACCAAGATCCCCCGTTGCTTGACATTGCTACCATTTTCCAGTACAATGATCGTGAGTTGCATAGGTTGAGGGTCATATTAGATGACCCTTGTACTGATGGCGTGTACAAGAGTACATGCACATCCATTTTTGATAGTTTGAAGACATTGAGGGACCGCTTAGTTTCTCACACCTCATTCTCACCTGAGGTAATAGAGGATATTTATAGACAGTTGAGGAGTGAGGTGAGGGGTCCTAATTCTTTTGTTGATGTAGTGAGGGTGGTCTCGAAGGAGATCATCAAGGAGAGATGTTTTTCATAGTATCAGAAGAAGAGTAAGGTGAGAGGATATCAAGTCACAAGATGTATCAACCCACAGGTTGCATCATTGATTTACCCATGCTTATTAGCTACCCATGGTCGTTATCCTAATAACAACCAGATACCGTTATACTTTGCACAACAGGTATTTGCTGAGGTTCATTGTCAGATGAAACAAAACTACCTTGATTTTCCAACATATTATGGACAGGGGAGGGGCATGATTGCTGATAGAGATGCATATCGTAGGCGTGATAGAGCTCTGCCTAGAAACAGGGACCTTGTTGGCGAGAGATTTCTGGCAATAGTCTTATCCCTCGCCCCCATAGCGGATCACGTTGTGATTGCTTCTCAAAGAGAAGCAATTGATAGGATTGGACAAATTGCATCAACAACAACCACCATATCATCTGACAGGTTGGGCAGATACATGATGAGCCAACCACGTTCGAGATCATCCATAGATCAGGCATCTTCTAGTCACAGGGTGGCTTCAGATTCAGATGATCAGTATATTACTGTTGGTATCCCCTCCCCAAATGAGGTAGTAGCTATAGTAGGAGGTGGTAGACATGTACAAATGTCACATTATTTAGCCGAGGACCTTCTACATTCTTACCATTTTATTTCATCTCGACTTGGGATACCATTGGCTACTGTTAGAGAGGACATTCTCAGAGACGGGAAGGCTACCATTGCATTGACGTGTACCTCGAGGCAGTCACAACATTCTCATCACTCTACGCATGCTCTGGGTAGTGACCCACCTACAGATCACTCTGTTGCTACAAAGGAGGAGATACGAGCTGATCAAGTCCATATCACAGATGAGGGCTTGGATTCATTTGAGGAGCAGCTGCGAGGTTTGATCCATACTGGGTTTATGGATATGCTACTACACTCATACACTTCATCCACGATGCCCAGTCATCTAGTTATCCCCTTACACTCCTCAGTCATACGTACAACCAAAGAGAGATATGCAGGCATGAGTGATGTGGTTGATATGATCATAGGACATGATCAGACTATACAACCTACTCCTAATACACAGGTATGTACATACACGCGTTTAAATTTTTACAATATGTATATGTTGTAATGTACGATAAATCTATATATAGATCATTTAATAAATAATAGAAGTTAATTTGTATCATTTAAATTGATCTTGTACTGATCCTTAAATACATACATATATGTATAACAGTTAGCTCATGTCACTCCTAGCTTGAGCTCTAAGCATGTGCGTAGGAGAGATTCTTTCGATGTTGTTAGTGGACATGTTAGTTATGGTTTTTTGTATATATGTACATGTATGTATGTGCGAACTACAATTTATATTTTAATTTTAATTTAACTCTAGTCGGATTTGATGTATGTGTGTAGAGATCTATATTTAATATTTCAATAAATTCTACTTTTGCAGGGGTCTATTGTACATCCAGACTCTCACTAGGACTCTCCCTCAGATTGTCGCTCTGTTCGTGGCCGACATGATGCATGATGATTTGCTGGACTTTATAGCTCTTTTTTTTTTCTTTTTATATATGCATGTACATTTTAGACTTTTATATTATATATTCATGCATGTATGAAGTTTAGACTAGATTATACTTTATACAGTTTGTGTATGATCAGATTATATATTTCATGCATGTATGTTAGATTATGTACTTTATACAGTTTGTGTTTAATCCTAGATTATATATATCATGTGCATGTATGGCTAGATTATACTTTATATATGTATAGTTTGTATATTTGATCTTGGATTATATATCACATCATTTGTATTCAGATTATATATGATCATGCACACATGTTAAATTACTTACACACTTTATATATATGATTGAATGCACATGTTCTCTAAAAGTTTCATATATATATATATATTTGTGTGTGTGTGTGTGTGAATTTTATATGTACATGCAGATAGATTAAAAAAAGATTGATATGTTTATAATTTAAATTTAAAATTTAAAATTTTACTACATGTAACATGTATACAGTAGATATGCATTAATTTAAAAGAATTTGTGAACAATATATATCCACTCCATTGTGCAAGCCATGAACAATATAAAAATCACACTTGTTCATATCAAATGAACAAACTCAAGTTAATGAACATATTCAATAATTTACTATTGAGCTCTTTTTTTGCTTGAAGATATCCTTGAAGGTGTATTTGTTCCAACCTAGACGATTCTTTTGACCAAGTCGAGCTTCTGGGCAATCCTGAACATAGGTGTACCAGGTATATTGGTGCTCCAATATCTTTTAATGCAATCCTTGAACTCCGAATGAGAGTTCCACATAATTTCATATCGAAAAGGATGATTCTTCCTTGCAACATTTGTGGTATTCCAGAGGAGTGGGGGGTTGTGGTCAGAGACTGTTCTGGGGAGGGCAGTGAGCTTCAAAGAGGGACCGATTCCCCAATTACTCGAAATAAAAATGTGTTATTTTTTTAAATATAAATAGTGTGTTTTTTTGTATAGAAAGAAATTACATAGAAGATATTGCAATTAAAAACTACAAGATTGAGTTGTAAGAATATACCAACAAAAATAGTGTTTTATGTGTTCAATTGTTGAGTCTTTATGTGAAAAATAAGGGTAATATATAACTATAATAATGATTATTATATGATATATTGGCTATGTTTAGAGGAAAAATATGAAATTCTTTTGATAACAAAAGGCATGTAAATCTTCGACTACTAAGAATTTCATGAATAAGTTTTGGTTGAATCTTTCAAGAAATTTTTTAGGATACATTTCACTAGCCATGCAAATGTGGCAAGTTGTATCACAAGTCACACCTTGAAACCTTAGTTGTAGATAAATAAGAATCTATAACATTTATGAAAAAGAAAAGAAAGGTCAGATGAAATTCCATGTAACCATTACATGATTGCAAAGTTAGCTCACATGACTACTAGTCCCTCTCCTCTATATTAGGGTCTAACTCAAAAAGATGTATGATGCTCGCTAAATCTAAGCAACCTACCACCAATAGATGATTACAAAAATGAAAATAAATGTTGATTTGTTAATTGCCAATCATTCTAAAATGCTATTTGATGACTAATTCCAATGAAAAGAGATGCTCTTGGATGATTTTTCAATGACTTTGAGAGAGAAATCTCAATCATCCACAAGCGTTGATCGAAGGCTTTGCCTCCTGATTCTCCACAAAAAATGACATACCTGCAAAAAAACACAATCTGCAAAATATTATGATTATTTGCTAGATTTTTTGTGTTTTAACAGCACTGTGAGTTCATATATGCTTCTAGATTCACAGCGTTTTAACAGCACTGTAAGTATTTTGCAGATTTGTATTTTTTATACAGACGTCATTTTTATGTGAAGAATAACCGAATCCTTACTTTTTGAACTTTACTTCATTTCTATTCAACTGTCTTACAAGTAATATTAAAATATCGCAATAAACTCCAATTGCCAGACTCCAATTGCCAGACTCAACTAATATTAAAATATCGCAATAAACTCCAATTGCCAGACTCCAATTGCCAGACTCAACTAATATTAAAATATCGCAATAAATTCCAATTGCCAGACTCAACTAATACCTCCGCCATTTTATTGCAGAGATGTTTTAATGCCCAACAACTCAGAGCAGATTTAATGTAACGATTTAAAAAAACAAGCAGTAGGCTACTACTTCCGGCCAGGTTCATAATGTCGATTTTATATTCTACTTAATAATTCTGTATAATTGGAAGCTTTTTCCCTTCACGTGGCTGTTTCAAAGCACAGTGAATTTAAGTATCATACTTAGTTTGTCAGACATCACAACTATGAAAGGAGAAAAAGACACGTAAGTAGGTACTATCAAAAGTTTCACATAAGTAATGAATGGCATTCTATAAACTCCAACGCCTGCTGTTAATTGATCCCATGATACAGTACAGGCCTGGGAATTGAAACCGTAACCTCACATTTCATTTTTCTACAGTGAAATAAATTGTTCTTCAATTCTTTTATTCACATAAATAATATGTATTGGAGCAGAGTACGGAGAATTTTTGAGAATGATAAATTTTATATGTATTAATTTTAATATAGATGTTTATTATATGCTCATTTTTAGATATTATTACTGGGTTTTTATTAAAAAAAATAAACTATAGTAAAGTGCATTATTATGAATGTTACCAAAATCAAAGTCTCAAAGAAATTGTATGATAAGATAATAAAAGCAAACAAAATAATAATGGATCTATGAAGTTCATGTAAATTGATCTTAAGAGTTGTTATAGATTAAATGGGATGGTATTTCTAGTTGTAATGTTGCCTTCTCATTGTACAACTTGAGTTGTCTTGTGGTGGAGAACTTGTTTTTGGAAAGAGAGGTCACAAGCTCAAATCCCACAAGAGGGTAAGGTATGTACATCTTATCGACTTTGGCCCATTACCTATCAAAAAATAAAATAAAATGAAATGGTGTCTTCTCATCCTAATGCATATAATCTAAATTCAAAAACTATATCATGAAACTTGAGGAATATATTTATTTGTTAAATGGATTGCTAGAGCTATTAAATGTGATGCATCATGAAACATTTTATTAAAATATAAACTTTTTGTTGTTATTATTAAAAGGGAGTGGTAAAAGATTAATTGGTTAGAAAAGATTCAAGTCTTGCATCATATTTTCATATTAGAGGCTCTTTTTCTATTCAATTCATTTGGAAAGCATGATATAAAGTATGCCGAGTTTTATATTGAGCACAATCTCCATTCCAACATGGTTTTAGCTTTTGTCTCTTCTCAAAGAAAAGTATTGGTCATAATGTTTCATAGGCAAGCTTATCATTAGTTTAAGAAAATTGTTAGAAAATTTAGTAATATATGAGACTTATTTACTTTGCAATGGTCTTTTTGATTCTTATTCAATATTTAATTTGACTTGAATAGTAATTACAAAAAAAATCTTCATTTTTTCTAATTTGTAATCCCTTCAATTTAACTGTTAAATTATGCCATGATACCTTATAATTTCTTTAAGGATTGAAATCAACTTTCTTACCAACATTTATTATGCTTTCCCTTAAAACAAATATACCTCTACTTCCCAAAATGTTCATAATCCTCAACCTTAATATTGAGTGGAAGTGTAAATTTAGTCATATACGTTGGACCAAGTTGAGTGCACAAACCTAATTTAGTCTAGTGCTAATTTAGATGCCCAAATTCTTGCTTAAGAAATAATGCATTACAAATTGTTTATTGGCAAGAAACTCAAAATGTATCCTTTTTCAACTAATCTTTTGTCATGTTGATAAAACTACAAAATAATTATTTTTGTTGAAAATTAGGGTAAACAACATCATAGAGTTATTAACAATATAGTGATTTAATTTTATTACAATGTAATTAAGCTAATAAATTCCATCAATGAAATAATAGAGGAGTAAATGACAAATTAGCAAACTAATAAAATATAAATCAAAACACCAGGCATACATGAAGAAAATGTTGTGCCAAAAAACCTCCACCAAATAAAGAGATTGAAACTTGTATTAAATACAATCAAATGTATACATCAACATTATCACCGATATTTCTATTAGTAATTAGACAACATAGAAGTACCTTTAAAAGAAACTTGCATCCGCTATCACATGCAAAATAAAATTAGAATTCGATATCTATCTAATAGTAATTTGATGGCATACAAGTACCTGCAAAAGAAACTTATGAACCATCAAGTGGTATCTAAAATCATCATCTATGGAAAAAATCCAATACCTCTATAGTCATGGCCTAGCATCTTGGAATAATATGTCACTTGTCTTAAAGATTTTGTGCCCTTCTTGAACACATCATAAATCTAAGAGATTCTATCATATTAATCAAATTGGCTAAGATTCTAATCTTATGTTCTTTGTGAGAGCATTCATACTTTTTTGTCATAATCATTGAATCAAGAATCTATGCTTTATAACTTTTAATCTAACCTTTTCAATGCAATCTCCCTATTCAATACCTTCTTACACAATATCTCAAATATTGTGGAGAATAAACCAAACCCTCCTAGTATTGTTTTGATGAACCCTTGAACTATAAGAGATTGACAAAAAAAAATTTAAAAATGTAAGTAATAACATATAAATCCATTATTACTCCTTGTGCAAGTTCCTTCCTATCCTTCCTTCCAATCTATTTGCAGACTATTAAGATTACACATATAGTTAGAAATCCCCTAGCATAGAAACCATCAAACAACTTTCCAATACATAATACATATTGCCCAAAGACCATCACATAATTTCTCTGATTGTACACTTAAAGCATAGAGGCTTCAATTCATAATACCCACCACCTTTGCATAAATAGATACTAAATTTTGTTCTTTTTCACACTATTCTAAAGCACCAATATATGTGGACACCAATAAAATAAAATATATGTTCAACTTCTTTTACCTTCCTAACACAAAATATATATAGTTAATGTGATTTAAAACATATTTTTTTCTCCTATCCTTTACAAGAAATTGAAATATGATTGTAATCACACCATTTAGAATTCTGAAAATTATTATTAGTATTTACAATAAGATTTCAATTGAAACACACATTTGTAAATTAGTAAGATGGAATCACCTTCTACCATAATATTGTTTAGCTTCATTGAAGTTATTATCATATTTACCACTAAAGCTTCCCCTTACACCTTATTGCTAGATTTGATTCCCATATAGACGGAAACTCCATGTAAGAATCTACTTTAAAACTTGTCCTAACAATACTCCTCAAGGTACTTTGTCAATGTTTAATTCAACATACCCTTCTTGAGAAGAGATCCATTCCAGCCTAATGACATTAGAAACTCTTTGTTTATATTGATTTTTACTAATTTATCATATCTTACGCTTGAATGGTAGACTAATTTATTATTTGGATAATTTAATAATTTTATTAGTTACATATTTCACAATTTTATTAATTACATATTTTTTAAGTTTATTAATTTTTATTTTAATATTTTTTATAATTAATAATTTTATATATTAGTAAAATTAGTATAGACCAACCAACACGTCATAAAATAGATTATATTTTTGTTAAAATGAAAAAAATTCAAATTTAGATTAATTAAGTACATCTAATTTCTAAAATTCATAATATTGGATTAAATGTTTTTTAGATTTGATTGCATATTATCTTTTTTTATCAATGTTTTGTATTGCATTATGTAATCTATCATTAGACTATGAAGAATAAGAGAAGAAAAAGAAAATTGATAAATTGCTAAATAGATAGAAAAAATAAACGAGATGATAAATGAGTCAAAAGCCCACAAAAACACAATTAAGAAAAAAAAAATTGAAACTAAATATCTTAAAGAAACCATACATTTAGAAAAATTAAAAAGCACAATTTATATGAAATTACCATAAAAACAAGATTCGTAGATTTAGGAAGAAAAACACACACATGACCTAACACAGAACATGTATAGAAAGATACCAAACTTTAATTTTAAAAACAAAATTTATTTATTTTTTATTTGAATAAAATTTAAAAATAAAAAAGGTTAATTTTATGAATTGGTTGTGTAATATTTATTGGATAAGATGACTGCTAGTAAAGTTACATATAATATGTATATACATAAATATTAAACAATAATTATATTTAATTCTACATATCATTTAATTACTTTAAAAAAATTATTTTTTTAAACATTATTAACAAAATTAACATGGATCAATCAACATTTCACATTTATTTGATGAGATGGTGGCTAGTCAAGTTATATATACATAAATATCAAACAATTATTTAATTTTTTTAATGTCATTTAATTGTTTTTGTTTTTTTTTCTTAATAAAATAAATAAAAGACAAAATTAACCTGGATCAATCAACGTGTCACATTTAGTTCATGAGATGGTCATTAGTCAAATTACATATAAAATACATATACATAAATATCAAATAATTATTTAATTGTTTTCTTCTTATTTTTCTTTAATAAAATAAATAAAAGAACTTATTGACAAAATTAACATGGATCAATCATCATGTCACTATTCAATTATTTTTTAATAAAAAATGATGAAGATTCTATATGATAAAAGTATCATTCATCAAGGTTCAAACCCCTAAAGGCATGTTCCAAGCAAGTTCTACGCCTAGATGACTTTGATAGACACGATTCCTTCATGTGATTATTTAACAGAAAGATGACTTGATTGTTTAATATGTGTATGACTTCTAATTAAGGCATTTCCTTACTTGCATAATAGTCATGACATGAATCCCTATATGATCTCCAGTTAGTTACTTGTTTGGCAACTTCGTCAACTTTTGTCACTATTATTTCTAAGGTTGTGGCAAGGGATGCATGACATTGGTTTTTTGAGCTCTTCAATCTAGACACTAATTGAGAAATGATGGCTCTATTTTATGCTAGACGACTTAATAAATCCTCTTGTGTGTTTTGTGAAGGGTTTATTAGAGTTTTCAGAGAGTTGGCCATTTGAGGGTTATCCTTAGGGTTATCAAGAGGCAAGTTTTGTTGAGAATTTGATATAAATTTAAATAAATAAAATAAAATAAATCAAAAACAATAAAAATATAGTCAAATTTTAAATAAAAACCAATTAAAATGCACAAACAAATCAACACTTACCTCTGCAACATCATGGCATGATGATTTGACTAATAACAGATGAAACACAATTAGGTTTCATTTTCTTTTTTTGCTAGGTTTTTTGTCTCCTCTTATCGGCTGTGAGTTAAAAATCACTTATTCGACATTTAAAAAATATATAATTAGATAAACGCAATCAAGATACATTTATTTTAAAACCCTAATCATGGTTTTATAATAAGTTTATCATATACAAGGTTTTAATTCTAAAACCTCGTACATGTTAAGGCTCAAAAATTTTGAGCCCGTAATACGTTTGGGTTATTTGAATTTTCAAATAACCCAAACACGTTACCTGCTTGGGTTTTTTAGGTAATTGGCCACTTTTTTGTTCACCATCTTGGTGCACTTACCCTAGGGTGTGTTATGAAGGGCATAACAAAAAGTGACTGGGCTAAGAAAATGCTCCAAGCATTTTAAAACACAACCCTTCAAGTACCCAAAGTCTCTAGTTCATGTTTATACAAGACAGCTTGAGAGATACCAACACAATCAAGGCTTAAAACATAATAGAGACCCAAGTTCCAACTGGAACCCCAAGTGTGTGCAAGTAATTAATTAACCATCCAATGAGTTACATTATGAACAAGAAAGACAGATTCTATCCAGACTACATAGGTAAAGGGTGTTGTTTCCAACGTGCAATGACATCTTGGGCATAACTTTGCTGCCAGCCAAGTGCCTATAGGCCCAATAGAGATACCTTTGTTTCTCATCAAGTATTGCTCCACTACCAGTTAGGCGTCTATAGCCTCGATTGAGGTACTTGAATCTCCCTTGTGAATTGAATTTTGATAGTTCTTTCTTCTTTTTCTTTTCTTACTTTTTGATGATTGCATATTTTTCTCATTTTTCTCAATTCTTAGGCAATGAAGCTCAAAATCATGTTAGAAACCACAATGGACATCATGAAAGAAATATAGCCTTTTGATTTTTTCACTTGGGATAGAAATGCCAAATCTAATATGAACCAACTCATGGATTTCTTAAGATGTGCAAGTTGTGTCAGGTTTTCAATTGCTTTGTAGAAACTCGAAAATGCGCTAAGTCAAGATACATGCTAGCACCCTTAAGATTGAAAAATATGAAGGTAAACTAAAATCTCTTAGGCAAGGAATTGATCAAGTATTAAAAAATACATGCAACAAACCCCCAATTAAGTCACTCTTCATGATATCCTCTTTGTGACAACCCAACTTTCACCTCGAATAAGGAGCCGCAAATGAAAAATAGAAAGGGACAAGGAAACAAGAACAACCAACACATAAGAATAACAAAACAAAGAAGAGAAAACGACCAAGAAAAAGGAAAAGGAAAGAAATAAGACAAAAAACAAGACACAAGACTAAGGCAAGGACAAGACACCAGTAGAGAAAAACAACAAGGTGAGGAAGACCAAACAAACAACCAAAAAATAAAAAATGATAAATAAACAGGAAGAAAACTAAACTATTGTCTAACTAGCCTAAACTAACCCTAAACCAAACTAGAGACTCGACCTTAACAAGATGGGAAAGAAATAAACTTGACCACTTCTTGATTGATTCTTCATTATATGCAACAGTGGTAACTTAACATGCCAACTCCTAAATCTAGCAATTTTTTTTTGTACTCTTAGAATGTATAATCTTGATGAGTATGACTCATTTCAAAAGCACAAAGTTCTCAAAATCAACAATTGCGGGTTTTCATTTTCATTGTGATCTACCCATGAACAAGTTTTAATTTCCCCCACCTCATATTCAAATTGAAAGTGATTAGCATACGAAGGGAAAATGAAGGAAGCCTCCTGATTTAATTTTGTTGCAAGATCATGAGCTTGTACACAATGGCTTCATCTTCATGAGGTCTTAGTTCATGGTACACCATATCATCCAACTCAAATCCATGCTTGTTAAAAAGAATGACACCAATCAATGATATACTATAGTTAATGCCAAAACTGATCTCAATCCCTAGCACATCACCATTTTCATTACTAATCCTAAACGGTAGATCATGATGCCTAATCTCTAAGGGACTAACTACTTCAAATCTATCTTCTAACAAATAAGAAGCTTCAAGTTCATAATTCTTCAAATTGTCCTTTAAAGCAACTTGTTCATCTTCAACATTATATTTTGTTTTAAAATGTTGTTATAGAGGACCATTATTGAACTCTAATCGACCCAAAAATTGGCCAAAATTCCATCATGTACCATATTAAACTCTTCTACTACAATGAGAGATAATATTAGTGAATTTGAAACCCAACAATAAGGTTTCGTTTACATATATCCTTGTAACCTTTGATTAGAACACACACATTTATGAATAACATCTATCAATAAGAGGGAATCGCCTTCTACCATAATATTGTTTAGCTTCCTTGAAGTTATTGTTGTCGCATCCACCACCAAAGCTTCCCCTTCCACCTCATTGCTAGATTTGATTCCCATATAGAGTGAAACTCCATATAAGAATATACTTTAGCATTCATTAGTATAAAACTTGTCCTAACAATACATGAGCTTCATCTAGATACTCCATCAAATTTTAATTCAACATACCCTTCTTGAGGAGAGATCCATTCCAAACTAGACATTAGAAACTATTTGTTTATATTGATTTCTACTAACTTGAATGGAGGACTAATTTATTATTTTGATAATTTAATAATATGCAATTTATTACATGTTTCAACACCTTAAAAAGTGCCCATTACCGATCAAAAAACACATGCAATTTATTACATATTTTAAAATTTTATTTTTTAGTTCAATATTTTATTATTATTTTTAATATTGAAAACTTACAAGCAAAATTAGCATAGACGAATCATCATGCCACAAAAAAAAAAAAAAAAGATCAATTATGGACATAAACATGTGTAATAAGATTCCAAACTTCAAATTAATTATACAAAATTTATTTATGTTTTATTTGCATAAAATTTTAAAATTAAAATAATTATTTTTACAATAAAAATATATATAAAAGTATTAAATTTATGAATTGGTTGAGTAAAATTTATTTGATGAGATGGCCCCTATCAAGTTACATATAATATGAAGATACATAAATATTAAACAAAAATCGTATTTATTTTTACTTATCATTTAATTACTTTTAAAAAATTCAATATTTTTTTTTAATTATTAACAAAACTAGCATGGATCAATCAACAAGTCACATTTATATGATGAGATGGTCTAATCAAGTTACATATAACATACATATACATAAAATCAAACAATTATTTAATTTTTAATGTCATTTAATTGTTTTCTTCTTATTTTTCTTCATAAAATAGCTAAAAATAACTTATTGACAAAATTAACATGGATCAATCAACATATCACAATTCAACTATTTTTTTATAAACAACGATGAAGATGCTATATGATAAAAATGTCATGCATCAAAGTTCAAACCTCTAGAGACATGTTTCCTTTATGTCATTATTTAACATAAAGACTATTTGATTGTTTAATATATGAATGACTTCTTATTTAAGAATATGCTTATATGAATGACTTCTTATTTAAGAATATGCTTACTTTGAATTGTCCAAAGCCATTAAATAAAGACAAAAATATCAACATTTATATAATTAACTATTTGTATAAAAAAATTCTATAATTTAGATAAATTTTCAAATCAATACTTAAAAACTTGAATGAAATATCATTAAAAAAACTCAAAACAAATAAGAAAGAATTAGATGGTATACAATTTTCAATATTTGAAATGTTAATCAAAATAGTAAATGATTGAAATGTTGGTGTGCATATTCATCAAATATTTTTTACAACCTAATAAATTTATGGCGATATATCTTTGATCCCTTTCCAAAATAGCCAAGATGTCCTTATGGGACGCGAGTTTCACTCACACATCTTGAGAGTGATGGAGAGCCAAAAAAACTAAAAAATAATTTTGACGGTGTTTTAAATTTCCTTGCGTACGGAACGAAAGTTAAAAGTAAGGTAAAAACATTAGTTATTAACGTCATTCATGAAAAGACTTCACTAAAGACACCCCCCTCGCTTTCTCCACAACGAGGCGGACAAAACACAATCAATGAATGTATGTCACGCCTCCCCACCATTTTATACAGCTGCCTCTATTCTTTAATATTTCGTTTCCTCTCTTTTTCAAACAATAAAACAAAGGTCCTTGATCAAGAATATTTGGGTGAAAACATCTTTTAATTAATTGCAGGAACTCTTCTAAAATTTCGCATCATGCTTTTCTTGTAATATTAAACTTCGCATCATAGTATGGAATCCTATGCAGCGAAACAGGTTCCTGACCTGTGCTTTATATTTGTTCAATGTTGTCCAATGGATGTGTTTCACGAGAGAATTTTTTATGAAAACAATTGGACTGTATAGATATTCGTATTTTTTGTTTTACATAATGAAATATAATACTGTTCAGAAATAGTCAATTAAAGTCATGTAGTTAGCAGACTTAAATTGTGTGTAATTCAATGGAATCTTACACTATCTATCATCAAGATGAGAATATTATAGACATTTATCATCACAAATTATCTTTCAGTTAAATTGTTATGACATTTAAATCAAAAGTCTCCATTCAATTATCATGTCACTAGTTAAGAAATTCAATTTAGCTTTTTAACTCTCTATTAGTAACATCACTAATATCCTTATGATGGATACCATAAACCTAGAAATCTGATCCAAATGGATGGAATAAATGCTGGCATAATAAAATCAAAAAATAATAATAAACTACATTATGAATTGTAGAAACTTGATATCATTAAGATTGAATCTTTCAAAACCAGGATCATCTAATTCAAACAGTCAAAATCGTACCTAACCTAATCAAACTTGTCAAACGATAAAAAAAAAAAAGATACAAACATTTCAATTGAATCCTTCAAAATAATTCAACAAATCTCATAAAATAATGTAAAAAAGCATACCATCATTCGCTCACTGAACTCTTTGTAAAAAGCATTGAGACTTTCATCATTATCAGTCCCAACAGCCCCACTACATTAAACCTACCCACTCTCCCGTTGAACCTTAGTGCGCCAATAATATCATTGTACGTAATGACTGGTATAAATTTTTTTTCAAAAAACAAACCCCACCAAAATTGTTGTGATCAAAATTAAATTGGTTTTTTATTGAAGTTATAAAGGTTAACAACACAAAAATTGGGCCCAAAAAATATACAAAGAATGTAAAAAAGAAAAAAAAGGAATAGTATCGTTACGGCATGCAGATGGCATTGAGAAGAACGTGAACGAGCATCAAATCGACAAAATACTGGTGGCCAATTTGTCCGTCACGCCATTTTGCCTTGGCCGGTGCGCGGCCATAGTGCACACCATCACTGCAATTATTATCATAATGCCAGGGGAAAGTGAGATCGAAATCGTCCACAACCATAGAAACCAAATTCTTATCCCTCAATTTCTCCAACAGAATGTGATTGTACGTCTCCATCTTGTACGGATTAAACCAGAGGTCACGAGCGTAACCCCCCGTTGCAATGGTGCTCCGGTACAGAAAAACCGGCCGTTTCAAACCCCGTCTATCGACGGACTCCATGACGGAATTCCAGAACTCCGCAGTCATGTCGGCGCCGCCAGCGAAGAGCTGAGTGTTCTTCCAGTAGACGGCGTCGTGCAAGCCCGAGTTCATGATCATCACGTCCGGCAGAGTGGTTCCAGTGAAAAACGATCGGACCATGTCGCGGAAGCCATCGTTAGTGAGAGAAAAGAGGCCCTGGTAGTTGAGGCTTTCGTTCCAGTGGCCATTAAAGACGTTGGTGATGCGGACGCGCCTCGAACCCGGGCCGTTGAAGGTCCTGTCAAAGCGTCGTGGGACTTCTTTAACGTGCCACAGCCCCAGCACAAAGTTGAGCAAGTTGCGAATCGTGTCACCATGGTTCGAATCCCCCCAAAAGAAAAGCCACTTTTTATCCAGGCATCTCCAGGCCTCGCGAGTATCAAAGATATGAAAGCTACAGTGCGCAGAATAAACCCAACCGTTGCTCTCCAGAGTGCTTAGGGCGCCTGTACACCATGGCTCAGGGCAGGGCTCCTGCGGGGGCAAGCACAAGAACCTCCCTTTGCGGTTTATTTCACAGGATTCGTTGTGAGTACCTCGGGTCCATCTTCCAGACCAGGCATTTGCTGCAAAATCCGAAGCCGCACAGCGCTGCAGAGGAGGTGCAGGGTTCGAATCCGAGGCGAAATGGATCGTGAGACTGAGCATTTCCTGCCTGCGCGCCCAACGGTGGGGCCTCAAGCGGAGGCCATTATAGTTCCCGAAGAGCAGGATAACCGTGAGATTGTAAAGTCCGGCAAAGCGCGGGTCGACCTGGAGGCTTATGCTGTAAGAACCGTTTCCCATGTCTACTACCGGTGGCCGTGATTTCCACTCCAGCCCGGAAAGATCTGATTCGTAGTAGTCTCCGCCTGAACACCGCGGCTGTGCGTACTGATCGAAGGCCGTGAAAACAAAGCTGTGAACAATCCCCGCCTGGAGAACCGCCGGTTCGCCTGAAGGAAACCCCAAGAGCTCAATTTTAACCGTTTCGAGTCCATGGCAGGGGTGTGTGCCGTTCCGAGCCAGACATCTCAGCAGCGCTTCCGTCTCGTTGTGCTGTTGAGGGAATTGAATCCAGTTAGGGCTTGAGCTTAAGCTTACTTCAGGGTTTGAGCTTGAGCTTCCTTCGGTTCTGTTCTCGGTAGGAGACACCAGATTGAATATTTCTTCCCTTTGCTGTGGCGCTGGGGCTTCGGCTTCGGCTTGCGGCAGGAAGCTGCTGTTGAGTTGATTGTGAGCGGTGCGCAGGATTTGATTGGAGTGAGGAGCAATTATGACCAGAGCTGCTGCAGGGGCTTCGAACTCGGGTTGGACGTTAGTCCTCCACGAGTCCCACAACGTCGCGCCATCGAAACTCCACACGACCAAAATTACAGCGAAGAACAATCCGGCGGCGAGCTTCGCATAGGCGATGAGCGGCTGTGTCTTCACACTCATTTTCCTCCCCTCAAACACCATCCTCCCTTCATACAGATCTGAAATTTCTGGAGCTCAGATTTAAAAAAAAAACCAAAGAAATCAAATTGATTTTTCTGTGAGATTCTTTGTCTGAAAGATTTTATTTCTTCTGTAAAGTTCTCGCAGAACCCGCAGAACCGGCTAAGGTTTCTTGAAAAATCCCTCCCCGGTTCTCAGATTCACCGCCCAGGCAGATCAATCCACGAGGCTAAACTTGGGCTATATGATTTAATATGCATGACCTTGAATCAAAAGTTGCTCCGCCACGGTTGTATGACACATGTCCGCCATAATGAGTTTCATAACTGCTAGAATTTTGACCTTTTGTGTCGGCTCGCAGCAGCTACCTACTTGCATTCTCCGGTAATAATAATTAATATATTTCTTTTCTAAGTAGACTACCACTAATTTAATATCTCATGTATCAGTTAACATTTTTAAGTGACTATTATTTTACCGTAATAATAATAATAATGTAAAATGACGGTAAGAAAGCTGAGGCTGTCTACTGGTTATTGGCGGTCAATATTTGCTTTTCGTGCATCTAATTTCACAAAAGAGACAAATCTGTGACCGCTGCAAAATGCTAACCACTCCATCGTATCCAGGTACAGATATATTATCTGAGAAATAAAATATTATTCTAATTTTCAAACATATCTTCAAATGCTGTAGCTATAAATAATTAATAATTCCCTAATATGTTTTCAGATATTTTTTCCCCAAATAATATAAATCGAACTAGAGTTTACTAATGTGTATATATTTGCTGTTTACAAAATAAATAAATAATAGTCACTTAAAAATGTTAACTGTTACATGAGATATTAAATTAGTGGTAGTGTGGTTACAAAAGAAAAATATTAAAAATTTAAAAGTAAAAAAATTGAATTTTCAGATATGTCTTCAAAATTTTATCTATAAAAATAATCTAAATAGAACTTGAGTTCACTATGGTTTGCATATATTTGCATTTTACAAAAGAAAAAGAAATGGTCACTTAGAAATGTTTGTACTAAGTGATGTATTTTATCTAGTTTTTAAGAAATAAAATATCATTCAGTTTCCAAATATGCCTTCAAATGTTGCCCATGGAAATAATCTAAATTGAACTAGAGTTTACTTGGGTGTGTATATATTTGGTGTTAACAAAAGAAAAAGTAATGGCCACTTGGAAATGCTAACTATTGCATACATTATTTAGTTTTTTTAGAAATAAAATGTTGTTTCAATTTTCAAATATGCTTTCAAATATTGTCCATAGAAATAATCTAAATTGAACAATGAGTTTACTGTGGTGTCTACATATTTATTTTTTACAAAAGAAAAAATCAACCAATCACTTAAAAATGCTAACTACTACATTGTATTAGTTAGTGATATAGAAATAAAATATTAGTCCAATTTCCAAATATGCTTTCAAATGTTGTCCATAGAAATAATCTAAATTGAACTAGAGTTTACTAGGGTGTGTACATATTTGCTTTTAACAAAAATTAAAAATATAATGATTACTTAAAAATGTTAACTAGTACATGGTACTAAGTGATATATTATTTATTTTTTTAGAAGTTAAATACTACTCCAATTTCCAAATAGGCTTTCAAATTGTGTTCATAGAAATAATCTAAATTGAACTAGAGTAAACTCTTGTGTGAATATATGTGCTTTTTGCTTTTTACAAAAAAATAAAATAAAAACATCTACCACTTGAAAATGCATACTACTACATTGTACTAGTTACTCTTAAGTGATGTATCATATATTTATTTAGAAATAAAATCTTATTTCAATTTTTAAATATATCTTTAAATGTTATCCATTTTAATAATCTAAATTTAACTATTACTGGTTTTTATTCCAATTTTCAAATATGCTTTCAAATTATGTTCATATAAATAATCTAAATGGAATTAGAGTTTACTGGTAGTATATATATTTTCCTTTTAGAGAAACAATGACAATTTAAAAAACTAACTATTACATTGTACTAACATAATAAAACAATATCAATTTTTACATTCTAGTAAATAATACAAATTTAGAATAGCACTCGATACAATGAATTTCCGAAATAGAGATAGCAAAGAATATGGGGTTCCGTCGACATCTGGAAGGGCTCCCCCTCTGCAGGATCAACCCTAGCAAGTGGTTTGAAGTAGGAGAACCATTAATGCAGAAAAGAGAAAGGCCAAGGGCACACTGGACATAGCCCATATTTGGGCAGTCCCCATTACTGCACAAATCCCCTCCTTCGTTACCAAAGCAAACAGGGTTCCATTAGGTTCAAAGGCTGAATATGATTGGTCTCAAAGATACTAGGTAGAGGGTTCAATAAAATTGTCCAGATTCGAAGAACCCGCATCTCATAGCAATATCAAAAACACTCATGTAATGTAAAAAGCATGGAAAGAGCCGAAATTCTCTGTGAGAAAACAAATATCCACAAATCCCAAAAACCCTAGGTCAAAGCCCATCAAAATCATGGTTCCAAATGCCGCTACGGAGTTAAGAAATTTTTGCACTAAGCACGGTCTATTTGCAAAATGGGAAGGTAGTGGGCAATCCTCATTAGAAATAGCCAACTGGTGGAGAGAAACGTTCTGCGGCCAGGTAAGTATAATATCCTTAACCAATAAATTCATCTTTATTGAATGCCTTAAGGAATCGTTAAAATCTAGATTGCTAGAGGGAGAATAGGTGTTTTACAAAGGAATGAATTTTAAGTTTCTTGATTGGAAACCTAAATTTGATTCGAATAGACACGAATTTAACACAGAATCTAGATGGATAATCATTCATAGCCTCCCTGTAGAGCTAATGCATGTCAAGATTCTTATTGACATTGGCAATAGTTTAGGTAAATTTATTGCCCTAGAAAAAAACTGGTCGGACAATTCCGATATTAAAATGCTAATAGATGTAGAGAGAAGTACTAATAATTTAAGAAACATATCCATCAACACGATAGATGGGAATTATAATTTAATTCTTGAATGGTTTAATGGAGAGATTGTGGAGGAGATATACGGTTTAAACCCCAATGTTAGAAAAACACAGGTTAGTAAAATAGGGGAACTGAGGAAACTAGCTAACAAGGTTAACATCCAATTCAACAATGACATTGGCGGTTTCACCATTACGGAATCACAGATTGGGGATAAATAGGGGACACCGTCTAATACCCAGATTAGAAATAATCCAATCAAATTTGCCAACAAAAACGAGGTCCGTAGTGCCTGATGAGGGCAAAATCCAAAAAGAATTGGGAGATGTCATTGACAACCTAATGGGAAAATTCGCAGAAGAATTAATAGACGAAATGTTTCAGGAAACCAAGATAGAAGAAAATAACATCCCCTTGGAAGATTATGATCACATCTCAGACATTCCTCAGGAAATGAATAATATGAATGAACAAGAAGAAGTGGTTCCTGAAACTCAGATCATGGATAACCCTTCTCCTATGGTTAATGGGATGAATGAAGAAGAAGAAAGAAACTTCATAATCAAGGAATTAATCAACATGCAGGAGGAGGAAAGGAACTGGGAGTCAAATGTTAATCTCGAGGACACACCCAACATGGGTATAATGTTGATAGAGGGAAATAAAGAGAACCTTGACTGTGGCAAACCCGGTAACATTAAGAGAGGTCGAAAGTCTTTTTTAGAAAAAATGAAATTGGATGGGCAGGCGGAGGGGTAGACCAAAATAACAACCCTATTTGGCCAAGGAAAGAGCTCGCCAGTCCACAGACTGGAATAAAAATATTGAAATGGAACGTAAGGGGCCTAGGCGCCCCTAGTAAGCAACGCTTGATTAAGCATAGCTTAAAAAGATCTGATATGGATATAGTCATGTTACAAGAAACTAAATTAAACAAGGAAGATATGTCCAAATTTTGTAGGAACCTCTACCAATGGCAGATGGAGACAACAAAATCCATTGGGGCATCAGGAGGATTGGCATTACTATGGAAAAAAAACACAATAATGTTTATAGGATATGCCAAGATGCAATACTGGATGGCGGGCAAAATAAAAGCACTTGATAGAGATACAGAATTTATCATCATAAATGTCTATGGTCCAATAACTACGGAGAAGAAAAAGTCAGTGTGGCTAGAAATTGATCATTTTTTAATAAATCAAATGGCACCACACTACATTATAGGTGGAGACTTCAATACCATTCTCCATCAATCAGAGAAACGTGGAGGATCAAAAATCATAAGGCAACCTCAAAAAGATTTTATGGAATGGATAAATAATAACTATCTTTTAGAAATAAAAACTAATAGGGGTTCACACACATGGAATAACAGGAGATCGAGTTTCTCCAACATCTCCGAAATACTAGACAGGTTCTTCTTTAAAGGGGATCTAACTTCCTTCCAAACAGTGATGAAAGCCTCTGTGCTACCATGGTTAGGTTCTGATCACTTTCCAGTGATGCTAGAACTAATGGGAGAACTGAAAACCTTTGGGAGACCATTCAAGTTCGAATTCATGTGGTTTAAGCATGAGGATTTCTTCCCTAACATACAAAAATGGTGGACAGAAAGTAATTTTCAAGGTTCCAAAATGTTCCGTTTAACTTTAAAATTAAAAGAAATTAAACATAAATTACTAGATTGGAACAAGGCAAGATTTAAGAACATCTTTGAGGAAAAATTAAGAATTGAAAAAGAATTGGAGAATGTAAATATAGAAGTAATTCAGCATGGGATGGATCAAGTCTTATACGAAACAGAGAAAAGGCTCCTGGGTGAATATGAAGACATTCTAGCCAAGGAAGAAATTTTCTGGAAACAAAAATCCAGGGAAGTATGGTTGAGTGATGGAGACAAAAATACTAAGTTCTTTCATAATAGTGTTAAGTTGAGGAGAGAAAAAAATAGAATCTCGCAAATTTCTAATGAGGAAAACCAGATTATCATAGATCAAAAGATGATTGTGGAGGATGCAATCAAATACTTTAGAAATATGTTGAATAATTGGGAATACTCGAATCTCTCACATAATCGGGATTTAATTAAAACCATTCCTAAACTACTATCAGAAGAGGACAATAAGATGTTAAATGCCAAAATCACTAAGGAAGAAGTAAAACAGGCTCTATCACAATTTTCAGGGGACAAGGCCCCTGGACCAGATGGATACCCTGCTGGTTTCTACCAGAAATGCTGGCAAATTATAGGAGATGTAGTATCGGATGCCTTAGAAGCTGCTAGAAATGCAGGCAATTTTCCAAAGGAGATAAATAGTACATTCTTAGCACTTCTACCTAAAAAAGAAAATCCTTCAAATTGGGAAGAATTCAGACCCATATCTTTATGCAACATGACATATAAATTATTAACTAAAGTCATGGCTAACAGATTAAAAAAGCTCCTACCAATTATCATTTCTGAAGAACAAACAGGGTTTGTTCCTAACAGATCAATCTTGGATGGGATAATTATTGTCCAAGACGCTATTCATTCCATACAAAATCAAAGACAACCAAATATGCTAATAAAACTTGATATCAAGAAAGTATATGATAAAGTAGATTGGTACTTCCTATGCAACTGCATGAAAGCCTTCGGTTTTAATAGACAATGGATTGATTGGGTATATAGATGTATTTCAAGTACCAGTTACTCAGTTTTGATAAACGGAAAACCGGAAGGATATTTTGAAGCAACAAGGGGTTTGAGACAAGGGGATCCGCTCTCCTCCTTCTTATTTATTATAATGTCCAAAGCCTTAGGAAGAGCCTTTAATGCCTCAAGATTAGGAGGCAAGCTGCAAGGTATACATATAACAACAGGGGTAGAACCTTGTACTCACCAGCAATTTGCAGATGATACAATGGTATTGGGGATGGGAAAGCTCAAAGAGGCTAAGGAAATCAAGAGAATCCTACTCGCATATGGAAAAGCGTTGGGAGAATTAGTAAATAACCAAAAATCAAAATTTTTTTGCTTTAATATGTCTATTCAAGAGGAAAATAAAATAGCTAGTTGGCTTGGGTATAGAATTGGACAATTACCATGCACATATTTAGGAATTCCAATAGACAAAGGAACAAGATCCAGCATGCTTTGGGACCACCTCATTGAACGTATCAAGAAAAAACTTTCGTCTTGGAAAGGCCTTTGGTTGATAGGGGCAGGCAGATTAACATTGATTAAATCAGTCTTATCGGCAATACCCATTTACCTTCTATATTGCATTCCTATATCAATAGGAGTACATAAGAACATATCCCAAATTATCATAAATTTTTATTGGCAGGGCACAGAAGACAAAAACAAAATTAAATTGATATCCCGAGACAAAATTTGCAAAGACAAATGCGATGGGGGCACGAGTATAAGAAACCTAACATGGCAGAACAAGGCCTTAGGGGCAAAATTAATCTGGAGGACATATGTTTCATCCGATGCTAATCCTAAGAAATAAGTATCTAGCAAGCTACCAGAAGGAGGCAATATTCAGGGAAAAACACCTACAGAAGGGTTCTAGAATATGGAATTTTATAAAAGATTGTCGCCCCATCATAACAAATCATTTGACTTGGGACATCCACAATGGCAAATGGGCATTGTTTTGGGAAGATTCCTGGGGGGACCAACCTCCAATAGATGGATTGATGAATACATCCAACATCAAGCATCAAATAAAGAACCTTTGGGGGAATTATGTAAAGGATTACATAACTCTTGAACCAAAATCGGTATTTGGATGGAAATGGAAAAAAATGCTTCCATTTATGTCTGAAATCAAATTCCAAGAATTGCAAAAAATACTTAGTCTCAGACTGATTTCTTTTAGAAATGGGGAGGATATTTTAGTATGGTCAAATTCCAAGGACGGGCAATATAACTGTAGAGATGGCTTAAGAAGCATATACAACATGGCAAAAGTCACCAAAGATCACATTCCAGGCAAACTCTGTTGGAATAAATTGTGTCTTCCAAAGGCAGGCTTCTTTGCTTGGGCGGTAATCCAAAGAAAAGTACTTACTGCAGATCAATTCAGATGTAGGGGATATGAAGGGCCATCAATCTGTCTGTTATGTAGAGAAGATGAGGAAACAAGTGACCATATTTTCATGACATGCAAATATACCAAGAAATGCTGGTATTGGTTAATGGCACAGCTAGGATGGTGAGGAGCTATTAGCTCTTCCTTGATAGAATGGTGTTCATACTAGCCAATTATCAAGAAGAACAGTCTATTTCATAATTTATGGATCTGCAGCCCATCCATAGTAATATGGGAAATTTGGAAAGAAAGAAATAGGAGAATATTTCAAGAAAAGGAAATGCAAGTAGAAAAACTCATAATTAAAATAGAAGTGGCTATAACTGAAACCTCCAATAATAGGAATATGAACATTCCATTATACGGAAAGTCATTCACATAATGGGACAATTTTATTAGAAAGCAATGGAGTGGAATAAAAATCCCTCCCTTTACTGGAAAAATGGGAACAAACAAAGAAGAGATAAGGAAAACATGCAAATGGCAACCTCCAAAGCCTGGATGGTTCAAATTAAATTTTGATGGAGCATCCAGAGGAAACCCTGGAATTGCAGGGGTAGAATGTATTATACATTCAGATATGGGAAAGTGTATTGGATCTAAATCCATTCATTTAGGACAGTCCACCAACAATACCGTTGAATTCCTAAGCCTAATAGAAGGACTAAATATGTGCAGAGAACTAAGGATACATAAACTAGAAATTGAAGGTGACTCAACAATAATAATTAATGCAATTAGGACTAAAGGAATGCCTAATTGGAAACTTAAAGGTGTTCTCGATAAAGCATTGGAATTACTCAATAATTTCACAGATTTCACTATCAACCACATATATAGAGAGGCAAATTCGGCAGCTGATGCTCTAGCCAATTTAGGGGCTGATGGGATAACTGAGACAACGATTAATATTTCAGACTCTACTGATAAGGAGCAAATTGGATAAACAAATATTTGAAAATATATCTATACGTATATAGATAAGACATAGACATATATACATATAGATATGCTTCCATATTTACTCAAACTCATTCAATCTATAGCTATACAGCGATACCCACGGATATACATATAAATGCATATATATATGAATAGATTTTTATATAAATTGGACAGGTAATGATACACACACACACACATATGTATATATATACACAAATGTATAAATATATATACATATACTTATATATTTATATACATATACATACATATGTGTTTATGTATATCCAAATATATATATGTATATCCTGTCTATATATATATATAGATATACACATGTATATATATATATCTATCTATATATACATATATGTATAAATATATATACATATTTACATATTTATATACATACATACATATATATATATATATATATATATATATTTGTATATACCTATATATACATACAAATATATATTTATTTAGATATATATACTTATATACATATGAATACGCATATATTGGTATACACTTGTATTTACATATATATGCATTTATAGAGATACGGTCTTTTCACCCTTACCCTCATGGCAATTATTCAAACTCATATTAAGATTATTGACACTCATATAATTAAATTCTCATCAAGATTAAGGATTAGCATTTAATCATGAGTACCATGCCTAGAAGCCTATAAGTCCTTTAACTCATACATTAGAGGACAATCATTAATTTAGCGGCTGGTTATACTCATATTATGGAGTAATTAACCCACAGAGAGGAGCACTTGAACATTATAGCTGGCAGGATCCCCACGAAATCCTGACAATAATGATTTGTCAGGGCTTTGGTGTGAAGCGTACTTGCTTGTTCTTCTACCAAAATTAATTTGGGGTCCTCGACATAATTTTACCACATACGACACATCATTCAAGGATATGTGATAATTTGTAACCAATGAGATCCATCCACAGTGGTTTTGGCGTGCTTGTTTTTAGAAAGAATGAGCATTTTTTTCTCTTTTACATCATGAATACATTCGGCCACTAACTAAAGTTTCAAATTAAATAGGAGGTGCTTTGTAATAACATAGACTCCCAGAAGTGAGGAAAATCAGATAATGGATACCCCGGTTAAACTTTGCAGTTCAAAAAGGCAAATGGCCTTTGAAGGAGCCATCACTAGAGACCACCTCAAGCGCATCATACGGCTTCCCCATACCTTATTGATCGATGCGGTTGAGAACATCCTGGGCCCGGACTTTCTTACAAACTTAGACAAAACCAGGGCCAACACGGATGTGGCCACCATGTTTCTTGCTGTGACTGTGAGCTCCACCAAAAATCGTGAGGAAAATAGTGCTCTGTGTAAAGAGGTCTTCATGGCCTCTATCTTGGGTGATCTTGAGTAGGTTTTAGTCACTATTGACAACGAGTGGACTATCCCTCGGCCGCGGAATTATGATATTCTCATTCGAAATAATAGGCCAGTTCCTCGTCTCCCTATTATCTCGACGGATTGCGTGCCTGTCTCCGCGGAAAGGCTTGAGGTAATCAACAGAAATGTCAACTTTCTGCTCTTCTTATTTCATGTGAAACACCCTCCAAAACCCACTTGGTTTGAGGACTTCCTCAAAGCCAAGGGCTTGGTTCTGGAGGATGAGAATGCTTCTTCCTCGTCTTCTGGGTCGGAATGATTTGGATCGGCTTTTTGAGAAGTGCTTGGGTCCATTTTTGAGAACTAGTTAGAATTATTTTGCATGAGATAATAGTGCAACTAAAGACTTGGATCATAGTAGATTACTGTTTCTAAGTAAAACAGGGTTTATTTTGCAGTTAACAGAGAATAGGGCATAGATAGCAAGTAACATCGAATCTTAAAAAACAAACTAAAGTAACATATAGGACTCTAAATTAGAATGATATTATCCTAAATTACTGAGACTTTATATGTTTGAAGAAATATCTATTATACAGACATATATCAGCACTTTGTTATGAATACCCAACAATTTGAATAGATACTATAGATATTTACAAGCATTTGGATGCATGCATCTATTGGTATTTATTTTCATTTGTAGTAATCATATCAGAATGAGTAATTTGATTTATTTTGAATAGTAAATAATGACTGTAGCACTCAAATGCCACTTGCTGAAGTTATCTATTTTTGGACATCCCTCTGTCATTGCTTAAGACGGTGGATCATAGGTGGCTAATATGAAAATTTGAATATTCATTTATTTAGTAACCTTCTATGCTATAAATCTACTGGGCTGAGAGGGTCGGTATGACTCAATTTCCTTCACCAACTCTTGTTGTAGCCTGGGTCTTATCCTTTATTAAGGACAAAATCCAGGAGCATAAACAAGAGTTGGTAGACTGAAGTTTATTTGGTTGGTTAGGACACTGGTCAATCTTGTTCCAGCCTAACCGTAATCAGAATCTCAATTATATTTCTTTAAATTCTTTGTTGTATGATCTGAATAGATTGGTTTTCACAGGGAATTGCATGATGGTAAGAGTCTAACTTTACAGATGAATTTTCATATGATATAAATGTTTGGATAACACTAATAGATCTGCCAAGTGTATGAGATATAACAATGTAGGCCAAACAGGTTATCTCGGACAATTAAGGAGAGACTATAATCAATCAAAGAACAACTTTTGAGCCATCGGAAGCTGAGGAAATGATTAATTGATTATTAAAAACAATACTTTTGGGCTTGTAAGGGAAGGGAAAATAAAATACCCCCCACCTGATCACCCTGGCCAGGGTGAGGATGTATTAAATTTGAAACTATTATAAATGATTTGCTAGACTATGGTCCCGGGTAAGGCCGGAGGTTTTCTCGCCTCCACTCTTTCCTACCGACACCTGCATGAGTGGAGTATTGTATAATTTCAAAATTATTAATAAAATTCTTGGCCTCGGCCTCTTACCGAAAAAACAAAACAAAACATAATAAAATAATATCTAATTTTTAGATAATTTTGAAATATGTCTTCAAATAGTATGTCTAAAAATAATCTAAATATAATTAAGATATTTAATAATATTTTTATCTATATTTAAATTATTTAACTACTAGAAAAATATAAGTAAAGTACACCCAAAGATATCATATTTGTTCATTATTTCACTTAAAAAAAATATTATATTATTATATTGTAATTAATATTAAACTACTATTATATTATTATTATTATTATTATTATTATTATTATTATTATTATTATTATTATTATTATTATTATTATTATCTATTTTTTAATTTTTTTTTAAAATGCCTGGTAAATTTTTTAACCACGTGAAATGCTTCCTCATCCCCACACTTCACTTGTTCAAACCCACGAGCACAACGGCCCAATGAAGACACAAGGCCTGTGGCCGCTTCACCAACGAAGTGTTTTAACCGCAAAATAATGAAAAAAATCTATTAAGACTACATTGTTATTATATTATCTTATCATTAATTATTATTATTATGATATTAGATTGAGATAATTAAAAAGTTTAACTAATTGCATGAATTGATTCATTAGTTAAAGTGAGAGTAAGTGGTACTTCGGAGAAGAAAATAAATATTATTTTTTGGCTTTTCATTCATTCAAGTGTGACAAATACATTAAATTAAATGCTTTTGAGATAATTATGAAGTTAATTGATTGTGCTCGTGGTAGTTGAGAGAAGAAAATAAATAATTTTCTTCTTCATTTTCATGCATTTAAGTGAAAAAATATCAAATTATGAAAATATTTAATATTCATAAAGTTTGTTAGTAATAAGTTTGAAGTGAAATGGTTCAACAAATCCTTAAAGAGTATTTGAAAGAAATTATAGAATGTAATGCACAACATAGATGAACAAAATTCATATATCAATTGTTGTACATTTTGATAATTCTAATAATTTTTTTGGTTTTAAAGCAATTATGACTTTGAAAATTTTAAGCATGCATAAATAAACTATGAGATGTAAAAAAATGCAATGATAGATGATGTTTTTAAGTGGATCTTTATTTATTTATTTTGGTTTAATGATTATAAGTAATAATACACAATCCATAAAAGGGTCCATTTAATTAAATCTAATCTTCGTTAACACATCAAATCAATACATCTTGAATTGAAACCATTCAAGTGTCAATTTAGAGAACATGGAATGAACTTTTCTCATAAGTCCGCGAGGGATAAATCTGAGATGTCTAGGACACATTTTTATGTCCAAGTGAGAGAGATTCATCCTCACAATTTTCAATTCAAATCTTGAATTTTCATTAAAAAATTTGTTTACTTTATTGTGTGCCATATGGTTTCACTTGATTTCTATTTTTGATAGGGAGATTTAACAGAGGAGGATGCAACCTTCCAATCAAGACCACATGGTGGCTAAAAGAGAAAAACATTTATAATTGACTCCATATTTAGGAAGAGAGTTGCAGGTCCAAATCAAAGCACTGTTCTTAAAAATGGATTGATTTTCATGGATTGGGTAATGTTAGAAAATGTTGAATGAATCTTCTTGTATATTAGAATATTACAAAAAAAAAATCAACCAATCACTTAAAAATGCTAATTACTACATTGTATTTGTTAGTGATATAGAAATAAAATATTAGTCCAATTTTCAAATATGCTTTCAAATATTGTTCATAGAAATAATCTAAATTGAACTAGAGTTTACTAGGGTGTGTACATATTTGCTTTCAACAAAATAAAAAATTAATGATTACTTAAAAATGTTAACTACTACATGGTACTAAGTTCAATATATCATCTATTTTCTTAGAAATGAAATACTACTCCAATTTTCAAATATGCTTTCAAATTGTGTTCATAGAAATAATCTAAATTGAATTAGAGTAAACTCTTGTGTGAATATATTTTCTTTTTACAAACTTGAAAAAAACATTTACCACTTGAAAATGCAAACTACTACATTGTACTAGTTACTAGTAAGTGAAATATCATATTTTTTTTTTTAGAAATAAAATATTATTTCAATTTCTAAATATATCTTTAAATGTTATCTATTTTGATAATCTAAATCAAACTAGGTGTGTACATATTTGCTTTTCACAAAAGAAAAGAGCAATGGCCACTTAAACATGTTGACTATTACTAATTTTTATTCCAATTTTCAAATATGCTTTCAAATTATGTTCATATAAATAATCTAAATGGAATGAGAGTTTACGGGTTGTATATATATTTTCGTTTTACAAAGAGAAAAACAATAACCATTTTAAAAATTATTACATTGTACTAACATAATAGAACATTATCTAATTTTTGAACAATTTGTAAATATGTCTTCAAATATTGTACCTAAAAATAATCTAAATCTAATTAAGAAATTAATAATATTTTTATTTTTATTTAAATTATTTAACTATTAGCATACCTATTTTTAGATGACTATAAGTAAAGTACGCCCAAAATATCATATTTGTTCATTATTTCACTTTTAAAAATATCATATAATTATATTGTAATTAATATTAAATTATTATTAATATATATTATATTTCTATTAAACTTTTAGCGAAGCGGAATTTTTTTATTAAGATTACATTTTATTATTGTTTTTGATTAAAAAAATAGTGAGAAAAAGGGCACTGACCCTTACATAGCAGAACTATTAACGAGACCACAGTGCAAAAATAACACTATAACAACATTAACAACAACTAACAACAAAAAGAGACCAAGTCTTAGAAAATAAAAAATAGAAACAGAAAACACAAAAAATAAACTACAGGGGCACCTTTTGCACCCCAGTGGCATCAATGGCACTGTTCCATTCATTAGACATGAACTTATACAAGTCCTTAGCCTCCTGCTTATCCTCCTCCGTGTCCGCAGTACGTTCCCTCAGCAGAGAGAGGGTGAGCGCCGAGCTATGTAAAACTTGTAGATGAAATTTGTTAAGGCTCGCAATTTGGGCATCCCAGGCCTCCATCTTTCTCTTGAGTTGATTGGCATCGTCCATGATAGCCTACAATTCAAGCACAAGGCCCAGGTTCTCAATCCTCTATGTGATGTCCAACACATCCATGCACAGTTTTTCCATTTGCTCCAGAGTAGGGACACCATGGGGATTCACAATAGCCATGTCATCTGTAGTCTTATCCATCACCTTGTCCACATCTTCAGCAGGGGAACAGTCGATATCATTGCCCAGACCCATCAGGGGAAGATATTTCATCACTTGTTCCACCATCTTTAAATCCAAGTCCAAGTTACTAGAGTTCGAGGCTTTAGTATCAGAATTTTCCTCACCCATGACACCCACAGTGCCCATGTTCATAGGGGCTCTATCCTTAACATCAATAGAGTCCTGGGCTTGCATCTCAGAATTTCCCGTGCCAACGACACCATCAGTGTTCAGAACCATGGGGTCCTTAATCATATCCACATCCACAACATCCTCACCAGGGGCCCCCATAGTGGTATTAGGGTCCTCTCCCTCCTTGTCCTCAATGGGGTCCTCTTTCGAGTCAATATTTTCGATAACAGGGGTCTTCTTTTTGCGCAAGCTTTTGGAAGCCAATCTGAAGGATCTCCTTTTAACCTCAGAATCAGGGGGAGGATTGGCATTCGTGGCATCCTCAGAGGATGAATTATCATCAAAGACAATATGTTTGTGTTTAACAAGGGTTTTGCCTTTTCCCTTGGACAAGGAGCGGCAAACAGTGGGAGAGGTGGATAGAGTCAAACTGGGGGAGACCCCAAATAAAGAAACAACAGAGGCATAAGAAGGTAGAGACATGGAGAAGTTGGTCGTAGCAAAGCCTTCATGAGGATACTAGAAAAATCTAGGGAAGGCTATAGATATGGCAGCAAGCTGTTGAGGAGTAAGCATGGAGGGCTGAGAGAGTGAGAGGTTCTGGGGGTGGCAAAGGGCCTCATGAAATTTGTATAGCCTGTAAATGAGGCCTTCATGAAGGAGGTAGGGTGGCTTATCCCCATGCTTGGGGTCCATGGTGTCTTTAACAGAGCTTTCAATGGAATGTAGTAAATAAAAGGGCAGACAGAGCAAATCATTATTGTGGAAATGATTTAGAAGGGGAAAATGGTAGTAGTAAAATACCTTGTGCCTGCCCTCAAGAGTGAAGTACTCCATGATCATAAGGCAAATCATATTCCATAGGTGTAATGTTCCAACATCTAGCAATTTCCCAGTCCTAGTTAGAGGGGGGCTTGGAGGCCAGCCGAGTTTTATAAATAGAGATATTATCAAGAATCAACTTTAGGAATCGGGCAAACATAGTTTCCATAGAGGCCTCTTTGTCCCTAAATATCCTGTCATTCCTTTCCTTCCAGATACTCCAACTCACATGAGGGGGGATCTGCTTCCACAGTTGTTGTATAAGGGGGTTGGAAGACGGGCCCCAAAACTCCTAGGACAAACTTAACAAATTGTCATTCATAATCCAACATATATTGAGCTTGTTGTAGACCACCCCTCAAAGCTCCCGAGAAAAGGCACAGTGGAGGAAGAGATGAGCAGGGATTTCCTCATCATTTTTGCAAAGGATGCATCTATTAGGAAAATGGAATCCCCACTTGACCAAATTGTCTTGGGTCAAGATTTTGTTGAGGAGAGCAGTCCACCAAAATAAATTGACCTTGGGAATGAGTTGGGGATTCCAGACCTCTTTCCAGATAGAGGTGTAATCAGTTTGTCTTAGCAAGTTGTTGTAGGTAGTTTTGACAGAGAAGTCCCTAGAAGGGTCCCACTTCCAAATGAATCTATCTTCCCTAGGAAAAAGGGGGAGGAACGTGCTAGCCAAAAGCTTCTGGAGCTCTCTAGCAGCAGGGAGGAGGAAGGGATGATCAATGCAGTAGTCCTCCAAAGCCCTCCAAGTGTTGTTGCTGAAATAATCACTGACCCTTTCTCTAAAGAAACTTTTGGCAGCATCCTAGAGCCTTCTAAGGGAGGGGGAAGAAGCAAGGGGCTTCTCTCCCAACTAGCAATCCTCCCAGAAGAGAATTCTCCTTCCATTTCCAATAAGCCACCTCATACCATGGGATAAAGGGTCCCTACAACTCAAGATGTTGCTCCAAATTTTGGAACCCCTAGGGAGGCCCTCCTCTTTCAGAACAGAGGAAAAGTCCCCATTACCTAGGTATTTAGCCCTGATGATCTTGCTCCAATCCGCATCCTTATTCAAAAGCTTCCAGGCAATTTTGGTCATAAGGGCCTTATTGAATCTGGAGATCTTGCGGGTTCACAACCTGCCCATGGCCTTTGGTAGACAAACTCTGTCCCAGCCCACCAAGGTGAGCCTCTTCTTTTCTTCCATCCCCGTCCAAAGGAAAGTCTTTTGGATATTCTCCATCTTAGTAGCCATAGCCGTAGAGATTTTAAAAATGGAGAGGAAGTACACAGGGATCCCCTGGAGGGAGGAGGAGAGTAGCTGCAATTTCCCAACACTATTGAGGAATCTACCTTTCCAACCAGCCGACTTCTTCTGCATTCTTTTGAGGATAGAGATCTAGAAGGAATTAAAGACATCTTTAACAGTCAAAGGGAGATCAAGGTATGTGCTAGGGAGGGAGGCCCTTTGACAAACAAGGATTCTACAGACTTTATCTTGGAGTTGGACATGGGTGTGGAAGAAGTAAATGTTGCTCTTCTCATAGTTAATGTGTTGGCCAGATGCCAAAGCTTAAGAGTTGAGAAAGGATTTCCAAGCCTTAGCTTCCCACACAAAAGATATACCAAAGAGAATAGTGTCATCGACAAATTGTTGCAGAACATTAGGAGGCACCATAGAGGCAGGTTTGATGCCTAGGAGAGATCCCCTGCGAACCATGGAATTCAAATTAGAAGCCAACACTTCAGCAAGGATGATGAAAAGGTAAGGGGAGAGAGGATCCACTCGTCGCAAATCTCTAGAGACCCTGAACTTCTCCAGGGGGCTCCCATTGAGAAGCATAGAGTAGGAGACTGTAGATATACATTCCCCAATAAGTTTAATGAGTTTATCTCCAAATCCCATAGTCTTGAGAACTTTGAAGAGGAATTTCCAGTTGACTCTAGCATAAGCCTTAGAGATGTCAAGTTTGAGCACCATCCTCGACTGATGGCACTTGTCCATGGAATGAATTATTTCATGAGTGGAGATGGCCACATCAAGAATCTGTCTACCTGGGATAAAACCTTTCTGGGAAGGGCTAATCAGAGAATCCAGGAAAGGTTTGAGCCTATTAACAAGAACTTTGTTGAAGATTTTATAAATAGTGTTGCAAAGATTGATAGGGAAGAAGTCCTTGAGACTGGATGCCTCCTGAACTTTTGGGACAAGGGAAATGAAGGTGTAATTGAGCTTGTTGAGAAGCCTTCCAGATCTGAAAAAAAATCCCTAGTGGCTAGAACAACATTAGGGCCCACCACATCCCAAAATATTGGAAAAAAGCTGAGGGGAAACCATTAGGACCTAGGGCTTTGAAGGAACCCATAGAAAAAACAACGGACTTGACTTCCTCCTTAGAAACAAGGGCCAGAATGAGGTTGTTATCTTCCATCAAGAGGGGTGGTGAGAGGCAGTTGAGAAGATCCTCCCCAGCAGGGGCCCCAGAGTCACCATCCTCCCTAAACAAAGTGGCAAAGTAGTTAGTAGTCAGTCTACCCAAACTATCTTCTTTATTGCCCTCTTGATTGTTATCATCCAAGAGGGAGGAGATGTGGTTTCTTCGCCTATGGATAATAGCAGATCTGTGAAAGAAAGTCATATTCTTATCACCCTCTTTGAGCCATTGAGCCCAAGATTTTTGTTTCCAGTAGAGTTCTTCTTTGTGGGAGTTTTCCTTCCATTTTCTGCGGAGAGTAGCCTCCTCCATATGGGTAGCTTCAAGGGAGTCACCTTGATCAATGCGCTCTTGGATAGCCATCAATTTGCTATTGAGCTCCTTTTTTTGCCTGAAGATGTCCCCTAAGGTATATTTATTCCAACCCCAGACATTCCTTTTGACCAAATCAAGCTTCTGGGCAATCTAAAACATAGGTGTGCCAGGGATGCAAGTGCTCCACCATCTTTTAATGCAGTCTTTGAACTTTGGATGAGAGTTCCACATAATTTCATACCTAAAAGGTTGATTTTTCCTTACAACATTCATGGTACTCCAAAGGAGCAAGGGGTTGTGATCAGAGACCGTTCTGAGGAGGGCAGTGAGCTTCAAGGAGGGACCAATTCCCTAATTGCTCGAGATAAGAAATCTGTCAAGTTTGACCTAAATAAGATCCTTTCCCTTCCTAAGATTGGACCAAGTGAATTGTTGCCCCGTTAGTTCCACATCCATTAACCCATTCCTACCAATGAAGTCGGTAAGATCAATCATACAGTCAAAGTACTCTGGGAGGCCCCCCAACTTCTTAGAGGGGATCAGAGGAGAGTTGAAATCACTCGTGATCAACTAGTGGACATTGGGATTATTTTGTATTAGAGAAGTTATGTCATTCTAGAGATTCAGTCTACTCGATCTGACATTGGGGACATATACATTAATGAGAAGGCAAGAGTCCATCGAGGAAGAGAGTTTAGAGACCAAAAGGTTGGCTGAGGAGGAGAGCAGATTGCCAGAGAAATGGGAGGGGTCCCACATGGTAACCAAGCCACTAGAGGCTCCAGTAGCATCACTGATAACAAACTTAGCACCAGGCCAAATTTTTCCAGCAACAAGGGAAAAGGAAGACATAGACATCTTAACCTCTTGGAGGAGAAGGACCATAATTTTATTTTCAAAAATACAATTCCTAAGAACATATTGCTTTTGGGGGTTGTTGAGGCCCCTCATATTCCATGAGAGGACCTTCATTTCTTACCTTTTATGGACATCTCCAAGGTCTGTTGCCTACCATTAGCAATATCCCTTGCTGCTTCCTTCTGTCTTGATAGTCTTTGTGATGGCCGACCTGCTTTAAGGTTCATCTCCACATCAGGCTTTGCATTCTTGGTTTTGCGTCTCTGAGTAATCCAGCCCTTGTCAATAGGAGTCATGCAATTGCTGGATGAGGCACCAGGAGCACTAGGATAGGGGATACCCTAGTGTAGAGTGGGATGAGATAACACCGTCAGGGAGCGAGCTGTCTCCGAGGCAAGAATGGGGCCCCTCGCAATCTCGCCATCTTCCAGTTAAACAACCGGTGAAATCGAGCTCACCATCGGGGAGATGCACTGTTCCTTCAAGGTCGATTTAGAGGCCTCGTCCATATTCTTTGCATTAGATTTGAGAAGGTTGATAATACTCTCAGCAAAGGGGTACTCTTCCATAACTAGGTCCTCAACTGTAGGGGGAGGTAGGTCCGGGCTAGAAGTAGGAGCCACCACATGCCCCACAATCGAGCCATTTTGTATGGGAGGAACATTTGGCACATGGCTTTCATCTAGAGCCGGGCCCTTGAGCTTAAGAGGCAAGGGAGCTAGAGCTTTGAATTGAGAAATAATATGCCCAGTTTTGGGGCATTTTTGGTAGAAAAGGGTGGAATTTTCATAGACAAGGGCTTGAGTCCAGCTACCAAGCTTGGATTTGAGGGTTATAAAGCTGGGGAGATTCATGCTCATGGTAGCTTGAACATGGAAACAAGCATAGACCAGGCGCAATTTGGTTATGGTAATCTCATCAACGCCAAAAAAATGACCAAAGGAATTCCCAATCCATTTAAAGATGGACTCATCCCAGTATTCAAGGGGGAGCCCTGGGAGCCGATCCCAAACCGAAGCAGTTTTCTATAAATCAACCACTGGGTCAAAACCAACCTTCCATCGACAAAGGGAAAGATTGTTTCGACCATAGGACCAACAACCAAAAAGGACAAGAGCAACATCCTCCTCAACAGTGAATTTGAAGAGGAAGAGGGCTCCATGCATGGCGCTAACAGAAACACTCCCTTTCAATTTCCGTTTGTCCTTGACCCATTTTCTAATCATCTCCACCATGGGGTGCAGGGAGAAGAATTTTCCCACCAGAGTATTAGCCATGTTGAGAAAAATGCGGTCAAGAACAATGTCAGGGAGCTCTAAAGACATTCCCTCCTCAGTTTGCGAGTAGACGGGGACTATGTTGGGGTCCACAGTCTCAGTGTTTCTGACCAACACATTTTTCTAGCCTTTGAGATTCGTGTTATCAGTAGGAGGTTCAGTGATATTTTGCTTATCATGAACAACCGACACGCTGGGAATAGGCTCAGAAACCATGGGTGTGACCAGAGAGCTCTTCGAAGTAAAATCATCAAGTTGAATCACAGCCGGATTGGAAGGAGAATCCATCGTGGGACCAAGAGGGGATGTGACAGACAACGTCAGCATCACAGTCCAAAGTGAGGTCCATAGGAGGTGGGGGAAGATCCTCACCAGCAGAGTCCACCATGAACGACAGGTGTTTAAAAATTGAAACTTGCAGAGAGGGAGTTTTTCCCCTTGTTAAGCCTATTTACTATTATTGTCATTTATCATATCATTAATATTTTGTTTTTGGTTTTTCATGCATTTAAGTGTCACAAACACATCAAACTAAATGCTTCTAATTTTTATTAAGGGACATGTTTGCATCAATTATGTGTGTGTATTGTATGCAAGAAAGGAGGGTTAGTTAATCAAGAGCATAAACAACTTGTATACCAATGAAACATTATATGAGAGAGATCAAATGAACAAAACAAGTTAAATCATTAGTCTCCAAAAACCGTTCCATTGTTCTCTATCTCCAAGGATTCTTCAAATCAAGGTTGTTCTAGATTACTTGAGCACTTGATCTTTAGAATGACTATCTAAATAATGAGGGATGAATTGATAAAGATCTAAATGCAAGTGCAACTAAGATCTATGGTATGATAAAGATGATGAGGCTAAAATGAGGTTATGCTAACATGATGATTTTTAACACTTAAATGCCCCTAAGTGATCAAACTTGCAAAGAGAAGCAAATAGGACTCCTTGATAACCTGCACACTAGAAAATTAGATAACCTAGATGTAAAAAGCCTGGGATCCTGATAATGGAGAAATGAGGCCTATTTATAGAAGAAATGGGTAATTGGGTGGCCAAGATTGAATTTTCTTATGAAGGGCTAGGATTGAATGATTTTCAATCCATGTGGGAGTTTCAACCCAATCCCATGTTGACAAGTATCACCATGAGAAGGCTTGATAGGAGGTGAAATAAGAATTAAATGCTTGAGGAGACATGAGGGTTACCCTCATGTGGTTGAGTTATTGGATAAAGCTATTATCCAATGACAAAAGTTATTGACCAATGGGTAAACTCTTGTGCAAAGTTTAACCATGGTCAAGGGGACAAGCCATGTGGGCTAGTGTGTTGAAGAAGGGAAGTCTTGTAAGAGAATTAAATTATTTTTAGAGACTTTGATGGTTAACTTGCTTGAAGGGAGAAAACCTTCAAGACTTATGTAAGAGCCTTACAAGTTTGGAGGACTTTGCAAGCTAACTTGTTGGAGAAATAAGTCCTTTAAATGATTTTGGGAGACTTTCTCCTATTTTGAGGAGTGACTCCTTATTTAGGAATGTGACAATGATTAGGATAGAATTTGGTTAACTAAGAGGGATTTTGGAGGTTCTAGAAGAATAATTAGTATGCAAGTGGGTTTTGTAGGAGAATGCAAGTGGGAGGAATTCTGGGATTTTCAATTAAAATAAAATCATTTATTTCAATTAAATGGTGCAACTTGCATTTGTAGGAAAACACAAATGGGTTTGAGATTTATAAATAAATATTGATTTATTTATATGGAAGAATTGATTTAATCAAATAAATATAATTTATTCAATTAATAGAAGAATTTGGCTAGGTGAATTAAATCAAATAAATTGAATAATTTATTTAATTAATAGTAGAAAGGTGAGAAGGGGTTAAATAATCAAATATTGAATTTAATTAATAGTTGGATAACTGATAATTAAAAAAATGTAAAATTCATTTAATTAAGTGGACAAAAATATGTGTCTACATGTATTATTATTATAATATAAGATTGAGATAATTATGAAGTTAATTGATTGCGTGATGGAGATAGACACTTAGAGTGAGTGGTGGTTGAGAGAAGAAAATAAATAATTTTTTTTCTTTTCATGCATTTAAGTGTCACAAACACGTTAAATTAAATGCTTCTAGTTTGACTGAGTGGTAGTTGAGAGAAGAAAATAATTTGTTTATTTTTTTCACATGTAAGGCATTTTAAGTGTCACAAACATGTCAAATTAAATGTGTTTTCATGCACTATGTGAGTGTATTATTATTATAATATTAGATTGAGATGAGAGTATTATTATTATAATATTAGATTGAGATAATTATGAAGTTAATTGATTACATGATAGAGATAGACAAAATTGATTCATTAGTTAAGCTGAGAGTGAGTGGTAGTTGAGAGAAGAAAATAAATAATTTTATTTTTGTTTCTCATGCATTTAAGTGTCACCAACATGTCAAATTAAATGTGTCTAGTTTGAGTGAGTGGTAGTGGAGAGAAGAAAATAAATATTTTTTTCTTTTGCTTTTTATGTAGTTAAGTGTCACAAACGTGTCAAATTAATGGACGTGTTTGCATCCATTATGTGAGTGTATTATTACTAGTATACTTATATTTAAAAAAAATCTAAGTAAAATATGCCTAGAAATGGATGGGAACGAGATGGCATCCTCTTCAGATGGCAATAAGGCGGCAGATAGCAAGTCTTCCCCTTTCGTTTCTGTAGGAGGTGGAGCCGAGTCCCAGAAAACCCTTGACAGATCATTTCGACAAGTGGTTACAGGAGAGAGGGCTTGCCCAGATGGAGCCAAGTTTGTCATAGCAAGTAGGAACAAGCAGGAGGTTGATTTCGAAGGAAGTGGCGAGCGATATGGAGGTAAGGTTTTTGGTGCGAAAAACTTTATCATTAAGCCAAACTCTGATATGAGCACAGTTATTAACACAGAGATCAACAAACTTAGTCAAATGGCCATTTTTTTAGCAGCCCAGAATGTGGACTCCCTTCCATCTAGGGTTTATATGAATAACTGGTTACATGTTGTTTGGGGTAAAAAACTAAGGTTCAAATTTTCCTTGTGTCGAATGGTGCAAAAAGGTTTGTTTATTATCTTCTTCTATGACAAAGCTAGTCAGTATTTGGTGGCCTCAAAACAATTTTGGTCCATAGGTTAGTGCACATTTTGTGCCCTAAGTTGGTCGATAGAGGCCAATCTAGAGGAAGTCTTGGCGCAATCTTGCCCCAGATGGATTACTATTCGCAATATCCCCCCATTTCTTTGGCATATCCTTCCTGAAGCTTTGGATTCCTTGGGTAAAATTTTGAGAATCGATCAGACTGATACACTCCTTCCTCACATGGATGCTCGTGTTCTTGTCTCTCTGAAACCAGGTGTCGATATCCCAAATGAATTGACCTTCGACCTAGAAGACAATGTACACATGCCCTGTTGAATACTTGGGTGGTATCAATTCGTGTTTCTTATGCAGGAGAGAGGGTCACAGGAGATGGAGTTGTCCCCTCCTAACCTCTAAATCGAAACCTATCGGCCCCAATTCCAGTAATAAATTTGCTATCCACTCTAATGGTAATGCTAACAACTCTCCCCCTCCCTCTATTGCTCATAACAACTCTGTCGATACCACTTCTGCTCCCATTTAGATTGATCTCCTTGGCATAGATCCTTTCAAAAAGAGCCTAGGGCAACTCTCCCTCGCCCGAGTTGATTTCTACCCTCCTTCTAAAGCCCATAAGGATAATTACCAGATGGAACCTATTGTGAAGAAAAATTATGTAAAAAGGAAGAATCATAGACAGAGATTCAAAAAATCCTAGCAATGGGCAATAGACAGACTCCAGAGAAATGATGTCTTCTTCAAAAGGATAAGAGGAAATTTTAATGAGAAGATATTTGATAAAAATATCTCCCCCTTGATAACAATCTCCAAGGTAGGGCTAGTGCTAAGGAGGGAGCCAATGAAGGGGTTGAGGAAGTGATAAGGATGGATAGCTTTAGCGAAGATAGGAATGTTGCTATGGATATTGCAGATAAAAATGTAGAGAGGGGACAAACTGAACCCTCTATCCCTAGTTGTCTAAATGACCATGATCTTATTGTTATATCGGCCACTAAATCTGATCCCTCTGCCAATAGGGACTTCCCCAACCCCCCTACTCCCTCCCTCCCTAATCTCACCTCTTCCTTGGAGGTTGTTAACAGGGGGAAGGGGAAGATTCTCTAGTTTTTGCATTAGAAGTTTTGCTCAAAAAGATATTCAGTGACAGTGGTATTAATAAAGATTGGGCAATTATTCCATATACTAAAAACCCTTGGGAACCAGAGGGTCCTACATGTAAAATCAAGAGGAAACCTAAGACCTTTGACCCTCCTTCCAAAACAGATACTCCCATGGAGGAAGAATCCAATATTGGCAATAAGTATGGAAAGAGGAAAAGAGGCAGACTAGTAGGTTCAAGCAATAAGAAAGAGGTGAAAGGCCCTAATAATTTCACCCTTCCAAAATGCTACTCTAGCTTTAGGAGCAGTATGGATTTAACCATATAACTCCTATGGATTTAAATATAGTCTCTTGGAATGTCAGAGGATGGGAATCCCCTGACATAAAATACATTGTGCAGAGATTTGTCAGGATGAGTAGAGGGTTAGATGTTTTAATGTTGTAGGAGGCAAAAGCTACAAGGTTCCTTTTAGATATTTCCCTAAAATGCATTTGGAGGGATGTTGTTTCCTTCTCTACTGCCCATAGAAAAGGTAAAGGAGGCACTTCTATCATAGTTTGCCCCAAGTGGGCCAAATCGATCATTAGATGGGGGACTTCCCCTTGCAACAGGGTGGTCTAGCTTGTTATGGATTATAAAGGATCTAATTTTGTAATTTGTTCAGTTTATGCATCAAATGACTATATGGAGAGGGCATAATTATGAAAATGGATATACTAGTTGGAAGAGATCCCTGGATCCTTGGGGGGGCCTTCAACATGGTGACAAATACTCGGGATAAACTGGGGGGTAATATATTGGAGTGGAAGCGCATTTTCTTTGAGACCCTCTAAATGGTGCCAAAGATGATCATAAAGATATCTGGTGCAGGAGCACCTGAGCACCTGAATGCTCAAATCACAGCAGGTATAGCATTTTGTTGCAAATTAAGCATGTGTGTTTATTTTATGCTTCTAGTAGGTTTAATAGGTTTGTTTTGTGGTGTAATGAGGTTTGGAACTCATTTTGTTTAAGAGTTTCCAAGATTTTTGGTTTTTGCTTAGTGGGCCAAAAATTGTCAATTTCGGGTCCAAATGAGCATTTTTGAATTTTTTGATGTTGTAAAGCCTTGAAAGGCATTGGAGCATGTTTATTTAGTGTTTCTAAATTATTTTGATTCATTGGTTTGAGTGCCAAGTCACCGGAAGTCAAAATGCAATTTTTGAGCAACAAAAGTTGTCAAAAGTTGTCAAAAAAGTGGTTTTGGTTAGTTTCAGCCTGTACCTGTCCATACAAGGGCTTCAACAAGTTGGAACATGTATATAAACCATGTTCCAATCATTGTATGGGTTGTTCATTTTGGAAAATTAAGAGAAATACTTATTTTGCTCTCATTTTTGTGAGTTTTTAACTAATTTTCTGCACTTTTGAGAGTACAGTCCGTACCATGGCTCCATGAGTCCGTACTACTCCTGTTTTTCATTGCTGTGATCTCTCTTGATGTTTTAGTAGTGATCTCTGATCTTTTCTTGGGGTTTGGAACAAGTTTTGTTTGAAGTGCTCTTGAGAAAGGCATTGTTTTGTGGTTCCAATGGAAGACCATTCATGGTCCAACTAATTTCTTCAAAGTCTCTTCACCCATGGCTTTGAGGGAATTTTTTGGATCTGTACATACTATACCATACATCCATTTTTCTTTTCTAGAAATGCACAAGTGTTTGTAAGCCCATGGCAAGTGTGTGGAGTGAGCAACTTGGCTTGGGTATTCTCAAATTTGTTTGAATGGTACTTTGCTGTTCATAGCACTGTACTTTGATGTGTTGAAGAAGACTTGAGTTGGCAAGAGTCTTAATTGTATTTTACCATCCTTGTCTCTCTCATGACTTGGTTGGATGCAAGAAGCAAAAGTGTAATCAGACTGTAAAACAGTGAGTCACTGTTTTCATTGTTAAAACCTCATTACCAATCTTCCTAGAAGACAATATGGAATGAAGGATTCTTGTTTTTATGCATCATGGAATGTTTTTGTAAATGTCTTCAATGTTAAGAAGGCAAGATACACACTTTGGTTGTAAAGGACCTAAATAAGGATCCTAGAAAGGTGTATCTTCTGTCATAGTCTCATAATGCTGCCATGCCTTGTGGCATCTTTCAAGTGTACAAATTAAAAGATCTTTGAAGAGATTATATGTATTTGTTTTTGCCTTGCCATTAACACCTTTTTCAGGCCAGGGACAGAGTAAAGAAGCAAACAAAACAAAGAAAGGAAGTTGCTATAAAAAATGCACCTTATTGCTGTCAAAAATGCATTGTTGACTGTGTATGAACAGCAGTTATAAAATCCTTTCTTATTTGCTGTGCATGGTGTTCCAACTGATTTCAAACCATTTTTTCATCCCTAATTGACATACTTTCATTGTATTTGGTTTATCAATGATCAAAGTGTATGCAAAATCTTAAAAACGTTGCTGTTCCAGTCATCTAGACTGTTATTTCTGTATAAGGGCAGCAGTATGACACTTGTTTGATATAATGACAGTAGTCTAAGATAAGTTTTGAATCTTTGGAAGTGTTTGGCATATGTTAAATCAAGGTGTGAACATTTAACTTGGGTCTAGCATCATGGAGGAAACCTTTAATTTGCAAACCCTCACCAAAACTATTAAAAACCCTTGAAAAGTGCCTATTTTGTGGGATAGCACTCAAACAGTCCATACAGTACTTGCCATAGCAAAAATACTTGAGTCTTCATCATCAATAGACCACATCTCCAAGGGTTTGTCATGAAGTTTAACAGATTGAGCAAGGTGAACAAATTTCATTAAAAACTAGGGCTAATTCTAGTAGCCTTTTTGGAGCAAATTTGACAATTTCATGAAATTGGTAAGGAAGGAGAAGTAAATGATTGTTTCAAATCATCAAAACTGATCAGTTAAGACCTGAGACACCCTACTACAACATCCATAGCATTTCATTAAGTCATTTGACCAAAATGACCACTTGAACCTAGAAGTTGCCTTGAGTAAACCAACGTTCTTTGCATCCAATTTGGATATTTTCACTATTGAAGGGTAAAGGATAGTCATCATACTTTGCAGACCTGTTTAGGTGCTCAGTCAACACATTAATATGATTGAAATCCTTAAAGGTGCAAACAAGGTTAGGTAAACCATGGCTCTCCAACAGTTGCCCATTCCTGGAAGAGAGGAGATTCAGCCAGTTGGACAACCAAACTTGTTCATTTTTGGTGACACACAAGAGGACCTCATTTCAGACTTGAATGCCTTAGAATGGAAGGTTAGGAGGAGTGATGTCCAATACAATAGGGTGCAAATAGTGTTGAATAGAGAGGAGGAGATAGGAGAAAGGTTTGGAAGAATCCCATTTGTGCCTAGGGATTGATTGCACATTGAGAACAAAGCCCACCAACCTTAGAAGAAGACTAACTTCTATTCTACCTCCTCATCAATATCTGGTTTACTTGGTGCAATTTTCAACAAGAAGGCAAGAGAATATATTCAAGGCTAGATAGATTTTATTATAACTAGGAATTCTTTGATTGTCCCAAGGATGAAGCAAGAAGGTTGGTCAAGGTAATCCCATACACTCTTTCAGACCATCACCCAATTGTAGCGAAGTTCAGTAATAAAGGTTCTACAACCAAGAGGAATTGTAAAAATCCATCTTTCTACCTCAATACATCTTTGCTGAGATACCCTGTAATCAACAATGCAATTTCCATTATCAAATGGTTTAATAGGTTTGTTTCTAGCCATAATAATGCCATAGATAGATGGGTCCAAAATGTCAGTAGCTGGAAGAAATTGTTTCAAGTGGTGATAAGAAGGCTAGAGATAGCAGAAAGCTTTAAGGTAAACTCTAGGAGGATCTTGCTGTTGCAAAAACAAAACTACAAACATCCCCAAACTCTGATGCAACTATTGGTAGAGTCATGAATACCAAAGATTCTCTTAGGAGTTTACAGAATGAAAAGATCAAAGGGTCAAAATTAGGGCTAGAATTAATTGGGTTGGTCAAGGGGATAGAGGATAAACGTTCTTCTTCCAACTTCTTAAACAAAAAGAAGCAAGAATCAGAGTGGAAGAAATCTGGGAGGATGATATAAAATTAGAGGAACCTCAGGATATTGTTAGGGCTTTTGCACAATATTATCAGAGTTTGTTTTCTTCAGAGGAGGGTAATCAAAACATGGGATATGCAAGAATTAAAATCCAAAGCATCATCCCTAATAGGATTGACCCAGCCGATGCTTCCTCTCTCAGTAAAGCCATCTCCCTAGAGGAAATTAACAATTCCATTAGAAAGATGGCATTAGATAAGGCCCCTGGGCCAGATGGTCTTCCCATTGAATTTTATAAGGAAAACATTGGATGGATTGGGCAGGAATTGTTGGAGATTTATAATGAAGCTTTTAAACAGGGATTGCTAGGAGGTGAGATCAATATAGGGCTTATTAAGTTGATTCCTAAGGATGGGGACATATCTCTAATAAAGAACTGGAGACCTATCGCTCTCCTAAATGTCTCGTATAAGATTTTGGCCAAAACTCTTGCTCTAAGGCTAAAAGATATTCTCCCCAAGATCATTAGCTTTTCTCAAACAGGTTTTGTAAAGGGCAGATATATCCTAGAAAACCTAGTGACCTATTGGGAAGCCATGGAGTGGGCAAAGGAAACCAACCAAGAAGCATGCATGCTCCTTCTTGATTATGAGAAAGCTTATGACCGCATAGAGTGGAAATTCTTATATATGATGATTGATTCCTTAGGATTCCCAAAGGATTTCATTAAGATGGTCCAAACATTACTAAATGGGGCTCTGGCTAAGATAGAGGTAAATGGGCTGAGATTAGATAGTTCTGTACTCACAATATCTATAAGACAAGGATGTACTCTCGCCCTTGCACTATTTGTGATAGCAGTTGATTCTGTTAGCTACCTAATCTTAGACAATTCACTTCTGCCTAAGGTCAGAGGGGTACAAATACCTGAGGGGAAAGAAGTAGCTAATGTCCAATTTGCAGATGATACTTTTGTACTCCTTAGGCTAGAAGCAGAGAACTTGGAGAACTTAATGAACAAGATGAGCATATTCTACAATACATTAGGCAACAAAATTTCTTTAGAGAAATCCATTTTTCTAGGATGGGAGGAAGATCCTCCTCCTTGTTTGACTCAATGGTCCATCAAATGGGGAGGCTGGAGCATCAAGTTAAATATCTGGGCATTCCCTTTTCAATCAACCCTAACATGAAGGCCATGTGGGAATGGGTGAAAAATAGGATTACTGAAAAACTTGGGAGATGGGACAATCAATATCTCTCACTGGCTGGGAGGGTCTAGGTATGTCAAAAGATACTATCTTCCTATCCAATCTATTATTCTTCAGCCTGGTTATTCTGTCATTACCAATATAGTTTTTTATAGAAAACTATCAAAGACTACCTTTGGTGTGATGGTAAAGGGAGTAGAAAAAGACACTCAGTTAAATGGGAATGGTGTATCATTGATAAAAAGAGAGGAGGATTAGGATTGAAGGACTTAAGATTACAAGGGGTGGATCTTGCTTCCAAATGGGTTGTTACATCTATGGAAGGGTAAGAACCATGGAAAGCCTTGCTCAGAAACAACATCACACAGGGTCATCCTAGTAAAGAAAAAGATGGAAAAATATCCCTCTAAATGATATACTTTCTGGAGAAATAGATTTCAAGGTCAAAGGGTCTCCAGCCTTCAAAGCCATTTGGAAAAGATGGGATTGTATTAGACAGTTTATATCAGGTAATCAAGTCACTTCAAACAATCTGATCAGTGGTAACAGATCCCTGTGGTGGAATCTCAAAAACAAAGGTAAGACATTGGCATTGTTACGGGGGTGTTCAACTAAAGCATGGAATGATAAAGGCATATCTTATTTTGTAGATGTTACAAAAGATGATGCCCTCTACAGTTGGGAAGATCTGAAAAACTCATTTGGTTTACCCTCTTCTCAGTATAGAACCTATTATATCCTCAAAGAAGCCTGCTCTACCTTGAACCTCCCTAAAGATGTTGAGATTGATAGTGACCTCTTCCTAAAGTATTCTTGGCCTGATGGTTCACTCTTTACCAAGATTAATTCTAAACAACTTTACTCCTTCCTCACCGATCATGAAGCCATTTTCTCACATGTTAATGCTTCTTGGAATCTGAACTTAGAACCAAAATCTTGGGTTAAGATTTTTGAAGGAATGTGGTTCTCTCTTGCTAAGCCTAAAATTAAATGCTTCCTGTGGTGGTTTCTCTTGCATAGGTTGCCCTTTAGACTCCCTAGTGGTGAACCAAGTATGTGTACATTTTGCAAGCTCCTTGAGTCTATTAGGCTTGTGTTCTTTGAATGCTATTTTGCTAAAGAGATATGGAAGATGTTTAGTTTTTCCAGCAATACAGATGTATCCATTTATGAGATTATTACTGGTCATATTAAAGGTCTTAAGAAAGTTTTCAATAGTTTGTTTTCTCTTCTCTTTTCTTTAATACTGTGGCATATTTGGAAGTTTTGTAATGATAATGTTTTTGGGAATAGTACCAGAAATCTTACTGAGTCTCTCAGGAGACTCATATTTCACAAAATAAATGTGTAGGCAATAGTTGTGATCAGATTGAAGAAAAAGGAGCTAGAGGATCTCTTTAAGAGTGGCATGGGGCATCTTGGTTACTGGAAGGTCTCACATGGATACACATGGTCTCAGATATCAAAAGAGATGACTCCATTCGAGATAGCTTTGCATAGCTTCATGGCAGAGCTAGAAGATCAGAGATAGAAGGAGAGGCAAGAACTACAAAAGGCAATACGAGTAGTCCCAATGGCAGTTGTTCCAGGGGATATACCAGGTGATGATCCAAATGATATGCCTGGTGATGTTCTAGGTGATGCACAAGGTGTTGCACCAAGTGGTGTTCTTGAGGCTATACCAATAGATGAAGTTGATCAACACCCTTACAAACAACAGATTGAAGAGAATCACATGCTCAGGCGGATGGAAGGACCCAAGGGTTGGCAAGGAGACATAATATGAATTTGATTCTCATCATAGGTTACTTTCCTACATTATAATCCTCTTTTATAATTAAATAGTTGATACTCTATGTAGTTTGTTGGGGTTGGTAGCATATATGATAAGTTGCTAGTGATCATGTATGCCCCCTTTTTTGGCTGCTAGTTGTAACAACTCCATATGAGATGCCATTATGGCTTTGATCATATATATTTAATAGAAAAAAATATACTGAGAAATATCAAATTATGAAAATATTTAATATTCATAAATAACAATTGTAGTTCCTTTTCGTGACACACTTTGTTTGGTGCATTTGATTGCTACGTTTGGACTTGTTTAGACTCTTTGATGTTGAGATACTCTATGGTAATATCTAATACATTATGTTTTTTATGTTGGATCATGATATACTTAGGACTATGATGATAGCAAGGCTGATGTTTGGTTATATAAGTTTGCACATTATCATGTGATGTGGTTTATATTTATTTATTGTGTTGCTTTGTTACGTGCTAACACTTACTTTATGTTTTCATTAGAAATGATGATGTTATTGATGATGCTATGCTATCACCATGTTGTTTTATTACTTTGGACATGAAAGGGATGGTGCCACATCACTTAGTTATGAGCAGGGTGTGACGGTGCGACTCTCTTTCACCTGTTTGTATATTTCATGTTATATACGTATATATATTGTGTGGACAAATGTTTGGTGTTATGCAAGATGCGGGTACTAGGCATTGAATCCACTTGGTCTAACAGGTTTGAGCGTGTCCCTAATCCCAATGACAGTTGATTGGAGAATGATATAAGATTTCATCACACTCTTAACCTGGTCGGTGTCTTGTTAGTTCCAATGTTTAGCTTGAGTCGTCTTGTGGTTATGTGGTATTTTATTTATTTCTTATGCTTGGATCATATTATCTTAAGTTGAGATGATTAATTAATATATATTATTAATATACCTAGCCTATGTTTTAGTAATAAATAATATCATGGATATTTTGGCATATATATTGTTTGCAAGTTTTATTATATTTTATAAATGTGATTTATGGGATTATATTATTTATTATTTATAGATGTGCTTTTGAGATTTAGTCATTTAATTGTTTATTTATTTTATTTGTGATTATTTTTGGATTTGAATTTTGGGTAATTATTATTGTTGCCTTTTCATTCAAATGTTTATGGTGATTTTTGTGGTGTTTGCATGGGGAGTTTCCATTCGATTCCCGAGTGCGAATGGAAAGGGTGGTTTTGGTTTTGGGATTTGATCTTGTTTTTTCAAAAATTCTAAGGGGTTTGCAACTCTTGAATTTGGAATTATTGAATGTTGTCTTGAATCTTCAAGGGAGTTTTTTGGTGTATTTTCATGGGGAGTTTTGGTAGCTTCGTGGGTGGCTTGTTGCTATGGGTGCAAGGAAAGCTTGAGTGTGCAGTGGATTATTCGATCGTACAAGATCATATTTTACCTTTTAATATTCTGCCTACTTTTATCTTCCAGGTGGGCGATCTTGTATACCTCTATTCTTTTATGTATTTCATTTTCAAGAAAAGATTGCAGCTTGTTAAATCGTTTTACATGTTGTTCTTGAAACTCTAGAATTAATCTGAGACTTTTCCTTGGTTTTTTGTTGCTTGAATGAGTATGAATATATCTGTGTTTTTATTTTTCTTCTTTGGTTTATTGAATGAAGATTGTTTTGGGTTTGTTTCTTTTGGAAGATGTGCCCATTGCAAGTTGTTTGGTGTTAGATTTCTTACTTTAGGATTGTCAAGTTGTGTATGTGGGTAAGGAATACCCTTGTATTGAATGAATTTGAGTCAGATCTCAATCTAGAGATTTCTAGTAGTCTGTTAATATATTTTATTTGTGTTTGAGTTGTATTTTATTCTCTTTCTCATATGTGCCAAAACATTTAGCATATGTGCTAAAAGAAGTTATGTATGTGCTACAATTTATTTTATATGTGCAACTATATGCAATGAATGTGCCATTCTATGTAACAAATTCCCTAAAAGAATTAACAAATGCACCATCATAAAATGCGCAATTAAATTTTTTTTGGTATTTTGGTATGGTTTTGTCATTGATGTCAACACCTACTAACTCTGGCACTTCAGAGAATCAACAACATTCACCGGCAAGAAAGTGACTTATGCACAGTCACCGGTATTTGGCACATCGGCAGGATATAATGTTCATCGACACTTGGAATAGCATAAAAAACACTTGGTTATGTCGAAGACATCGTTTGGACACTTTGTCTTGGAGTTTTGTTCATTGGAATATTCATATTTGCATATTTGTTGTTACCGACAAATAGGTCCAGGATATACACCGACAGGTTTATCTTTTCCAGATCAGCACGACACGAGAGCAAGATGTCTCATTATTATTGTAAATGCATCAAGCCGACATGTTGAATCAGTTATTGCATCAGACATTGTTTTGTTTGTAAATTGACTTTATTGTAATATCCTTTAGAGCCGACCTACTAAAATTGGTCTTAGGTTATGATATAAATGTAAGATCTTATTTGTAAGATCAGGTGTGGAATGCGAAAAAGAATTGTGTGAAGGTATATATGAGAATAAGCAGAGCTATACACACAGACATCATCTAAAGGTTGAAGGAGGTTTTTTTGTGAAGACAATCAGAACTACACCGGTACTGAATCCAACATAGAATGATGCTAATTTGAGCAGTACATCCTTATTGGATTTAACCATCCAATTGTAGTCAGTGTGACTCCTATATGTGTTTGAGCAGTGAGCTCTAGGCGCTTGGCCTTTCTACATGTGCAGACCCCATTTGTATACACATACTATCTGTAGTAGTATTATCTGATTGTGGGTAAGGTTTCCCACCATGGTTTTTCCCCTTATAGGGTTTCCACGTACAAATATTGGTGTTATGTGTTGTGGATGACTTTGTCTTTTTGTTTCATGCATTAATCTTTACCGGTATTACAATTAATTGATAAAAGTGTCTACCGACATAAAAGACTGGTTTACCGGTATTAAGCATTAAATTGGTAAAGTTGTTTTTGGTTTGAATTAGTTAGACAACTGATTCACCCCCCCTCTCAGTTGTCTCCAAGACCTAACAATTGGTATCAGAGCTTAGTCCTCTTTTTGTAGAAGTTTAATAGCTTGAGGAGATCCAATGTCTACTAACTATTTCAAGAAGGACAGTCGTAAACTTGATGGAACCAACTATGGCATATGGAAGATCATAATGAAGACACATTTAAATTGCATTGGAAAGGACATCTGGGAATTTACAAAGAATGGTTGTACTGCTCCTACTCTCGGTCAGCCTAATCCACCTACCTTGGGAAAAGATGAAGAAAATGATTGCAAAGCAAGAGAAGCACTTTTGAGCGCATTAACAGATCAACGAATCATGGGATTATCAGATAGATCAACTAGTAAAACTATTTGGGATCATTTGGAAACACTGAATGAAGGAGATTCCATAGTCAAAATTGCAAAACTTGAAAGCTTTCTGGTCAGGTATGAAAATCTAAAAATCGAAGAAGATGAAAGGATTTCTTCTTTTATGGAAAGAGTTAATGAAATTGTTTTGGGTATTAAATGTTGTGGAGGAACCTTAAGTGAATATGAAATTGTTTCAAAAGTTTTAAGAGGATTACCACCGGCATATAAAATGAAGGTTAATGCTATAAATGAGCTAAGAACAATGCCTAATACATAAGTAACTAGGGATACATTGATAGGAAAACTTTTAGCTTTTGAAATTGAGGAATTTGGTCCTATTGCTACTATAAAGACAGATTTAGCTTTTAAGGCATCAACATCATCTGCACCATCATTTGACAAGTCTGATTGGAAAGCCTTTTATGCAAGAGAACTTGAGGAAAGCAAGAGAGAAAATGAAGAACTTGAAGAACTTGAAGCACTATATGCAAGAAAAATGCCTAAAGGTCCAGTTGGAAGTAAGTATAAAGGTAAAGCACCCTTTAAATGCTTTAACTATAATAAGATTGGTCATATGGCTTCTAGATGCCCTGATAGACATGCTAGACTAAGAGAAGAAGCTAGGAGAATATACAAGCCTAACCCTGAATATTAGAGATACAAATTTAAGAAGAATAAAGATAAATCTTGTTACCTTGCTGATGAAGGAGTGACTGATGATTCTGATGAAGATCCGACAGACAATGGATGGGTCTTTGTTGCTATAACAGAATATCAATCGACACCTACTATTCAACCGATAGAGTAGGCCCTGGCAATTAAAGTTGAAGTTAAGGATGAATGGATCATTGATTCAGGATGCTCACATCATATGACTAGAGATAAAAGTAAATTCTTGAACTTTCAGGAATATAATGGAGGCTTAGTAAGATTTGGAGATGATAAAGCTTGTTTGATCAAAGGTAAAGGTATAATATCTCTTGATGGTAAGCATAATACTGACAATGTTTACTATGTTGAAGCTTTAAAGCATAATCTTTTGAGTGTTGGTCAATTAGTTGAAAAAGGATTTTACTTACAATTCAAAAATGGAAAATGCAAAATCATGAATAGAACTGGTTTGGAAATTGCAACCGGTAATCAAACTAGAGGTAATATCTTTCATTTGAATAACAGTGAAAAGACATGCTTGATTGCACATATTGATGAAAGTTGGTTATGGCATAAGAGACTTTGTCATGTAAATTTTGATTACATGGTAAAAATCAGTACTACTAAGGCAGTTAGAGATTTACCTAAAATTGTCAAACCTCACAATACAGTATGTAAGGAATGTCAATTTTGAAAACAAGTTAGAGCTACTTTTAAAAGTATTCCAGAAAAATCAAATAATTCTCTTGACTTAATTCATATTGATTTATGTGGTCCAGCTAGAACTAAAATTTTGCAAGGTGATAGACATTTCATGCTAATCATTGATGACTACTCTAAAATGTGTTGGGTTACTTTTCTCAGAGAAAAATCAAAAGCACTTGGAAAGTTCAAACTGCTCAAAGCAATGGTAGAGAATGAAACCGGTAAGAAAATCAAATGTCTGAGATCAGATCAAGGAGGAGAATTTACATCTAAGGAATTTAATGCATTCTATGAAGTGAATGGAATCAGAAGACAGCTATCAGCACCCCAGACACCACAGCAGAATGGAGTTCTTGAAAAGAAAAACAAAACTATCTTGGATGCTGCAAGAAGTATGTTATCAAAAGCAAATCTATGACATGTGTATTGGAGAGAGGCAGTAAGTACAATGGTCTATACATTCAACAAAGTTCACATCAAAGGTGAAACCGTTAAGACTCCTCATGAACTATGGTTTGGTATTACTCCTACTCTTAAATATTTCAGAATATTTGGAAGTAAATGTTATAATAGAAGAGATGAGTATATTAGCAAATTTGATCCTAGAAGTGATGAAGGGATATTTCTTGGTTATTCATCTAAGAGAAAGGCATATAGATGTTTTAATAAAAGATTGCAGAAAATTGTTGAGAGTACAAATGTGAAGATTGATGAACAATTTAGAGGAACTTCAAGGTACATAGACTCTGAACCGGCAACAAAGATTCTAACAAATGAACCTACATTGAACCCACCAGTACAGAATGAAGATCTAGTTACACCGATATCATCTGAAAATTCCACAGTAACTGAGTAACAACAGCAAACGAAGACACCCCGGTATGTAAGACTAAATCACTCTGAAGATCATATAATTGGGAACAAGAATAAAGGAGTTATGACAAGAGGAAGACTGGCAAATGAAGAGGTATGTCTTATTTCTCAAATTGATCCATCATCAATTAATGAGGCATGTGAAGATGAACACTGGATTAAATCTATGGAAGAGGAACTAGAACAAATTGAGAAAAATGACACATGGACATTAGTTCCCTGACCTAAAGACAAAAATGTGATTGGAACAAAGTGGGTATTCAGAAACAAACTTAATGAAGATGGTAAGGTAATCAGGAATAAAGCAAGACTAGTGTGTAAGGGATATTCTCAGAAAGAAGGAATTGGTTATAATGAAACCTTTGCACCGGTAGCTAGACTTGAGGCAGTCAGATTATTTTTGGCTTTTGCAGCACACAAGAACTACAAAGTATATCAAATGGATATTAAATGTGCATTTCTGAATGGAGATCTTGAAGAAGAAGTTTACATTGAACAACTTGATGGATTTTCTTTGACAGATAACAAAGATACGATTTGCAGGTTAAGGAAAGCTTTGTATGGTTTGAAACAAGCTCCAAGAGCTTGGTATGCAAGATTAGATAAGTATCTTTTGAAGATTGGTTTTTCTAAAGGTAATGTTGGCAACAACTTATATTATAAAGTAAAAAATGATGACATCTTGGTTATAGAAGTTTTTGTTGATGATATAATCTTTGGAGGAGAAGATGGATTATGTAAAGAATTTTCTATTGAAATGCAGCAGGAATTTGAAATGTCTACGATTGGAGAAATAAAATTCTTTTTAGGATTACAGATTTCACAGACTGATAAAGGTATATTCTTGAGTCAATCCAAGTACTTGAAGGAGTTATTAAAGAAATTTGGGATGAAGAACTCTAAACCTGTAAGCACACCTATGACTACAAATGACAAATTATCACTAAGGGATGAATCTACACTTGTTAATCCCACTAGGTACAAATCTATGATAGGAGGTTTACTGTATTTGACACAAACAAGACCTGATATCATGAATGCAGTATGTATTGTTTCAAGATTTCAGAGTAATCCTAGAGAAAATCATGAATCAACAGTAAAAAAGATTTTTTGGTACTTACAAGGCACTACAAAACTTGGATTATGCTAGCCTAGAGATGGAAACTTTGAATTATGTGCATACACAGATGCAAATTGGGCAGGAGATGTGGATGATAGAAAAAGCACCACCGGTGGAGAATTTTTTCTTGGAAGCCGATTAATTTCTTGGTTGAGTAAGAAACAAAGTTGTACATCTTTATCAACAGCAGAATCAGAATATGTTGTAGTAGCAACCAACTGTACACAAGTACTATGGCTTAAGCAAATGTTGAAGGATATAAAGGTAAAATGCAAGGAACCTATTACTATATATTGTGATAAAACTGCAGCAATTGATATATCTAAGAATTCGGTATTACATTCTAAAACCAAACATGTTTCTATCAAATTGAATTTTCCAAGGGAAAATGTTGAAGCAAAATAAATTAAAATGGTTTATGTAAATACTAAAGAGCAGATTGCAAATATTTTCACTAAACCTCTGCCTAAGGAGACTTTTGAATATCTCAGAGACCAGCTTGGGGTCATACCCCCACCGGTAGAAACTTAGACAGTTGATGATAGTCATCAACCGACAGAAATAACAGAGAAATCTTTTACTCCGACTTTGATGAGAAAGCTACTTCTCAGGGGGAGTAGTTGGTATAGTGAATTGGTTGGTATTTTGTATCTAAAAAAAAATGGTCTTTATATTGCTTTGGCATTTGATGTCAAAGGGGGAGAGATTGGTATGGAAAAACACAAGGAAAAATCATGACACTCCCAGGGGGAGAGATTGTTACTTTGGGGAGATTATTGGTTGTTGGTATTTGGCATTTCTGTTTTGGCACTTTGATGTTTTTTTCCATCTTGTGTTGCCATCAATGCCAAAGGGGGAGATTGTTGGTATTTTGGTATGATTTTGTCATTGATGTCAACACCTACTAACTCTGACACTTTGGAGAATCAACAACATTCACCGGCAAGCAAGTGACTTATGCACAGTCACCGGTATTTGGCACACCGATAGGATATAATGTTCACCGCCACTTGGAATAGCATGGAAACTACTTGGTTATGTCGAAGACATCGTTTGGACACTTTGTCTTGGAGTTTTGTTCATTGGAATATTCATATTGGCATATTTGTTGTTACCGGCAAATAGGTCCAGGATATACACCAACATGTTTATCTTTTCCAGATCAGCACAACACGCTAAGGAGATGTCTCATTATTGTTGTAAATGCACCAAGATGACATGTTGAATCGGTTATTGCATCAGACATTATTTTGTTTGTAAATTGGCTTTATTGTAATATCCTTTAGAGCCGACCTACTAAAATTGGTCTTAGGTTATGATATAAATGTAAGATCTTATTTGTAAGATCAGGTGTGGAATGCAAAAAAGAATTGTGTGAAGATATATGGGAGAATAAGCAGAGCTATACACACAGACATCATTTGAAGGTTGAAGGAGGTTTTTTTGTGAAGACAATCAGAAGTACACCAATACTGAATCCAACATAGAATGATGCTAATTTGAGCAGTACATCATTATTGGATTTAACCATCCAATTGTAGTCAGTGTGACTCCTATATGTGTTTGAGCAGTGAGAAACTAGGTGCTTGGCCTTTCTGCATGTGTAGACCCCATTTGTATACACATACTATCTGTAGTAGCATTATCTGATTGTGGGTAAGGTTTCCCACCATGGTTTTTCCCCTTACAGGGTTTCCACATACAAATATTGGTGTTATGTGTTGTGGATGACTTTGTCTTTTTGTTTCATGCATTAATCTTTACCGGTATTACAATTAACTGATAAAACTATCTACCGACATAAAAGACTAGTTTGCCAGTATTAAGCATTAAATTGGTAAAGTTGTTTTTGGTTTTAATTTATTAGACAACTGATTCACCCCCCCCTTCTCAGTTGTCTCCAGGACCTAACAAAATTAACAAATACACCATCAGAGTTAGTAAACACGCTATTCTATGTTTTTTAATTTTCTGGCTTAGTTTTCTAGTCTATTTTGGACCAAGTTAGACCAGAGGCTTGGTTACGGTCTTTTGGATTTTTGTTATGATTATTTTCAGTGATTTAAATGCATGTTTGTGATATATATTTATATTCTATCCTCTCTTTCATAAGTTTTCACTCATTGAAGGTTGATAGTTTTACTTTTATGATTATGTTTGAGAGGATTTGGAATTAAAATGTGAATTCAGATTTAATGGCTCAATTTTTTCACTATGAAACCTATGAGGTGTTGTATCTTGTGTATTTCATGAGTTTGTTTTATTTTGATCGCTTCCCTAGGTTTTAGGAGCATAGTAGGGGGAGTGGCTTCCAAGTGGGTGTCAGGGCCCCTAAGTGGCTATTGAGGAGATCTCATTGGAAGTTGTTTTACTTAAGTGATAATCTTAATGAATAATTAGGGTTTGGGTAGCTTTCACATTAACAAGATAATCTTGATGCCCCACTCATGGCCTTGAGTGCTAGTTTAGGCTCAGGATGAGATTGGGAAGGCCATGTTGGCATGACTGTACTCCCTTGTCTCCGCAAAAGGTTGAGTTGGTTCCACATGGGTGTCACTTGGGCGTCGGGGTCTAGTGAGAAACTGCTAGGATAACCCTTGATGATGGCATGTGATGAAATTTTCCCCTATGTGTTTCTTAGGACCTCAACCTTTTTTTATTGTGGAAGCCTCTGGCATGCCTTTGGTTGGTCTTTGTATTGTGTTTAAGCCTTTGACTTGTGATTTTAGTCCTTAGTTTTATGTCTAGTCTATGTTTTATGTTCCTTGGAGGTTAGGTGTTAGCCTTGGTATAGTTTGTGTGGGGTGTCTTATGGGATTTTTTGAAGCATGGGGTTTGGGATTTTTTGGTTCCACATGGTTGGGTGGTTTGATGCCTTCTTCCATTGGGATTTCCTCATTGGATGTTCATGTGCATGACGGATGATTCTACTTCTCTTCATTCAAGTGCTATGGATTCTTGGAGTAGATGTGATCTACTTTATAAGTTCATGAAATATCGTTGTAATATGTAATTTGGGTTTATTCATGTCATTAGTGTATCATGATACTCTATTTATAATGGATAACATATCTTGTAATGATGAACCATGTATGGAATGTAATATGTAATGTGATGAAGAGTTATATAATTTCTTCTATAAGGAAATGGTATCGGAGATATTTTAGGGATGTATGGATCAGTATGCATGATAGGATTATTAAATTAGGAACATTTGATGTTGGTGTATCAAAATGAATTTAATATATAGACATGTCATAATTCATGATTAATGTATTATGGGTTAAATGGTTTCTTTCCTAGTTTATGTGCAATGAATGAATACTTGTTTAAGAGAAATTATATATATCATTTCTAGTTAATGTTGCTTGTATGATTATTATTTGTATCTTAATAATGACGTTGAGCTACCCTAGGGAAAGAATTTTAAAAGATATTTGCTAATTTTGTTGGTGCATTTAAGGTTATGAGATTATGTTAATCTAATGTATGTAGGTCTTTTAGCTTTATGTGTTGTTGTAACCCTTTTAAAAAAAATTATGTCTAAGTTTCCTAGTTAGATGGTGAGTTCTCTAGGGTTTTCTTGGCAGGCAATACATCTAGTATCAGAGCCCAAGTTCACACATTGGGTACTCTGGATTCATATGAGCCCATTGTGTGTGTTAGTGTAACCTAGGTTAAACCTTTGAGGTTATCTTTTCAATTTTACCTTTTGCAGTAGTTTGCCCTAAATTTTGTCTTATAGTTATTGTGCCTTGTGTAGATAAGATGCCTCCTAGGGATAGAGGTTGTGGTGAGGTAACCGCATGGGTACTTGATAGAACACTCATCCTGAGGTTTCTAATGAGGCTTGTCAAGAGGATCAACAACATGACCATCGAGAGGAGGAAGCACAGGGAGAGAACCAACATGGTACTGATGGAGTTCCTCAATTGATTAACGTTCTTCAGGAACTTCTTGCTTGTTTGGGACTGCGACAGGATGACAATTAGCAAGGAGAGTCTCATCATTCCAATCATCAAGAGAGAGTTGTTCACCAAGATAGAGAGAGATAGAGAGAGAGAGAGAGAGAGAGAGAGAGAGAGAGAGAGAGAGAGAGAGAGAGAGAGAGAGAGAGAGAGAGAGAGAGAGAGAGAGAGAGAGAGAGGTCACCTTGAAGGAGGGATATTGTGGCTTCAAATCAGGATGCTATCCTAGCAAGACATATGAGGGACATTCTCAGGTCTCGACCTCCAACATTTGATGGATCTAGTAGTGGGACAGAGGTAGAGACATGGATAATGGATTTGGGTAGGTGATTTTATATGCATCTGTATAGCAAAAACACCAAGGCTAGGTGTGCCATCATGCATCTGCATGGTTTTGTGTCTACTTTGTGGTGTCTAGAGGAGCAAAAACTTCATTTGAACATTGCATCAGTCTCTTGGGAGATGTTTTTGGAGAGGTTTCATGCTCATTTCCTATTGGATCACTGGAGATAGAGGAAGCAAAATGAGTTCCATGATCTACAATAGATGGCTTTGTCAATTGAGTAGTATGTGCATAAGTTCTTTGAACTTATGTAGTATGCAGGGATAGCAGATGAAGAGGCCACGTTGGTGCAATATTTTGTTAGCGGCCTTAATTCCCATATCAGATGAGGGGTTCGGGTTGTCGAACCCAAGACTATGGATGTTGTTGTGGAAAAGGCTTGAATAGTTGAGGATAATTTTTCTATGGCTCTAGGTGGTTAGTCAGGAGTACAGATTGGTAGCGCCCCTACTTCAGGCTCTAGTGTGAGGGGTACTCATTCATAAGCAATGAGACCTGCTAGGAGTCACCCTCCATTAATCAAGGGTGGGCAAATTCAATTGAGGAAGAACTTTTAGGAATAGATTAATGCCCGTGGTGGTGGTTCTCAATTAGAGAGGGATCATAGCTAGCAGTGCACTAAGTGCTTTCAAATTACTCAGCTAGCACAAAGATCTCAGTAGAACTCCAGTAGAAGCATCTTGCATCAGTCCAGTGAACCTCCGACCGGAAGAGGTTTTAGTAGAGGTGGTTGCTTCACTTGTGTACAACAGGGTCATATTGCAGAGCATTTCCCTCAGAGATTAGCGTGGATGCTTGGACATAGACAAGTAGCTTCAAAGCCTATTATGGGAGATGCGAGGAGATCCCATCAAGTTTTTGCAGTGATTGATAACCGTCAGGCTGAGCATCAGGGTGCCATTGTGGAGACCTTAGGTGGGATACTTTGTATTCCATTCTCCATGTTATTTGATTTAGGAGCTTCAAATTCTTTTATATCTCCATATTTAGTGGATCAATGTGGGCTCTCGGTGGCAAAGCAAGTCGATAAGTGGCAGGTTTAGTTAGCTAATGCTTCCAAGGTAGCTTTGGATTCTCTAGTTTGTGGTTGTGTATTTAACTTAGGATTCTTCACCATTAAGGTTGATCTTCATTTTCTTTCTTTGGGATCCTACGATGTGGTCTTGGGCATAGACTAGCTTGAGGCACACTAGGCTAGTATAGATTACTGTCAGAAGACAGTATAGGGTCTTAGTGATCATGGAGAGAGAGTGGATATTCTGGGTGTGCAATGACCTATTTCTCTTTGTATGATCTCTGCTTTACAGTTGAAGCGATGTATGCGACAAGGATGCCAGTTGTTTTCTCTGACAGTTAATGACTTGGATGAGGGAGACAGTCATAGAGATTCCCTTCCCAGTCATCTCATTCTTCAGGAGTTTTTCAATTTTTTTCTCAGTGAGATTTTATGTATGCCACCTAAGTGTGACATTGACTTTGACCTAGTTCTCAGACCAGAGCCGACCTCTAGAGCACTGTATTGTGACCACCCAAGAGTTGAATGAACTTCAACTACAACTGGAAGATTTTTTAGCTAAGGGTTTTATTCATCCTTGTGTTTTATCGATAATTGAATAAAGTGACTGTGAAGAACCGATATCCGTTGCCAATAATTGATGATCTATTTGATCAGATTAAAGGTGCTAAGGTCCTTTCTAAAATAGACCTTAAGTTAGGGTACCATCACCTTCAAATCCATGAGGTGGACATTCAACATATAGCTTTCTATACTCGCTATGGGCACTATGAGTTTATGGTGGTCCCATTTGGACTTACCAATGCGCCCTCAGTTTTCATGAGTCAGATGAATGGGGTATTCAAGACCTACCTTGACAAATTTGTCCTTGTGTTCCTTGACGACATATTAATTTATTTAAGGATTATGGAGGAGCATGAGGAGCATTTGAGACAAGTGTTGTAGTGTCTCTGAGATAATCATTTGTATGTCAATCTAGCTAAGTGCGAGTTCTTCCAGACTAAGGTGAAGTACCTAGGTCAAGTCACTTCTATAGAGGGTATTACTATGGATCCCTCTAAGATTCAGGTGATTGTGGATTGGCCAACACCTATTGATGTGGCTGAGGTTCACAATTTCATGGGTCTTGAAGGTTACTATCATCAATTTGTCCAAGGATTTGAGAGGATAGGCTATCTCATTAATTCTCTTTAGAGGAAAGGGAAGAAGTTTGTGTGGACGAAGCAATTTGAGGCAACTTTCCAGACTCTTAAGGAAAATCTAGCTAGTGCACCTATTTTAGCAGTGCTAGATCCAATAGGTGATTTTTTCATGTTTATCGATGCGTCGTTGGAGGGTTTGGGAGTAGTTCTTATGCAATATGGAAGCATGATTGGTTATGAGCTTGGTAAACTCAAGGATCACAAGTTGAATTATCCCATTCACAACTTGGAGTTAGCGATAGTTGTTCATTCTCTAGTGAGGTGGATACATTTTCTTCTTGGGCATCTATTTGAGTTGCATAGTGATCATTGGACTCTACAGTACATCTTCACACAGCCGAAATTGAATGCTAGGAAGTGAAAATGGATGCAATTCCTCTGCGAGTATAACTTTGAGGTGAATTACATTCAGGGGAAGGAGAATGTGGTGGTGGATGCGTTGAGTCGCAGGAGACCTCAATTGTTGGTGTTGTCTCTCAGTGTGGATTTGAGGAGCCTGATACTCAGAGAACTTCCTTCGGATGCTTGGTATCAAGAGGTGAGAACAAAGTTTGACTCTGGGAGAGCTCTAGAGGGGAGATACATAGGTTATTCTCTAGAGTTTGATGGTCTTCGCCATTTAGGTCATATCTATGTTTCATCTTCAAAGGAGTTTCACACTTTGATCTTGTTAGAGGCACATCACACACCTTACTCGGCACATCCAAGTGTCAAGAAGATGCACATGAACCTTTGACAATTATACCATTGGTTCGGTACGAGGTATGATATAGCAGATTTTGTGTCTGAGTGTTTGGAATGCCAAAGAGTGAAGGCTAAACATCAACACCCCGTTGGGTTGTTACAGTCAAACCTGGTTCCAAAGTGGAAATGGGACATCATTTAAATGGACTTAATTATTCGTTTGTTGGTCTCTTCTCTCAGATATGATTCTATCATGGTCATTGTTGATAGGTTGACCAAGGTGGCACACTTTTCTCTGATCCAATCTTCCTATACAACATCAAAAATGGCTCGAGCTTTCATGGAGGACATCGTGAAGATGCATGGTATTCCCCATTAGATTATATCTGACTGAGATGTTATCTTCTCTTCAACATTATGGACCTCTCTTCAAGATGCCTTGGGAGCTCAATTGAACTTTAGCTCAACATATCATCCTTAGATAGATGGACAAATAGAAAGGGTTAATCGAGTTCTTGAGGATATGCTTCTGATGTATGTCATGGACCATCAGTCATGGTGGGATGATCACTTGTATTTGGTAGAGTTCACCTATCATAATGGATATCATAGTTCTATTGGTATGCGTCCTTTTCAAGCTTTATATGGTTGAGCTTGTCGTAAACCTTCTTCCATTTTCTCGACAGAAGAAAGTTGCATTTGTGTAATTAAGGGTTAGAATTATATAGTCTTGAGAAAATATTTTAGGAACCATAGTGTGAATTTAGTTTTTTAAAATGCCAAAGAAAGGAGAGCCCTTTGTGGGTAAGAAGAAAGAGAAGGTTGGAGAGAAAATGGAAGCACCTCTAGTAGCACCTCCCGTGGTAGTAATTCAAGAGGAACTTGAGCAACCAGAAGGTGCTAGGATTGATACTACAACTCAAGTTGAGGTTATAAAACCAAAAACCCCCAAGAAGAGAAAAGTAGAGGCAGGGGAGTCGTCTACACCTAAGGAGAAAAATCCGAGGGCTCCTAGAAAGAAGAAAGAGGTGCAATCTATTCAAAAGGAGAAAACTGTAGAATCTTTGAATGATAAACATGAAATCCCCATGGAAAGGATGGAAGAGCACACTTAGAGGCTTGAAGTAAATGTGGAAGACCTCAAGCCCTTGCAAGGACAAGGGGAACCTTTTGTCATGATCTTTGGGATGTACTCCCAATGTCTACCATGAACAAAAGGGGTAGTGATGATCTCAAGGATGTGTGTGTGCACTATGGAGATGCATATATACCTGAGAGAGGGTGGAAAATATTCTCATATTTTTACAAGAACAAGGATGAACATGTTCCCAAGTGTAATCCATGGACGTTAAATATGGCTAGGCTCATTGTACCTGTTTTTATTGAAGTGGATCTTGTTAGGTATTTGGCAACCAAGTATGACTTGGCTTCAAGGATAGTGAGAGATGTAGAAGGTCATATCTTGGTGGGATATAAGTAAGATGACAATCATTAATTGCTTTGGTTTAATTTGCCCAAGCCGAGTTGAAATTGATGAGAAGGCATTTGAAGTAGACTATAAGAGGAAGATGAAAATATATAGAGAAAGAGAGGTACCTCTTTTTAGGCCCAAGGATTGGCAATTTAATACTCTTCCTATACCACCATTTTAGAATGAGCCCCTTTATGTTAATAAATTTGAGCAATAATTTGTCAAAACATATTATGCTTTGTGCCAAATATTGGGATTGGACGCTAAAGAAAGAATCCCCATCTAGATAATGCTAATGCCTATGAGGATTCAACATAAATATGTTAATCTAGAATATAGTTTTGTATCATATATTTCTAGGCAAATTCATGAGGGAATATTAAGAATTATGCAAAATCCCTGGGAGATCAAGTTCAAGAATCTTTCTTTACTGTGACATCTTATTTTGTTCTAGCATAAATATGAATGGAGTGGAGAGCTTCAATTAAAATTTTATGATAACCAAGGGATGCCATACCCAATTCAAATATGGTGTTACTGATGAATACTAAGAGGGGGGTTGAATTAGTATACCAATAAATACTGAACTTAAACACTTAAACAGTTTAGCAGTAAACCGGTATAACAGTTTAGCAGTAAACTGGTATAACAGTTTTACCAATAAACCGGTTAACACAAATGCAAACCAAACAACAAATAAGGTATTCACCCACAGAAGCACAATCACCATAACACAAGAGATTTTGACATGGAAAACCAAATGGGAAAAACCATGGTGAGATGAAACTCACAAGTAACTATCTACAGAATAGTGACCAGACCGGTTAAGGTCATACAATGTTCTTTACCAGAATAGATCCTATTAGGAATCTCAATCTCTGTTAGGAGATAAGTCCAATTAAAGACTACCTTATGAGAGGATTTCAGATCCATAGTTGTGAATGACCTTGTTAGAGGATTTACAAAGGCTTTTCTGGGCCTACCCGGTTAAGGGTTTCAGACTTGTTGAAGATGTGAGTAATCAACAAGTGAATGATCTAGCAAATAGCACAGTCTGCTTGGTTAGATCCATGATAGCTCATTGCTAGTGCATTTCAGCATTACTGCAGTCTTCAATAAATCCACACTCTATTACAGCACATAGACTCGATCTTCTCTTCTAAGATCGCACATACAAAAACTCATCAACCACCAAAACCCTAACAGCTACCACACCTAAAACCCTAGACATGATGTCCTTATAAAGGAATCTGATTTCATGTCAGTCCAATAGGATTACATTGCAAGTTCCTAGGTTCATTGCATCTAGACACATTTGGTAACATGGCACAAAATCACCGTCAAAGTGTCGGTGGATGGTAACTCATCACAAAAATACCAGTTGGTAACTCATCACAGAGTAATACCAGTTCAAACATTAAATTGATTACTGGTTGTCAAAAATGAAGACTAGGAAAATGATAACTGCCACTTTATTTCCTTCGTACCGCTTGAGATCCTCGAACCGCTTGGGATCGGTAAACACTTTCTGCAAAAACCGATAGTCTAAAGACTATGATACATAATATCGGTTTGGAACACATATTGGTTGAGCATAACTCAACATACAAAAACTAATCTCAAAGCAAGTGTGTGTCCATCAATGACAATCACAACAACATCATAAAAAATGCCAACAATCTCCCCCTTTGGCATTGATGGCAACACTTAGGAAATTTTTTGACATCTAAGTGTTTTACAACAAAAATATGCCATAATCAAAATTACTCCCCCTAAGCATATACACTACCCCTTTTTCAGAAAATGCAATGTATACTACTCCCTTACAAAGATAAACATGAAAGTATACATAACATGCACCAAAATTTTAAATACAGAATACTACTCCCCCTTTGCCAACAATGACAAAGTACAACTGAATAAACCCTGTTTCCATTATCATTAAAATCATAAGAGTTTATGACAATAAAGAGGGAAACTTGTCAAAAACTGATTTAAAGTCCTGCATAAATGTGTTCATGGATAAAGACCATGACTCAAGCAATGAGGTAGCAACCTCACTTTTCATTTGCATCTGGAAAACCTGTTCCTCCATGGCATCCAAGGTACCCATCTCTTGAGTGACCATTAAGGCATCTAGATTGAGATAGCATTTTTGAAGTATTTGCAGTCTTGGTAGTAGAACCAGTTGAAGTTCCTGCAAATCTCATGTCCGGTTGTTGATCTCTAACTCTATTCTTGCATTCTAGAGTTGAAATGGGTGAACAGTTTGCCCAAATGTGGTGAAGGAATCATAGGGTGTCTTGAAGGTGCTTATGAATGTCTACAAATCAGTTTGCAGTTTGTCTTTCTGAGCAAGCACATCATCATAGAATAGATGGGGTTGACTAATCTTACTAAGCAGTAGATTCCCCTCATCCATAGCACTCTTATGTTCTTTTGTGCCTTTTGAAGTTCGGACCGGAGCTCATTTAACTTCCTCACCAAGGCAGTGTTCAGAGCTGTTTGATGCTTCTTTTTTGCATTGGCTTCAACAAAGTGTTCCATACATTGCACTTGGTCCTCTACAACTGTGCATAGGAGTTTCAATTGAGCTAGAGAGGAATCAATACTTGGGAGGTTGGTACCGGGAATCAAACTGGTAAGAGTTTCTACCACAGTTTGAATGACATCTTCCTCCTTTTTCCTCCTTAGTGCTTCCAGTCGCTCTTGGGCAAGATTAATGCTTTGTAGAAACTCCATTTCATTTGCAGATTGGAGGTCAATGGGACTGGTAATGTCAGCCCGTTTGGCTTGACTACCGGTTGCCTTTGGGGTCTCCACTTGTACGCTCTTTGCTGCTTCCTCCTTGTCCTTGGCTTTTTGCTTTTCTTCTTTTGTCTTCTTTTGCTCCTCTACTTCTTTCTTTCTTTTCTCTTCTTCCTTCTTCCTTTCTTCTTCTTCCCACTTCTCTTCTTCCTTCTTCTTCTTCTTCTCCTCTTCTTTCTTCTTCTTCTCCTCTTCTTTCCTCTTCTTCTCCACTTCCTTCTTCCTCTTCTCCTCTTCTTGTTTCTTTTCTTCTTCCTTCTTCTTCTTCTCCTCTTCATGTTTCTCCTTCTCCTCTTCTTGTTTTCTCTTTTCCTCCTCTTTTCTCTTTTTCTCCTCTTCCGTTTGTTTCCTCTTCTCTTCCTATTTTCTCTTTTCCTCCTCTTGTTTCTTTTTCTCATTCTCCGCTTTCTCTCTATTAGCCTTTTCTTTGTCCTGTTTCTCCTTGTCCACTTTCTCTTTGTCAAATTTGTCCTTTGCTATATCCGGGGTGACATTTTTACCATCCAAGGCATCAACATCAATAGGGTCCATTTCATCAATGACCTATTCTCCTTCATTGTTATACACCTCATCCAGTTTTTCAATTTCCGGTTCTTGTTTAGCATTTTTGTTGGCTTCAGACACTTGGTGCAATCTCAGAGCTGCCTTGGCATGAGAGTGGGTATCTTTCACCACTTCAGGGACTTTCCCTTCTAGAAACAAGAGTCTCCTTCTTCTTATGAAGAAGAGGCCTTTATATTTTTCCATAACTTCATAAAGTTCTGAATTAGACACATCAGGAAAATATTGAGCAAATATTTCCTCTTTTATTTCTTGTTCCTTTTCAATGGCAATGCGCCATTTGTTATCCAAAGAATTATATAAAGAATCCGGTGTCACAGGTTTAATTTATGATGGTGACCGGTCATTAATACATAAATATTGAATGACTTCCTGTTCTACTTCCTCCTTCTCATTGTCATTGAAATCATCAAAACAATTTACTAAATCACTCAACACTTTTCTCCTAATATTCTTGATAGTTCTTTGACAATGTGTCAAAGGTTTGTAGAAGGAAATATCAATATTTACTGGTGCTGATGATGCCGGTTTATTGCTAGTTGTCTTTGTCTTCTTCCTCATTTGCCTAGTCTTCTTAGGCTATTCTTTAGATTCAATGTCCTTTGAGTCTGGTGTGTTGCCTTTTGTCTTCCGCTTCCTCTCAAATACCTTGGCAGGTGCAACTTTCGGTTTCTTATTTGCAGGTGACCGCTTGGTCGCTTTAGGACTTGCTGAAGTAACCAGTGCCGATACAGATGGTACTGCATTTCCTTTCTTCACAGAGGGCTCCTCAACTGGTGTAACCGTTTCCAGATAGGTGTTGGTTCTCTTCTTCTTAGGATCAAGCGATGAGGCAAGTAGGGTAGAAGCATACCCGTCTAGCATGTCGTACATCACCTCATAACCCATAGGCTCCATTTCTTCCTTTCTGGGCTCAACAGCCTCCATTATACACTCATCTACTTTGATGATAAAGTAGATGTCCTCTTCATACTTCTTGACAATATCACCAGATATTCTTACCCTTTGGCTCATCTTGCGTCTGAACTCATCAAAGTATTTGTTTAGGATGTCAGGATAATCGGTTCCAAACGCTTGAAGACTTTCCCTAATTTGCTTTGTAATCGGTTGGTTAGCAGACCACTAAATATCACCGACTCCTGGAAAGTAGCCTTGGAAGTAGAAGAACAATTTGACCAATAGTTGTCCGAATTTAAATCTCAAGGCATTGTCCTTTTTAATTGACTTCAGGTTCACCAGAAGTTGCCTTTGCATATAGGTGCATAAATCAAATGAGGCATCTTCCATGATCATCCTGTAGCCAACATTTATCGCTACAACAGAGACAAAGTTGATCCTGCTAGCATAGAATGTTTGGTAACCTATCACCATGCAAGCATACTTGACTAGATCATCCTTGATGGTATTGATGGTCATTCCCCGTTGGTCACTCACAGAACCAATGAGCTTGGTCATTTCGGTCTTGCTGATCTTCCTTAGGGCTGGCACTTCTCCAATGTTACAGAAACCAGTGACGACATGAATTGCTTTTGGTGTTATGTCATGTGTCTAGTCTAAATACATTTTGTCACCATGCACTCTACTTAGAATGATGCGGATGTGATCATCTATAAATTCTTCAAGGAAATAGATTGCATTGTGAAGATTCTCCTTTTCCAAGATGCTGAATTTCGGTTTGATCTTCTTGTCGTTCCCGCAGAACAAACTCAACTGAGAATGGGTCACTAGAGATCCTAGGTCTTAAATTTTACAGTCAATGTAATCCGAAATACCTTCCTCAACTATAATGCAAGCAATTATTTGGGATAGGGCATTATATTTTGCCTTCCGTTGGATGAAATTAACTGAATCAACAGGTGCACTAGAACTAGAGTGTGATGCATAAGCCATTGATAAACAAAGAAACTCAAAAAATACCTTCACACGTCAAGATTTAGGGCTTGCAAATTCCACTTCGCCACACACTACTTCAGTTGCTGGATTATCGCTTTGATTTCTACACTTGAACAATTGATATTATCTTCTGATTCTTCTTCAAAGTTTTAAAATCTCTCTGATTCCCAAGACAAATCGCCTTTTGTCGCTCTGCACTTGAAAACTTCTTCGCTCGCAAATTGATAAGTGAAAATGACTTGAAAATCCCTTTTAAACGAATTCTTCACCTACCATAATAAATGCTCCACCATTAGGGTGTAAACCCTAATTTGCCTTTTACCATTTCTGGTCTTCTGCCAATTGACAGGTATCACATACCGGTTAAGGTATTTTACCAGTGTAAACCGGGGATTCGAAACATTTCACCAATTTGTTTCCCCCTAAGCTTTTCTGTAGCTTAGTTTGCCAGTTCAGTGAGTTCCACACTAGGTGTAGAAACTAGTTCTTCTTGTGACACTTCTTCAGGTTTCTTCTTCCATATTGTCTTCATATCTATTTTAATAGTTTCTACATCAATCTTTCCTTCCAGAGTGACCGATATATCATCTAATATGTTCTTTCTCATTCTACAGAATCTTGCTGTATGACCCAGTTTGTTGCAATGATAGCAAACCATTCCAGGTGCTCTCCAAGGTCCATTACTCATGTTTCCATTCTTCCTTCTGCATGTTGCAACAGTGTGACCATTTCCATGATAGATCAAACAGGTTGCTCTCCGTCTGGTTGCCGCTTGATAGCCACCGCTACCTGACTGATGATTATAGGTATTAAACCGGTTTGGATTCTGGTTCCCAGAGGGTTTAGGAAAGACTCCTTGACTCCTTTGAGGATACCTTCTGGTGTTGTGCATGACAAATCTACATTCAAATGCTCTATGCCCAAACTTGTTGCATGCATAACAATTTCCATTGAATTTATTGGATCTAGGCTTATTGTTTAGAAAGTAAGGAAAGTTTTTGTAAGCCTTGTTTTTACATACATTAGCAGTATGTCCTTCCTTAAGGCAATTAAAGCAAACAAGTTTGAACTTTTTCTTACCTTTGTCCTTTGGTGTCAGTTGCTTCTTTGATTCTCCATCTTTTGTTCTAGAGGTCTCACCTTCCTCACAACCAGAGAAACCAAGTCCAGTGGTACTCTTCACTAGTTTTGCTGATTCAAGCTTTTGTTCTAGCTTAACAGTGCTCTTATTGAATTTGGCAAGTATTTCCTTTGACTCAGTGAGTTCTTTGGTAATAGTAGCATTGGACTCCTTCAAGGTTGCATTCTCAGAAATAGCCAAGTTTAATTCACCTTGCATATCTTATTTTTCCACTTTACTCTCTTGGAGATGAGCGATAAGTGCACTGATTTCTTGCTTCAGCTTGGAGATCTTGTGATCTTTGTCTTTTACCAGATCTTCAACTTTTCTCTGGTTCTCAAGCTCTTGACACATCTTGATAGTCAGTCCTTCAAGTTCCCTTCTTAGGTTGGCATTAGACTCATTCAGTTTTTCAACTTCTTCAACTAGGGCTTCCATGTCCGCTTCATCAGAGGAACTGTTTTCAGTTAGTTCCATCAGTTTTTCAGCATGCTCTCTTCTTTTTTCTAGAGAGGCCTTATATTTGACTGTGAGTTCATCATAGGCTTTCTCAGTTTGAGTGAGCCAATGAGTAAGTTCCCTCACAGTGTATTCCCCCATATCTCTTTCCAAGTGGTTAAACTTATAGAAAGGTTGTCTCTGATACCAATTGATGAATACTAAGAGGGGGGGGTGAATTAGTATACCAATAAATACTGAACTTAAACACTTAAACAATTTAGCAGTAAACCGGTATAACTGTTTTACCAACAAACTAGTTAACACAAATGCAAACCAAACAACAAATAAGGCATTCACCCATGGAAGCACAATCACCATAACACAAGAGATTTTGACATGGAAAACCAAATGGGAAAAACCATGATGAGATGAATCTCACAAGTAACTATCTGCAGAATAGTGACCAGACCAGTTAAGGTCATACAATATTCTTTACTAGAACAGATCTTGTTAGGAATCTCAATCTCTGTTAGGAGATAAGTCCAATTAAAGACTACCTTGTGAGAGGATTTCAAATCCACAGTTGTGAACCACCTTGTTAGAGGATTTACAAAGGCTTTTCTGGGCCTACCCGATTAAGGGTTTCAGACTTGTCGAAGATGTGAGTAATCAACAAGTGAATAATCTAGCAAATAGCACAGTCTGCTTGGTTAGATCCATGATAGCTCATTGCTAATGCATTTCAACATTACTTCAGTCTTCAGTAAATCCACACTCTGTTATAGCACATAGACTCAATCTTCTCTTCTAAGATCACACATACAAAACCTCATCAACCACCAAAAACCCTAACAACTACCACACCTAAAATCATAGACATGATGTCCTTATAAAGGAATCTGATTTCATGTCAGTCCAATAAGATTTGCAAGTTCCTAGGTTCATTGCATCTAGAAACATTTGGTAACATGACACAAAATCACCATCAAAGTGTCGGTGGATGGTAACTCATCACAAAAATACCAGTTGGTAACTCATCACAGAGTATTATCGGTTCATACAACTTTACTGATTACCGGTTGGTAACTCATCACAGAGTAATACTGGTTCAAACATTAAACCGATTACCGATTGTCAAAAGTGAAGACTAGGAAAATGATAACTGCTGCTTTAGTTCCTTCGTACTGCTTGAGATCCTCGAACCACTTGAGGTCTTCATGTCGCTTGGGATCGGTAAACACTTTCTGCAAAAACTGATAGTCTAAAGACTATGATACATAATACCGGTTTGGAACACATACCGGTTGAGCATAACTCATACATACAAAAAGTGATCAAAAAGCAAGTGTGTGTCCATCAATGACAATCACAAAATGGCAACAGTTACATTGGGGAAATGTAATCAAATATGGCAGATTATGTGATCTTTCATCAACACTTTGGAATGAGGGTTATACATTGGATGGGATATGAAATGGATAGGATACCAACAAAAGTTATGGATTTTTTAAGACCAAAAGACAAAAGAATGGATGATGCTGGTAGATTTAATTTTGGTGACTAGTTTTTGTTCTCCAATTAAACTTTTATTAGAGTATATGGTTTCCCACAACCATCTCATCAACTTCCCCAAGGTTGGATTTCATTGAATTTATGTGTCAGTTCCTCTGAATGGACAAAATGCATATGTTTGGTTAGAGGAAAGGATCAACCAGGTTTGGTGAGTTTTCTATTGGTGATAAAGTCTTGGACAAGTTACAAAATTAATATATTTTAAGATATGCTTTGATATTTGGGAACCGAAGAAATCATGATCCTAAAGGTTTCATGGAATGGCTTAAGAATAAACACATAAATAATGGTCATTTTGTGTATGATATAGATTGCAATGAGGATGTGATAAGAAATTGTGTTGACACTACTGTTGTTGCTCAAAGAAAGAATAAATGGGCTATCTTTCTCAGGATTGAGGACGAGATGGGGAAAAGATACCCCAAATTTCATGGATTTTATAGTAAAGAAAAGAAAGAGGTTAGAAGAATGAAGACTATGCTGGAAAATTTATAACTAATATATGAGGGAAATTATGAGTTGAATGAATAGGAGAAAGAGGATGATATTCAGGCTCCCCTTAAATCTTCAAATGAAGGAGCCCAAGGACCATTAATTGAAGAACCAACAGAGAATTCACCTGCTGAGGTACAAACAAAGGTTGATGATATAAGGCTACCATCAGTGCAACATGAACTCCTCCAAGGGGGCAGATTAGTGAGGTTGCAAGTGTCCTTAGGAAATTACTTTTTTATGAAGTAGAAGTGGATTAGCCACTATTGTCAACCCCAAGGAATGAAGATGCAAGAGAAGAACCTGATCACATAGCAAATCTTAACACATAAGTTTTATTGAAGAATGTGAGGATGAACATACCATTGCTACTCATACTATTATGCTAGATGACAAATTCATCAAGAGGCCAAATTTTAAGGCCTTATGGTTAAAGGTGAAGGGACCTGAAGAACGAATACAAGACAATGCAACTCTAGAGGACATTAAATTGGATCATCTCACCCCAAATGAAGCAAGGAAAATTGTAAAAGAGAGTGGGATGTTGTTGATTCCTGGGTGGAATTTGGAAGATGTATTCCTATTGGATCAAATAACGCAATAGAAGAATCCACTTTTTGCCTTTGAATTTGATAAGGATGGAAGTTTTATAGGATCTGGTTACCACCCTATGCTCAAAGCACTTGCACAATAGGTAAGAGCCCTAAATACTAACAAATCTCAATTACTCATTGGAGTAGAAGAAAAGGAGAGGGATAGTGCTATAATCAAGACATTATAGGATACAATTGTAGTTGAAGCTACCACAATCACACCACACTCAACCATGTTGATTAGAGATGCAATAGAATTGCAAAAAAAATGAACTCATTACCCTTTGAAGAGAATGCATGGAGATACACGCCTCTTATAAAAAGGCCCTAGTGGAAAATGCTCAATTAAGAAAAGCTCTAACAACTAGGTCTTTTGAATCTTCAGTTATAACTCAGCAAGGTGAGTATTCCTCTACATCAAAGGAGTTGAATGCTTTGAAAGAGAGTTGTAGGATGTGCAACATTAGTTAGAGATGAAAGAAGATGAAGTGGTCCAAGTGAATGTGATGGAAAAAGATAAGGTAATAATAGTAGTAAAGGGAACACTTTCTCATCTTTTGAGGTTTATTCTAGACAAATTGGAGGAAGTATACAGATCTTTCCTTATTTTCTCTAAGGGAGTTTCTCATCTAGAGAATTCTTTAAAATAATTGAGGGAACTTCATGAAACCTGGAGACCATTGAGAGAAAAGATTCACGATCTTGGAGTAGTTTCTTAGTATATGCCAAAAGCCCCTCAACAAGTTGTAAGCATATGCAAGACTTACGATTTGCTGGTTAGTGAAATTCATTATCTCGAGCGTAGGGAAAAGGTGATGAAGGAAAAGATGAGAGTGTTCAAAGAATTGCAACATTAGACCATACCCACTTTGTACAATGAAAAATCAGAGTTGAAACCTTTCTAGGATTGAAAACAAGAATATGAAGGTATTGTTGATGTAGTTGTTCAAAGAATGGGGGATGAATATTGCCTCATTGAACCTGTTCATTACACTGTCATTGATAATCTTATCTCAATAGATGTTGTATATGTGAAGTTTATCACATATGTGAAATTGGTAGTGGATTGCAAATACAAGGAGTCTCCTAACAAGGTGAATGTTGTAAAACAATTTGATTGGCCTACAGGTTTTGAAGTGCATAGCTGGCATGAAAAATATTGTGTTGTCAAAATAATTGAGGGACTAGACCCCATGTTGTATGGAGTAATTGATTCAGAAAGACAACTGGGCATACAAATGAAGACTTTTCTAGATCAGTGATCATGGGTCATGATTGAGATTAAAGAAATATAGCTGGCATTCCTATAGCAGGCTTAGCCGGTTATGTATTCTCTTATCTTAACCGGTTGTTTGTTTCTCTTGCTTGTTGTTATTATTCCACTTGTTTCTTTTGGTCATTAGTTGCCTAGTGTTGATTTCCTCATTATGAAGAATCAAATTATAAAAGGTTAATTAGTTTAGTTATTTTGTCTTCTCTTATAGGCACTAGAGTTTTGAGTCTTTAAAGATGCCTTTGGCAAATTCAGTTGTATTTAAAAAGTGACAAGTGGCAAATCAACCTAAAGCTCTATTTCTCCCTTATTTTCTATAAAAGGGAATTTAGGGTCATTTTGCAAGGGTTCTGAAATATTTTGTATGGATACAGTGATAAAATAGAATGTTCTCTGTATACTAAGTTTTGATAGAGTCTATTTATAGTGAATTGTACCATTGCAGGCATATAAAATTAATGCAAATATTACCATAGATTGTCTCACATTTTGTTCTCCTTTGGTTATATGATTTCATTTATTGAGGATGAATGAAATTGTCTTTATGAATTTCTTGTAGATGTGTGATACATTAGTTGGGTTTTCTTCAAGGAAGAAATTAAATACTGATTATGTATTACAATATCTTTGGGAGGATTGGGTTATTTGATAAGTATGTTTTATGTGGATGGAAATGGGGTGCATTTGTAAGGCATGTGTATCTAGAATTCTGTGTACAACTTATGTCAAATCTATCAAATATGTGACTCTGTTCCAATAGATAATGCACTAGTCTTGTTATATGCATTTTTAGTAATCAACTCTAAATCAAAGTAATCTTTCTTTATTAGTTTAGTAAGTGAATATTTTAGTGGAAATTTTTACTCTCAGAGATGAATGTCATGATCCAAATGCATAATGGAGCCTATTCTGGATAGGGTTTCAGTATATTATGAGTAATTTTGTTGGGAGTCATCTATTAGCAAGAAATATACATCATCATTTGTTCTTGATCTAACATTATTGCTAAGGTTCATGTGCCTGGGTCTTGTAGAGCCCAAAGAGTAGAAGGATTGCCTATCTTATTGGTAATTCTTGTTAACTGGCCAATGATCATAGATTTTTGTTGATAGGAGAAGGCTTATTCTTAGGTAAATATGAGAAATCAATTGGAGGAACCAACATAATCATTTTTAATAAGTTCATTAATTATTCATTTCCTCTAATTTAATTAAATAATAATAATTATTTAATTAAATTATTAATTTTTCATTTTTAATAAATTCACTAATTATTCATTTCCTCTAATTTAATTAAATAATAATTGTTATTTAATTAAATTATTAATTTTTCACCCTTGCACATCAATTAAATAATTTAATTATTTGATTTATTCATTGTCCACGTATTCTTCTAATTCATAATAATTGAATAATTAATTTCAATTATTTAACTAGCTAAATATTTCTATATAATTAAATAATTATTTTAATTTATTTAATTAGTTTTTCTAAGTATATTTATACATGCACATATTTAGTTCTATTTATATCTTTATTTTGTGAATTCAACTAACTCTCACTTCTAGTCTTCTCATCAATCATTCTTTCATTTCACTAAAACAGACAATCGATTTTTAGTCTTGTATACCTCTCATCAATTCTTGACCATTGATCTTCAAATTAATCTCAACCATTCTCCACCATTCATCGATATAAAAAAAACCTATAAATTCAACCTTCATCCATCATCATTTTCAAACCATCATTTTCAAAGTTTCATGCAATCATACTACTACTTGTGCTTGGGAAAAAATCCGAGAGCAACAATACTATCATTCAAAGAGAGCTTGAAGAAGCAATGGAGATAAGCAATATGTTTGTGTGAAGTATAATTTATTGTTTTTGATTTCATTGTTCATGCATTCACTTTATATGCTTCATTGATAAATTAGAATTGTCAGTGAATTTGAAGGTTTTATAGTTGAATCCTTAGACAATTCACATTAGTTTTTTCTTGTACGTGGTTAATCCTCCGCTCTTAAATTTATAATTTGTTTCCCGCCCTTGTTGATTGCATGATTTTGGTTTCTTCATGTTCACAACGTGGCAAAGTTTGTGATCCTCTGAGTAATCTTGTTCGTGTGGATATCTTGAGTCATTAATTGGCTTGGCTGGTTTTATGCTTCGCATGGACATTGTCATCATCATTTAGTAAGATGGCAGCTTTTGTTTCTGTCTTGCATTCTTGGTGCTGAGCTGTTTTGAAAATATCATCATTATCTGTTTAGGGTGGCGACTTGGATAATGACATCATTTTTTATTAGTGTGTCATCCTCTCGTGGTTGTTTTTACTGTCTTATGATGGCATTGGGTTCTTTAATTCTCCTCGGCTCTCCTGGCTTTGCATTTGCTTTCCTGATGGAATCAGTGGGTTACCACATTCTATTGCCCCACAAACACTATGATTTTCAAGACTCTTTTGTTTTGGACGATGAGAAGCTCTGACATTTGTTTCAAATTCATTCGGTGGATTTTTCTCTGGCTATTCGCAAAGTTTTGGGAAAGCGATGGCTTATGGATAACCCAGGTTGTTTCCTTGCTGATATTGCATCTCAGTTTCTCACTGTATATATGGATGTGCTTCTAGATTCTGCTATGGTTAGGGCAATTTGTGATACATATTTCAACCCACACTTTTACTCTTCAGTTGATTTGGATAATGCTCTCTCTAATTACCACTTTGATTTTGGTAATTTTGCATATGCTGGTTTTATTACTTGTTCTCAGTTATTATCCTCTGGGTGGCATGGGGAACTCCTTTCAATTTTAAGGAATGGGCTAATATCTAACATATATGATGACACATTATTTGAATTGGCAGCCCTTTTAGATCATGTCTCACCAGATTGTTTGGCTGCAACGGTTAATGTTTTTGCAGGATTGCATTTTCTTTTAGAATCATTGTCTAATGTTCAAGCTTTGCCAGTCTGGATTCCTCCTATATAGATGGTGCCTCCTTCCTCTCTACCATTAGAAGGGCCTAGCTCATGGCTCTCATTTACTTGACAACATGATCTTGGGTTTCTGTTTGAGTGTAACAAGTTTTGTCCGCATGTTTTTTGAGCAGGGTTATGCTTCCATCTGGTTCTTCCCTCTTTTTGGCAAGCAGTATTGTTGTTCGTGGGACATAAGGGGTGGTTTTTTACACGCCTGTTGGACATTATGGTGTTGAGTGGGTGCTGCAAAATCTTGTCAAGCATGGAAGCGTACTGTCTTCCCCTTTTTTACAAGTTCATTCTTCAAAATTCTTTTTGGGTCCCATGGAGAATGATAAGCATCTTCGAAGAATCATGTAAGGGGAGGGTGTTTATATCAAGTATGTAATGGGTCTATGGGGTTTTTTGGATGATGTCAGGTATATTTTGATAAAGCTCTGTAATGGGAGGATGATCAAACTCAGATATGTAATTGGGTATATGGGGATCTAAATTTTAGTTTTTTTCTCTTTTTCGGGCCACAACCGGAGGTTTCTTGCGGGTTTTTTCCTGCCGGTATGCCCTTTGAACCCGTTATGTATTTTCAACTCTTTAATTTAATAAAATATAAGTTTAGTGGCTTGTCCACTTTTATCAAAAAAATAAAAATAAAATTAATCATTGTCTTTTATTAAATTTTTTATTGTAAAATTTATTTATATTATTAATTATTTTAATCACAAACTCCTATATTTTCTCTATTTCATGTTTTTATTAAATCGAAATTATCTCAAACATGATAAAAAATAATAATATATTCATTGGCCTACAATCTTTTTAATAAAAAAGATTGTATTTATCAAATAGGACAATAAATAGTGACATGAAAATAAGTTTGCACTATTAACCTTTTTATAGTAAAAAAAAAGAAAAAAAGGTTAAAGATTCTTGACTTACATCACACTAATAAGATTGTTCATATCTTTCATCAAATAGAATGACAGATAATGTAATTTTGATATTTTGAAAAAAATTTGAGAAAGAATATACATTATAAAATTTGGTCAAACTATTTACATTCTAGAATTTGATTGGTTCATTTGTTATCAACTAATAAAAGCTAGTGAATGCATTAGTAGTCATGCTTATGGCAATAACTAATAAGAACAAACATTTTGTTTACAAAGTCGTACTCCATGCAAAAGATACACAATAATCTTGGTCCCATACATTGGTGCATAATTTCCTCTTGCTATATAAAAATAAGGGTAGCTCTCTACATTTTTTTAGAAAAGTATAAAGCACAATATCAATACATATTACCTTTGTCCATGTCATAGCTATCTATTTCACATTTATCCATTACATATCTATACATCACCTATTCATCGCTTTTCACTAGTTATCAATGAAAGGTCTAACTTTTCTATTTCCTCGGATTCTTCTACCACATTAATGACCCTCCCTCATCCTATCATAAATTTTTTTATGTATCATGACACAAAAATTGCATCATGTGCATCTCGCTCATTGGTGTAGAAATTATTTAGGAAGACAAGGGCATCTAGGCGATAGTGTCCATCAAGTTTCAATTCAATTTTCAAACACAGGCGCACCTCTGAATTCTCAGTTTTTTTTTGTATCTGTTGTGAAGTTTATGTTTTTGCATCATTAAGTTTTTGTAATCTAAAGGTTCATTTATTCATTCTTAGATCCTAACTACATTACATTTCAAATCAATCATATTAACTTTCAAAAAGTAGCAAAGGAATAGAAACACTAAGGTATTTTTTTTTACTCTTTTTTATAAGAGTTAGTCGAGCATATCTCCTTCTTTTGTGGTTTCATATTCCAATGTTTAGTTGAAAAGGGTTTTAGGACTTAGTCTTGTTCTTTTCCCATTTTCAATCATTGGACCATAATCCACCACATGTAATCATCATTAGGTAAAATATTATTATTCATAAACGTCATCATAAGCATAACACGTAATCATCATTAAGTACAATATTATTATTCATAAACAACATCATAAACATATCATAAATAATAGCATTGAATTATCACTAGTCCACAAAACATGTCATTAGCATCATGGGAACATTTAAAACCATCCACAATATGCATATGCATTACCATCATAGAACCCCATAGAACCATATAGAACATAAAACATCATTAAATCACATAACATGCATATACACCACCAAAATAGGACCTCATCTAATAAATATCAAAAAAGTGTTGTGAAACATCATAATATTTGTACAAGGGTTTATGAGCCATTAAATATATACAAACCTGCAATAAATATGATATAATATCTACACAATTTGTAAAACATGCTAAAATGAGCTCCCACCCTCTAAAGAAGCAAGAGAGGGATGCCCTAATCCTACTGGTGGACACGATGATCGTGACCTTATCTATCCCTATCATCCCCCAAGTGATGGTGGCCCCATCACACCCTCACTAATGTTTGTGGATGAGATCTACTTAAGTGATTGTGTTAAACAAAACTAGGAGCTTGATAATTACTAAGTATTGAGACCTCATAAAATGTCCTAAAATAGCTAGCCTCCTATTTCAACTGAGTAATCTCTACAATCATCTACCTTGTAGGCCCCTCAGCTCTCTCCCTAATCCTCCTAAAGATACCCTTTTCTCTCTACTGCCCCACCACAACCATATTTATTTATGGTCTCCTAGTACAAATATGTTTGTAACCCAACCAATTATACCTAAAATCTAGCTAGTCGAGCCTGAAAACCACTCAACTATGCTTTCTAGTCATCTTGCTCTAACAAAATTGTGGCAAATTTTATTTGCAACCTCTCAACCTCATTCATGCCCCCTATTGACCTCCCACCCCAACCTCCTATTGTCCCCCATCTCCCTCCTCGACCTCCTACTAAAGTTGTACCCTAACCTCCCATCATCTCATATCTTCATCTCCTCCCTCTGGATAGCCCCCATCTCTATCTCCTCACCCTTGTTTTCCTCCACCCCCTCTACTACAGTAGCTACCTCAGCTATACAATAGACTCTTTAACCTCTCCCCTACTCAACACCATGCTATTGTTGTCTCACCTCTTGTAAAACCCCAACAAGGAACCCTAGAGTATAAGATAAAAATATATAAATAGAATACTTTTTTTTTTTGAAGCAATAAAGTGTCATCATGCATGACATATACAAGTATAATGTTCAAAACTCAAGATGAGATCAAACTGCTGATAATTGATAATGCACAAACCAAAGAAAAAACACTTGAAAATATAAATGATCAAGGGGAAAGGTCTCCCAAAACCTAGGATAAGGTCTAAGAGATGTTTAGTGCCACACATGAGCATCCCTAATGTTATTGAGTTCCAAACAACAAACAAGGTATACTGTTATGTCCTAGGTGTCATAGATGGGTTTCAATGAAATCTTAATTGTGAGTGAAAACCTTTCAAACCAACGAAAATCACTCAGAAACCTACTTAAGACCACTTTGAGGGTTCCATTCTATCACTATCTTCACAATACATCAAAAATTAGGTCAAATTGACGCTTCTAACACCCTAGACTGAATGACCAAGTATGGGCTCCCAAACCTGAAACTTGTATTACCCTTGGATACTAGCATGCCAAAAGGACACTAGAGTAGCACACTAGTGTCATATACCCTTGTCATCCTTGGGATTATCTAGTATCCCTTGAGATAGGTTAGAATCCTCTATACTGGAAATCTGTGTTGACATTTGTGAGTGTTGGTGTAATTAATTATTCATCTTGGATATTATTACACTATACTTAAGTTTACTTAGGAAATGCATTTCATAGTAGTTTGGGTATGAGACACTTGGGTGTTTGTGCCACATTGGGATAGTTTGTGTAGGAGAATTTTCACCTTTTATGGTGTTGATCTTATCTTGTTGTTACATTCCACCTCGTGTGGAATATTATATTTTTTCTCCTACCTACCCACACCTATTTCCTACCTACCCTTGTTTCTTATTGAGCCACATGTCTTGTTTGTGTTCTCACATATCCATATAGCCTTGCCTATATAAGAAGGCTCATCTACATCATTTGAACGGACACAACGATAATATCTTGTAATGATCTAGTTGATCATATTTCGCATCTTGATAGAATACAGTTTATTCCTATCATATATTTGGTCTCTCTTATTTGTGCTTTCCATTGCCTCTAGATCTTGGCAAAATCTCACAGTGAGACAATGTTCATCCAAAAACAAAGAGCTTCTTGGTCAAACTAAATGAATCCCTAGACACTCTTAACCCCTTGGTGAAGACAAAATATCTCTAGGACACGTGAGATGAGATAATTTGATGAAAATGTGCGGAATTGAGACAAGATCAGTAACTCTGAGTTATCGGATCATACCTACAAGACAAGGCGTGGTTCAATATAACTAGAAACCACAATTGAACTTCAATGGAACCTATTGGAGTGTTCCAAACGAGCATGTATTAGCTCCAAATAGGTCAAACCACTCTGAATTGGTCAAGAACTCAGGACCAATCAAGGAGATGACTAAATCAACCTCCAAAACTATTGAAACTCATTTGCATTCATTTTAAAGCACCAATGGAAGTGTTCCTATGATAACCATATAATATACCATGAAATGAAAAGCATACAAGATCATACTAGGTGGTTTGTTCCAACATTGGTCCACGTAAAGATATAATTATTCATTACAATATGATACAAATTACATACATCCTTTCTTGGATTGTTCAACATACAAATCATCTATGATTACAAATTGCAAGAAATGAGAGTAGAACAAGTGTTGAAGAAGGAGGAAGAACTCTTCAAGTTACTCATGATCCAAGTCCTTTAGTCCCCAATGCTAGTTGTAGTGTCCCTCCTAGACTCACATTATGATTTATGCTATAATAGAGTTGTTTAGACTCATGGTTGATGTTTTGATGTTATTTGATCGACACTTACGGTCTTATTTAGACTCTCGATGCGTATTGTTGATGATGGGTATTTGATATGACTCATGGTATTGGATGACTTATATGATTGATGTTACATTCTAGATTACTTGATGGATGGATTTACATTGGATGGATTATATGCACTTGATATTCCTGTGGACTATATGATGTATAATGTTATGATAGTTCTAACCCATATTTCATGGTTATGGTTTCATGTGATGCATTGGTGGTTGTGTGATTGTATTCATGAAAGAGACGATGCCTCATCACTCATTGCAAGCGTGATATGGTGTTGTGATTCTCTTTTCACTTGCCTCTTTATTATGATGTATATGTATTGTATTGTGTTTAGTGGTGTATACAGGTTTGCAGGTACATAACATCGACTCCACCTAGTCTCACAAGTCCGAGCGTGTCCTATCCCAATGGAAAGTAGTCGAAGATGGCATGTTTTTCCCTCTCACACTCTAGGCTTAAGTTTTGTCAGTTGAGTCATGTTAGAATTGTCTTGTGGCGCATTGTGGTCATTAGGACCCTTGCCATGTGGTCTTGTGAGTATGATTGTTTAATTAAATTAATAATTGATATTATTGTATAATTTATTATGTGGCCAGATTAAGGTATTAATATCACTTGATGATTTATTATTTATCTTATGTTTATTTTATTCTATTTATTTAATTTAGATGATTTATTGATTTATTGTTTAAATAATTATTTATTATTTATTAATGTATCCTTATGTTGGTTTGATTTTATATTTATTTGGATCTTATTGGTACTAGCTTTGATTTATTTAATTTGTTTATTTATTAGTTGTTTTTGATTTATTATCTATTATTTACTATTCATTTATTATTTATTTAATTATGCCTTTGGGATTTGTTATTGTTTATTATTTATTTAATTGTTGTTATTAAATTTATTTATGTTATTAGTTCAAAGGCTTTAATATTTAATTTGGGTAAATAATTAACATTACCCATGGTTTATTATTTATCTATTGGTTTTCATTTATTATTCCATTAGTTTGTTTTTACCTCCTCTTGGTTAATTAAATATTATAAAATCTACCTACCCCGCCTTGCTATTGGATGAAGTAATTGGGATAAGTAAATAATATAATTTTAATTTTTAAATTTTTTTTTTTGGGGGGGAGTGGGGGTAAGCATGAAATATAGTTTTTAGGAATATTTCTATTGGCTGATGGTTTCTATAGTTTTTGTTTTGATTTTTATAAATTTGGTTGCTTGTGCATTCATGGGGGTTGGTTGGCTGGCTTCCTGGAGATTGCTTGGAGTTGTCTCAAGGATTCTTGCTTGGGTTTTGATTTTGGATTGGCACTTTGGAGCTTGCTGGTTTTGGAGTTTCTCTTCATTAGATTTCTTTTGCCTTTGCTTCAATTTTCCAAGTCGGTTTTTGGATACCTTATTCTCAGTTTTGTTTCAGAAAGATTGTTTGCCAATGCCTGTAAGTGTGTTTGGGGAGATTTGGAAATGAATGACTATTCTATTATCAGCTATTGGGAAGAATATTTTGGGAAAAAGATTTATATGTGATTTTATGAATTTGTGTGTGTGCATTTCCGGAAAAGGGCATTTGTGTTTGTTGCTATGTTGATTTGGATTTTCTTGTGAATGCATTGTGGTTTTGATTTGGAGTTATTTGAGGGTTTATTGGCCTTGTGTATCATTTATTAAGATCTCCTTGTATCATTTGTTCTCCCAATTGAAAGTTTAGGGAGGGGTTGTGTGTGTCTCAGTTTATGCAATGTATTGTCGGTGAGTGTTGAATAAATAATGTACTTGATACTCAATGGCCTTAGTAAAAGCTTTAATTTGATTTTATTTTAGGTTTTTGGGCTTTCTGGGCTGATTTTGTGCCTTTGTGAAGTGTGTGCCCAAATCTGGGCAAGTATGGATCATTATAGATTCTGTTTTTGAGTTTTCCGCATCCTGTTACAAAAGTGCTAAAATAATGAACAAAAGCACCACTCTGGGTGACAAAAGCATCATTCTAGTATCAGTGAGTCTTTTTGTCAGTTTTGACCATTCTAAGTTGGTTTTTTTAATTTGTCTTGGCTCTAGAGGATTTTTTATGATCAATGTGTTTGAGATTTTTGGGGCATGGTGCTATTCATATTTGATGTATTTGAATTCATTTGAGCTTCGACAAGAAGTTTTGCACTTGTCCATTGAGGTTTTGTAATGTTGCTCTAGCAAGTTGAGAGAATCCTTATTGTTTGCGGATGGAATTTTGTTGCTCCAGAGAGAGGATATGTTGTGCCCCGCTGTAGAGGTTTATGTGAAGATATTGTCATTATGTTTTTCCCCTATTAATGTGTATTCATCATTTTTAAGGCTTCTTGACTATTGTTGTAATTTGATATTGTGAGCTATATGGCTTGGTATTTGATGTATGGTTCGTAGTGGATGATTATGGCTATCATTATACTTTTGAATTGAATTTTCATGTGATGTTATTGTTATGTTCACTCTAAGGTCTTGGAATATGGTTAGGAGGAGTGGGATTTCATGTGACGATCGGGGTTGAGTGAGATAGGTTGATAAGTGATTCCTTGTTGGATGCTGAGAGTCTAGACTGCCAGGACACATTGAAAGATTTCTTGATATAAACAAGTGATAATATTAATAATTAATTGATTGGGTTGGGATTTACTTAATAAGATAATAATTGATTTGAGGCTGTTGAGAGGGCAAGCTAATCTCCCTTGTTCTCAAATAGATCGAGATGGCTCCACATGTCTATCAGGGGATTGGTATTACCCTTCTATGTGAGGGTAGCATGTATGTGTATTAGGAGTATCGATTTGATCTTCTTTGTGAGGATATAATGCATGACTACCAGGGTATGGATTGACCTTATTTGTGAGGATAGCACATAGTGGCGTTTCTATCAAGGTTTGTCATTATTCCCTTCTTTGTGAGGATAGAATGTGATGACACTCCACTCCTACATGTGACCTTGATCCTTATGCTTTGATTTGTTATTCATCCCTCTGGGAGTTTGTTGTTATACTTCAACCTTGTGTTGCGGTTTGGTTATCATATTCTTGTCTTTTGTTTTGTAGTTGTAATGATGAGTCCCTTGGTTGTTAGGTGTTAGCCTTGGTCTTCAGTGTGAGTTGGAACCCCATGTCATATTCTAGCACGAGGGGTGGTTCCTATTTGGTTCCACATGGTCGGGTGGTTTGATGCCTTCTTCCATTGGGATGTTCTTCATTGGAGTTAGTGTGCGTGGTTGTGGATTCTATGATTCTTCTCTATGCAAATGGATGTGCGGCTGATTTCTATATTTCGAGATAGTATAATGTATTCATGATGGCATTGTAACTATAAGAAGACTAAGTACTTGTATCCTGATATCTTATGTAATAGGATATGTTCTTGTAAAGACTATGATCTTGAAATGTAATAAGATGATGTATTATCACATGGTTAATATTGTAGAAATGTTCATTATGTATAGGAATGAGATCTTATGATGAATTGGAGTAAGAAATTGGATGTTTGGATGATAATTCCTGCTATATCATATGATTCTTATTTGGTAATGGCATGATATCCTAATTGGGAAATAGAATAGTATTTTTTATTATAACTCTTTCATATGTGAATGGGAACATATGGGAATGAAGAACATTTGAGTTGGTGTTTTAAAATGAACTTAGGTAATTAATGGGGTTATAAGAATATGCTTGATAGTTCATAATATCATGATAAGGAAATAATGAGTAGAACTTAAATGTATTGAATATTATTGTTTTCTTGATGTGGATATGTTATTAGGATGTTGTTAGTAAGTAGTGATGTTAAGATACCCTAGGGAATGTATGTATGAATAAAATGAGAAACAAGATGTTGGATGTTATGTTAGCATTAATTCTGCTTGTGCTATATGTTACTATGATTATGTTCATGATGTTCTATATGTTCTTGTAGATAGTAAATGATGCATTTGATATGTACATGGTAGTTGATCTTAGTTGCATATGTTGATTTAGTAGATGATTTTAAAAAAAATCTCTGTTTGTGGTTAGATTATATTTATTTCTCTAGAGTATTCTGGTGGGCATTACATCTGGTATCAGAGCCCATGTTCATACACTGGGTACTCTATTTTCACATGATCCCATTGTGAGTATTAGCACTTAGTGTGGGGTAGCCCATCAATCTATCCCTGCTAGTTATTTTCTTGTATTTGTTGCCCTAGCTTTAGCATAGTTCCCTTTGCGTCTTGGTTAGGCAAGATGCCTTCTATAGGTAGAGGTCATGGTTGTGGTCATGGTAGTCGTATGGGTACTTAACAAAATACTCATCCTAAGGTTTTTGAAGACTCACACCATGAGGAGAAGCAACAGGATCAACAAGGTGGTGATGCGATTATGCAGTTGGTTAATGCACTTCAAAATCTTCTCGATCGATTAGAACCGGGACAGGGGAGAATCAACAGGAGGAGTCTCACCATTTTGGCCATCAGGAGAGAGGGCGATAAATTTTTTCTTGTAGGAGAGAAGATGTTGTTGTGGATAAGGATGCAGTTGCAACTAGTCATATGAGAGATCTTTTGAGATCCCGTCCCCCTACTTTTGATGGTTCTGGTAGTGGTATGGAGGCAGAGACTTGGTTGTTGGATATGGGAAGGTATTTTTCTATGCATCTGTATGGCAGTAACACCAAGGCTAGATGTGTGATTATGCACCTTCAAGATTTTGCTTCTACTTGGTGGCATACAGAGGAGCAGAAGCTACGTTTGGATATTGCGACAGTTTCTTGGGAGTTGTTCCTTGAGATTTTTCATGCTCATTTCTTGTCGGATATTTGGAGGCAGTGTAAGGCTGATGAGTTCCATAATTTGAGGCAGCAGAACATGACAATTGATCAGAATGAGAGTAATGTTTTTGAGCTTAGGTAGTACACTGGGATAGTTGATGATGATGAAATGCTTGTGCAACATTTTGTGAGAGGTCTTAATGACTACATCAGTGGTGATGCTTGGGTTTTCAAACCTATCCATGGAGGTAGCTGTGGAGAAGGAACAACTGGTTGAGTAGAAGTTGTCCTTGGCATCGGGAAGCACCCCATGTGCGTAGTTTGTTAGTGCCCCAGTTTTGGGATCAATTGTGAGAGGTACCCAATCACAGTTTTCAGGACATGCTAGGAGTTATCCTTCTTCTTCCTAAGGTAGTTACCGATATCAGAAGAAGGATTGTCAGAATCAAAACCTTTCTCTTGGTGCTAGATCACAACAGGATAGAGATCGTGGCAAAAAATGAGATAGGTGATCTCATCCTTATCAACCAGCTTAGGCTTCTCAGTAGCAATCTAGCAGAGGTAGTGTTCAACAATCTAGTTCACCTCCACTTGCTAAAGGTTTTAGTAGAGGGAGTTTCTTCATCTATGGATAGCAGGGCCACTTTGCATCCCATTTCCCTTAGAGATCCACACAGATGTCAGGATAAAGGTCAGCAAATTGTGAGCCTATAGTAGGTGATACAGGGAGATCCCATCGTGTGTTTGCAACAATTGATAATTGTCAGGACGAGCACCAGGCTGCAGTTGTTGAGACTACAGGTGAGATAGGTGGTATCTCTTGCTTAGTACTATTTTATTTAGGTGCTTCTGATTCTTTATTTTCTCTTTTAGTAGTAGAGTGATGTGGGCTTCTTGTGGCAAATCAAGGTGATAGGTGGCAGGTTGAGTTGGCTACGATGTCTAAGGTGGCAATTGATTCCATTGTGCATGGTTGTGAGTTGGATTTGCGAGTCTATACCACCTCAGTGGATCTTCATGTTTTCTCTTTGGGTTCTTATGGTGTTGTTGTTCACATTGTTTTCAGTTAAAGTCCGCAAGTGAATTTTTGATCAGGATGCTTCTTTTCTTTCTTTAGCTTTCCAGTTGCGCTCAATGCACGGGTCAAGTGTCATCTCAGTGTTGCCTCGATGGCCTATGTTTTATGTTTTGAAGTCTCAAAGAGCACGAAGGTGACAAATGGATCAATTTTGGTGACTCAGATTTTATTTTGGGCCCTGCCCTTTGGTTTGAGAAAGATGGAGACACCTGGCATCTCCACGCTCATGGTAATATTTTGGTTGGGAGGCTCCTTCGAAGAGGTACCCCTGAGCTTCCGCATTTCCTTCAGTGTGTGTGGTCTACCAGCTAATGCCACGACATGGCTTTTCTGATCAGGTGGGTATGAAGATCGTCATGACTGGGTGGGAGTAACAACTTTAGAGGCCGTTTTGTTGGGCGTTTTCCTGCGAAATGCCACGACATGGTTTTTCTATTTCTGGGGTGGTTGTGCTTGGCTGGCAGATCTATGGGCTCTATTTATGCTTGTTTTTTTCCCTATTATGGGGGTTGAGAACTTTTAGAAAGAAATAATTAAGTTTTCTTAGTTAGAATTTTTGGCCTTTTAGTTGTTACTATTTTTGAAGAAGGTTAATCAAATTGTGCCTGCAACCTTTGTGATGCCTCTTTTCATCATGCTTTGATGGTTTTCTGTACTTTCCATTGTGATTTTGATAACTTTGGAAATATATATCTAAGACTCTGCCGATTAAACTATGTTTTGCACTTGTTATCTGGTAGATGCATGATTGATATTTCTTTATGTTGCATAGGAATTTTGATTGTATCTTAGTTATGGTTCTTTCCAGATATGTAGATTGTTGAATGGGCTTTAAAACCGCATGTCTTTGGGTTTTATATGATGTTAATGTTTTTATAAAATGATATGGCGTATCGCCTTAGTAGTTTAGATCTCGTTGTTTCAAGTTTCCTTCTCCCTTTTTCTCAAAACCATAAGGAAGAGCCGACTTCTCAATCCCGGAGGTCATTCAGTGAGTCCCGCACAATTGGTACCCCATCACTGAATTTCTCATAAGGCTGTTTTCTTTTAGAGTAAAATTTAGAGTCAACAGTTCTTTTTTTGGCACGCCTAGTGGGACCACTTAAAGTTCAAATAAAACTCTGAGCCAGTTTATGAGTCACAGGCCTTTTACCAAGAGTCAAACAACCTTGAGTCCCTGTCTACTCTTACCACCTCTTGTGACCATTTACTTGGCCATATCTTCATCCTCACAGAGTTTACCCGTCTTCCCTGCAGTCTCCCTCATAGTGATGGCACATATTCCCCCCATGAATTTTGTGACCTGGGATAATGGGAGCCCTCTTTTTCCCCCACACCTGCCCATGGTCTGGGGACCCATCTTTGCTGCCGCATTGAAAGTCATGCCCAAGTTCACTAGAGAATGTCATAAAACCCTTGGGGAACATTTGCAAGATGTAGCCATTGTCTGCACTGTCCATGGTATTACTGAATAGAATGTGGCCTTGAGATTGCTCGTAGCTTCTTTCAAGGGAAGAGATTTGGATTGGTTCAGATCTTTGGGTCCTAATACTATAGGAGATTGGGATCAGTTAGGCGACCACTTTTTCCAGAGATTCTCCGATAACGCTGACAAATCATCTTTGATGCACCAATTGATCACAACAATGAGAGCCCCTCAAGAAGCACTGACTGATTTCAATCTAATATTTCAGAGGACCTGACAAAGGATACCTCTATCCGCCCACCCTCTTGTGGATATGGAATTTGTATTCTACTTAAAAGCCTTCAATTTTGATATATCAGTGATGATTCGATCCCTAGGAGGCAATACTCTCCCGCAAGCATTTGACATAGCAGTCTAACCAAAAAATAATTTTATCAATATCGAAAAGCTCTCCCCTCACCCCATCATGCTAGTCTTTCCTAAGATATCCCCTCGAGTTCCCGAAGAAGCCTCTCCTAGCACATCTACCCCACAGTCTATGTACTTGTGTCCCATTCCCCCGCCATCATCCTTGGCCATCGAAGTTAGCGATATAAAGAACTTGCTGAGATCCTTCTCCAATGAGATTGTCAATCTAGAGAGAGCTCAAGTTCCGCCCGCCAGACCCCCTTTCCAACAGAACTTCCAAGGGAACTGACCTCCTTAGCAACATAACCAACATGCAAATCACCGCACTGAAAAGCTCACCCAACTGAATGGTCAAATAGTCCCAATCCTAAATCCATTGCAAACTATCTATCCAAACACTGTTAAAGAGATGGCAGTAGGTCAGAATAACCTTGTGGATGATACCAATTCCTAGTGTTTTCTATGTAACAATGCTCACGCTCTGAGGAATTGCCAGAGAGGAAATTTGTAGCAGAAAGTTGTAGAGCAAAGGAGTCTAGGCATGGCGCCAAATGAGTTTGTTTATACATCTCTGGGTATGGATAACACGTCTCTTGTTTCTCAAATGCAGGGCATGTCATTGCAACAAGAGGCAGAGATCACCCGAGATCAAGCACCATTTTCTTGGATGGAGGACGAGGGTACAGTGTTCACCAATGGAGCATCCACTTCAAAGGATAGAGCCCCCTTCGTGCAGTCAGATTATAACCTCCACTCCAAAAGGCATTTCACCAAGGAGAATACTAGCACTTCAGGATGAACACCCGCAGATAAAACTCTCGAACAACCGACGATTGGCCCTGCATATCCGAGGAAAGAATTCATCCCCTATAAGTTGAAAGAGCCAAAAGTACCAACACTCACAATAGTAGACATGGTGGAGCAAATAAAGAGAGCTTTGACTCATGTTTCCCTGTGGGATCTCCTGAGTTTTCCTGACCAGAAGAATCGACTGAAGGAAGCCTTGTTTGAGGGTGGGAGAGATGCAAGCGAGGATGCCACCAAATCTCCACGGATGAACGAAATGGGTTTCCAACCCACTACAGACAAGTCATGCTCTCCATTTGTGTTGACCAATGAGTTTTCACCTCCCAAGTCTCAACTAGAAGGTAAGCCCAAGATGAACCCATTTTATCTTACCCTTATAGTCGGGGATAAACTCTTGCATAATTCTATGATAGATTTCGGAGCTAGCACCACCATCATGCCTAAGCAAATCACCAAATTTTTGAATATCAAGTATAAACATTTAAATAGGGGGGTTATGAAACTTGATGGGAACAAGGTCTAGACCATAAGTCTTCTCAGAAGTCTCCCTCTGACTTTATTCGCATGTCCTAGTGTTACTGTATCCCAAAAAGTAGTGGTCATTGACATCTCGCTTGTTTTCGGGCTCTGCCTTTCTCGAGACTTCATTGTGAAAATAGGAGGCTACCTATCTTTAGATTGGTCCCACATCATCCTCCACACTCAGCATGGTGCCAAGCTCAAAATTCTCTTAGAACCCCTCCATGTCGAACATGTAGTGGACTAGGTCATGATTAATTTTGAGCCCACTCACACTTCTATATCAAATGAGGAGAGGAAAGTTGTAGAACTCCTGGAAGATGAAGAAGTGACTGGGGAGATTTCACCTGAACAGGAGGTTTTCCTAAATGAATTCATAAAATCTGATCCCTACTCCAACTACCATGCCATTGGCCTAGGTACCTATTGCATATTTGACAAAAACTAGGTCATCTCGAAGCTTACTAAAGAGCTATTTTCTGACGAGCAGTTATCTTCAGCACTATGGAGCCTACACTTCGATGGTGCAAAATGCAAGATAGGTTCTGGGCCCAGAATCTACCTCACCCCACCCTCAGGTGAGAAAATCTTGAAGTATTTTTGTTTACAATTTGCATGTTCTAACAATGAAGCAAAGTACGAGGGACTGATCCAGGGTCTGAGCTTGGCGGAAAGAATGGGAATTAAAAAGTTGAAGGTCTTGTGTGACTCCGAGCTGGTGGTTCACCAAGTTCGAGGGGTGTCTAATGCCAAACATGTCCGCATGAGATCCTACCATGCTAGAATTTGGGATTTAATCGAAAGCTTTGACACTTTCAATATTGTGAGCATTCCCCAGAAACTAAATGTTATTGTTGACCGGATGGCCATGATCGGATCACATTTTGATCCTGCCAAGGATTTACTCACTGGCTCCCAAGCAGTCTGTGTAGTCGTCTGACTAGCTATTCTCGATAATGATACTCACTGGCAGGTTTTCGAGAGCGACGAGAAGATCACATTATTCATCCAAAGCTCAGGAGAATTTGCAGATCAACTGCAACCTAAGGTGAAAGAGGCTTACAGAGATCAAATCATCCAGTTGAAATCCAACAAGCTTCCTAATGGTCTGATCACTTTGGAGAATTTGTTCGACCATGATGATGCCAAAAATGATAAACAGAAGCTTACAGCCAGCAAAGGAGATTATACCGAGATGTCAGTAGGAAATGGGAGAGTACTCAAAGTAAGAAAAGGCATTTCTCCTTTGGACCGAAAGATATTGGCCCAATACTGTGATGAATATGTTCATGTCCTGGCTTGGTCTTATGATGATTTAAAAGGTTATGATCCCAATGTCATTCAACATACCATTGAGCTCGCTGATGGAGCTAAGCCAGTTCGACAGAAGAAAAGGTCGGTCAACCCAAAGATCGAGTTGCTTATGGCTCAAGAGTTAAGGAAGATGATTGAATCAAGGATCATTTACCCTATAAAACATAGCACATGGGTATCCAATCTGGTGCCCATAAGGAAAAAGAATGGAGATATCCAGCTCTGTGTAGATTTCCGAGATCTGAATCAAGAATCTCTCAAAGACCACTATCCCTTTCCGTCAATGGAGCAATTACTGAGCATAGTGGTGGGGTTAGAAATGTTCTCAATGCTCAATGGTTTCTTGAGATACAACCAAGTCCTTGTAAAACCAGAAGATCAACACAAGACAATGTTCACCACCAAATGGGGAATGTTCGCATACCAGAAGATGTCTTTTAGGTTGTCAAATGTCAGAGAAAATTTTCAAAGAGCTATGGATTTGGCCTTTAGAGAGCTCATCAATAAGGTTATTTTGATATACTTGGATGACCTGACAATGTTTTCTAAACACCGAGAGGATCATTTTGATCATCTCGAGCTAGTTTTCCAAAAATGCCTCGAATTAGGGATTTCCCTAAACCCAAAGAAATGCATCTTTGGTGTCCCTCAAGGCATGCTACTTGGACATATAGTGTCGAAAGAAGGTGTTTCCATCAACCCAAACACAGTCAAGGCCATAAAAGACCTCCCCCTTTTGGTCAATAAAAAAGGAGTCCAGTCCTTTCTAGGAAAGGTCAATTTTGTCAGCTGTTTTATTTCTGATTTTGCCAGAATTATAAGGCCCATCACCTTAATGCTCAAGAAGGATACACACTTCAAATGGACTCCTGAGGCTAAAGGAGCTTTTGATAGAATCAAATATTCTATATGTTGAGCCCCTGTGTTGTCTAACCCGGATATGTCAATGGACTTCATAATGTACGTTTTTTCTGGTCAATATAGCATTGCCATGGTCCTAACCCAGAAAGACGCCGAAAAGGGAAGTGAACATCCTATAGCCTTCCATTCAAAGACCCTCAAGGAATATGAGGCCAAATATAAATTTGTTGAAAAACAGGCCTTGACGGTAAAGGGACTCAATAAATTCAGACATTTCATTGCCTGCAATAAAACCATGATGTACGTAGCTCATCCTGTAGTTCGAGAATACATCATGGAGGGCGACATCACTGAAAAGAGGGCTAACTGGATCACTAAGATCCTAGAGTACGATGTTGACGTCAGGCCGACCAAGCTTGTTTGCGGCAAGGGCATATGTGAGTACATAGTTCAGGGGTGTGAACCTCGCGAAGACAAAATGACCGCATAAGAGGTCGTTATGCTTTTGCCCAAGTTTCCAAAAGCATGCTAGATGGAGGCTAGGAAGCAATTCATAAAGACCAGGGTTTTTCCTGAGGACCTCCCTCCCAAAAAGAGCAGGTTCTATATAGTCCAAAACAACAGTTTCCGCTTGATAGATGAAGTACTTTTCAAAAGGAATTTTGATGGAGTCTTGCTCCGCTATGTAGATCAAAGACAAATGGATAAAATTCTACATGAATTTCACTATGGTTCATCAGGAGGCCACTTCTCCGCTCCCACAAGAATTATCAAAATTACCCATGCTGGATATTTTTGGCCTTCCATGTTTAAAGATGTGCACAATTTGGTAAGAGAATGGAAGGAGTGCCAGTATTATACTGGTAGAGGCAGAAAAGAAGCAATGCCCCTCAGGCCTGTGTTAGTAGAAGAGCCTTTCGCCTAGTGGGGACTTGATTTCATTGGGATGATCAATCCCCCAAGTTTGGCCAGACACAAGTGGATCCTGACTGCCACTGATTATTTTACGAGATGGTCCAAAGCCATTCCTTTAAAAAATTCATTAGAATGTGAAGTTCTGGCTTTCTTGGAAGACCTAGCGTGTCGATACAGTTCTCCCAAAACCACCATATCAGACAACGCATGTGCATTCATCGGCTTGTGAATTACCCAATTCACCCTCAATAGAGGTATCTATCTCAAAACCTCTTCTAACTACTACCCTCAGGGGAATGGACTCGTTGAGTCCACCAACAAGAGCTTGATCAAGATTATCAAGAGGATAGGTTCAGAATATAAGAGGGAGTAGCACCATCATTTGAGAAGAGCATTGTGGGCAGATCGAATAACTCCCAAGTAGGTCCTAAAAAATTCCCCAGATAAGTTGGTTTATGGGAAGGATGTGCTTTTTCCTACCTCTTTAGAGATCTGAGCCCTATAGCTACTTAAGTCTATCAAGGTGGCAGAAAATGGCCCCGTGACTGTAAGATTGCAAGAAATTATGGAGCTGGAAGAGGCTAGAGAGATAGCCTTCACAACTCTCTAGGAGAGGCAGGAAACCATCAAAAATTGGTTTGACAGTAAAAAGATCTCTAATACAGTTTTTAGCCCTGGAGATCTCATGTTGAAGTACAATGAAAGGGCGACCAAGCCCGGCTAACACGCCAATTTTGATTGTTTGCGGGAGGGTTCTTTCCACATTTTAAATTGCAGGGGTGTTAACGCATTTGACCTCAAAGACATGAAGGGAGACCCCCTCTGGATCCTTTTTAATGGTTTCCACCTTAAGCCTTTCTATTAAGATTTCTTCCTCCCTAAATGTATATATTGTAAATAGTGGTTTTGCATGCCTTATTTATTTTAATTATTCTCAGTCATATCCAGGAAAGGTAATAGAAATTATAAAATATGCCATGATTGAACATAATTTTTTTTTTAGCGTATTATTCATTTTGTTTTTCTTTTACATTAAAGAGCAAGGCTTTTGTCCCCCTCCTATTTTTTACAAAATCCAAGCTACAAGGTGGGCCATCACTGGTTCATTAATCTTCCTCTTCCTCATCATCCTCCATCAGAAAGTCTGGGTCTCCACTATCATCAGGAGCGTCATCCTCCTCCGACCACTTGTGGTCGTAATCACCTCCAGGCACCCCAACCATAAAGATAACAACCAGATTTGGTTGTATGTGTGGCGTCAGGACCCAAGGGAAGATATAGTCCCTAAAATCAGAATACCATTCGGTCCCTTCAAGGACATGGACTATCATATGGACCTGCAAGAGGAATTTTGTAGCAAGCTCGATGCTAAATCAATGAGAAGATAGTGTCATCGTCTTCAGACCACCGACAAGCAGATGCCAAGGTACTTCATCGCCAGATGAAATAAAATGTCTTAGGTCAGACGATAAAGGGAGCTCCCTGAAAGGGACATGATATGTAATTACCTCCAATCTGCCCAGATAGTCTTGGAAAAAGAGAGCCTTGGTAAGCTGCAAAGCTAGTGGCCCAGACAGACCGCAATCTAGCAGTGAGGCTATGAAGGGCGAGAAAATATCCATGCACATGGTATCGATTTGCATTGTTGATGAAGTCCTCTCTGAGCACCCACTTAATAGCAGCAATTATCAAAGGATTCTTCCATCGCGTCATCAGCTGCTGCCTCCGATCAGAGATATTTCCAAGGAAAGCGACGTGCGCTTTACTGCTGACAAGCCTAACGGGAGTATGCATGGTTGAAGAAACTCTATCGTTGAAGCTAGCACTATACAAAAGAATGTCTAAAAATACATATTTATAGAAAAATTGCAGCTCGCGATGACAAATGCTTGAGGTGCCAACCTTCCCAAACTCCAATTCTCCTGCCATTTTTCCTTTAATTCACACAAGGGAATGAGCCTAGATTCAGAGTTGGCAATGTATTGCTAGGAACCCCAAAGACGGAGTCTATGTAAGCAAATTCACACATATGTGCAGGTACATCACATTTAAAACTCAACCTCCACAAGACTGTCTCAACCTGCACAAGTTTCACTGCCTGTCGATTCTCTCAGTTAAAGAAAAGATCTGTTCGAACATGCCTTTTCTCTCAAGCAGATTCAAGTAACAATGGGTTAACTAAACACTTTCTTGGAAAGCAGGAATGGTAGCACTCATCCTCCTCAGGAGTTTATTGCAACTGCAAAATGAGTTGGCACGTGTGTAGGTGGGTACTTGCCATTAAGCATTCGCTTTTGCAAAAATCTAGGCACACAGTGCATTTAAAGAGCAAGGTTACCCTCTCTTTTTCATCTCATTATGATTTTGTAACCTAAGTGCTCTTTTCTCTCCGAGTTTTTGAAAGTTTGGTAGAGGTAAAGTCATAGCGTGAAAATGGAGGCTGAAGCAACATCCTCAGGCTCTACTCATGGAGGATTCTGGGTGAACATTTTTAGAGAACTCTTGTATTCTTCGTATGCCATCCCTCCCAAAGAAGAGTACCCAAGAATGAAAGTCAAGGCAAAGACGGTCACCCAAAATACATCCACTATGCTGGATTCCTTTGAAAACATTTTCGATCTAGAGGTCCGCAAGCAGCCCAAGAACCTCAGAGAGGCCACATACAACAAAATGCTTCACCATATAGCAGAATCATAGTCAATGGTGGTTCGTTTCTGGGGTAGTGGTGCACCCCAATTTGTGGTCCCCATGGTTCCATATTGTCCAGAGCTCATAGCGGTCTACACCAATGTTTTCAACCCCACCACCTGTTCTATCAGTGGCTCTTCCTTGAAGGTGGTAATCTCTCCAGAAGCCGTTAGGAATATGATGTGCTACCCTATCTTTGAAGGGATAGAGGTATTCTCAGAGAGTTCAATGGAAGAGTTCTAGAATACCAAGAGAGATGCATTGACCTTTTTCCAGACCACACTCAGCCGGAGTCTGTCTTCCGGGCTTTCAAAGTTCCCACTGTCATATAATGATCTAAAGCATGATGAACTCAAGGATATTTCTTCTACCCTTACCTGGCTGTGTGGTTATGATAATGACCGAGACATTACAACTGCAATGATGGGTTTTATTTTTAAGTGCAGGAAGCAGAGAGAGTCCTTTCATTTTGACTTCTCAATTGCCATAACCAGAGCCATGGTGAAGCAATTATCAAATTTTCTGCAATTACAACGCTTCAGGTTTTCCTCAGTCTTGGTCCATTTGCTCCTGCATTAGAATGAGGCTTTCTTCAGCCAGCACATGCAGTTGGTGACTTGTGATGAATTAGGAAATAGGATGCCCGTGTCAGCTTGGACACCCATGTTGTTGGCCTCTTTCGATGCATATCAATTTTCGGACATTTTCTTGACTCCCGCGCTTAAAGATATTGGTTCAATCCTTAATGAACCATTATCCCACTTCTCTCAAGTCCAGATGAACTGGGTGCAGAATGAGCGCCCTCCCTATGATTGGTTCATAGGTTGTGATTTTTATTTTGTTTGAGTGCATGGGTTTTTCAAGGTGCCTTTTCGTCTTCCCGTCCATGTTACCGAGAGGACCCTAGCTCTGGAAATCGTGTGACAATTGGTGAGGATTGAGAGAGCCATTGGGGTGGGTAAGCATGATACCTCCATCTCCGAAGATCACAAGGCCATTGGACCAATCACTCTAGTGAGGAGAAACATCGTGGAAGAGGTCCTAATGTCTAAGATAGCACAGCTTGGGCTGGTAGTGATCGACGACTCCTAGAGCTATGACCCTGACGGTTGCCTTAGTAAGAGAAAGAATGCAGTAAAGCATGAGCCACAAAGCTCATGGGAGGGGCGTACAAACCCTCAGGTTGATGACCCAGGTTTGTATGTGGGTCTTGATGATTTCCCTATCCTTAAGCGCCCCCTGTGGTTGAGTTTCTATTCAGTCTTGCAGAGGTACAACCCCGCAAAGCCTATTCCTTAGACAATGTTAGAAAGTATGAAAGCGGAAGCCTGACCTAGGAGAAAGAGGAAAGACTTTTGGATTTATCGGCAAAAAGCAAGTCAATCTAGAGTTAATATTGGAAATGCCCTTACGACAAGTGCTTCGAGAGAGAATGGTGTTAGCTAAATAAATCCAATGAAGAGATAGGTGACAGTTCCCCATGTGGGGACTCATCCCCCAAGGTGGCCCCATGATAGGAGGTAGAGGTTATAAGTGTCGAAGAGTAAGATCTAGAGCCTCAAATCCTCCTCCCTCTAGCTAGTTCCGCTCACAAGCCTCGTTCCTAGGATGTTAAAAGATAGGCCGAGAATAAATCGTGTGACTCCCCTCCAAGGAAAAGGCAGTACCTAAGTTCAGCAGAGAGGAGTTCGCATTCTCAAACTCTAGGAGTGCCCCCAGATCTGCAGCAGTCGATGACTTCCATGGCTCAGGTACATCCTTCTTTATCTTTGTCTCCTGCTCAAGTTGTTTCCTCTATTGTCCCTCTTGCCACAATGCAAACCTAGGTACCTACTGCCCTTACATTGGCACCCGCCGGGATGCTGGTCGAACCCCAAGATATATTCCTGTAGGCTTCCATCCCTTTATCGGCCCCTACCTTCACCTCCATAACTTTTTCCATGCAGATGTCTGAAGCAACCTTCATGTCGTGTAAGCTTAGTTTTGGAGAGTCCACTCCCCCCCAAATCATGGGGTCAGCGTCCATGATTCCTTTTCCATATGGAGCCTCTCCTTTCGTCCCATTGTTTTTGCCATCAACCCTTGCCGAGCCTATTCAGAACACTTTGGATGAGCCTATTTCCCAGTTTCCCTTTGCAGTTCCCCCTGGCGTAGCTTTCGCAGGCTAGGCTATTGATAACCTAGATGATTTCCAGTAGCAAGTCACCTATTCATGATTGCTCGCATCGGTAAGATGAGAAAGCAAAAATAAAAGGAAGGTGCCCATCTAGCCCATCCACACCTACAAATGCATTTCAGCAAAGAGAAAGATTGTCTCTTCTTTGCAAACCTTTTCCCCAAGGTCGACAAGTCAAAGTCCCAAATGAGACCAAATGACTATGCCTTGCATGCTATTGGCGCCAACCTTCAAAATGCTATGACATTTGACAAGGTGGAAATGATGGAAGAAACTTCAAAGGCTGTGTCTTTAGATTTCATCAGGAAGACCTGTTGCCTGGAGAAAGTACAAGTGGAGAATACACATCTCTGAGAGTCCCTGACCCAACAGAGGAAGGAAGAGAAGGCACAAAGCTCAAAAATTAATCGCTTGTAGGGTTTGTTGACGCAAGCCAATTCAGAAAAGGGAAAGTTGTAGTCAACCCTTAATAATGTGACCACCCAATTGAAGGGCCAAGAAGTGATAAGGAGTGCGGCCTTAAAAGAATTGCAGGAGAAAGACCTGGAGATCCAGTAGCTAAGGGAAGCTTTGAGAGATGCCACCCAAGTATAAGTTTAGCTGCGCAAAAAAGTCCATCCAAAAGAAGATTACGTCTGGTAGCTGACTGATGCACAGATTATGCTCTCAGACAAGAAAGCAAGGTTTGAATAAGAGCTCCAGAGCAGGGAGGATAGTCTAGAATTTTTTGAAAGGAAATTCCTAGACATAGAAGTTTTGTTGCAGCAAGAACGGGATCGTACAATGCAGCTCTAGCAAGTAGTGCAAGATGGAAGCGCCAAGATCCTTTCTTTGGAAAGCCAGGTGATCATCGAGAAAAATAGGTGCAAAGAGTTGCAATATGAAGTAGCTTCCAAGAGCGAAGAGGTTTTGCAGTTGCTAAATATTCCTCCCCCTGCATAGGTTTCTCAGGATTTTTCATCAATTCTAATCAAATTGTATGTTTCCCATTGGGAAAGAATTAAGCAGTATAGCCCCTCACTGCAGCCCGTGTTGAGATTAATTAGGGAAGTGCAATCCCTCTGCATCGGGATGGGAGCCCTGGTCAACAACTCTATGGTCATCCTCAGTTCTAAGATCCCCATGGCTCAGGACCTAATCCAAATGTTATACGCAACCCAAGATGAAAAATTGAGAGAAAAGGGGATAAAAGACCACTGACAACTGATCAAGATGATGAATATTTTCATCAATCATCATAGGGTGAGCATGCATTTAGCAGTGACACTTGAGCCCTTGCAAATATTCATCCTATATATCAAACAACATGTAGAGAGGTTTATCTCATCAGGCCTACCTTCTCCGTTCCCTCCGGATGGTTCTGTACTAGGGGTAGAACAAGTATTAAGTCAGGTCGAGCATTTGCAATAGGATAGATCTTTCATTCAGTGCCTGAGTGATCCCGTCTCCATGGAGGAGGTTGAACGTCTCCTGCACCCCTTAGCTCAACTTTACACACTCCTGAAATTAGTCCATGATGAACCAGTCGGCTTGCCTTTTGATGAAATTACCTGCCTGGATCAACATTATCAGAATCTAGAATTGCAAGTGTTGCCCCCTGAAGAAGATTGGACCTCCCTACAGCAGGTTTTTGATCTGCTCCACCCCATTCTGGCATGAAGTCTAGTCTCCAAACCAGCAATTTTGGGTTCTCGTATTCCATAGGCAGAATTCCCCCTTTTAGTCGCCAAGAAATGTTCACATTGTTTTCAGTTAAAGTGCACAGGCAAATTTTTGATCGGGATACTTCTTTTCTTTCTTTAGCTTTCTAGTTGCGCTCGACGTACATGCCAAGTGTCATCTAAGCATTGCCTCGATGGCCCACATTTTACATTTCAAAGTCTCAAAGAGCACAGAGGTGACAAATGGATCGGTTCTGGTGACTCAGCTTTTCTTTTGGGCCCCACCTTGTGGTTTGAGAAAGATGGAGACACTTGGCATCTCTGCGGTGTTGGTAATATTTTTATTGGGAGGCTCCTCTGAAGAGGTTCCCTTGAGCTTCCGTGTGTCCTTTAGTGTGTGTGGTCTACCAGTTAATGCCACGAGATGGCTTTTTTGTTCAGGCGGGTATGAAGATCATCATGACTGGGTGGGAGTAACAACTTCGTAGGCCGTTATGCTGGGTGTTTTCTTGCGGAATGCCACGACATGGTTTTTCTATTTCTCAGGTGGTTGTGCTTGGCTGGCGGATGTTTAGGCTGTTGGCAGAGCTGTGGGCTCTATTTATGCTTGTTTTTTCCCTATTATGGGGGTTAAGAACTTTTAGAAAGAAACAATTAAGTTTTCTTAGTTATAATTTTTGGCCTTTTAGCTATTACTGTTTTCTAAAGAAGGTTAATCAAATTGTGCCCGCGACCTTTGTGATGCCTCTTTTTAGCATGCTTTGGTGGTTTTCTGTGCTTTCTATTGTGATTCTGATAACTTTGGAAATATATATCTAAGACTTTTTCGATTAAACTATGTTTTGCACTTGTTATTTGGTAGATGCATGATTGATATTTCTTTATGTTGCAAAGGAATTTTGATTGTATCTTAGTTGTGGTTCTGTCCGGATATGTAGATTGTTGAATGGACTTTAAAACTGCATGTCTTTGGGTTTTATATGCTGTTAATGTTTTTATAAAATGCTCTGGCGTATCGCCTCAGTAGTTTAGATCTTGTTATTTCAAGTTTCCTTCTCCCTTTTTCTCAAAACCATAAGGAAGAGATGACTTCTTAATCCTGAAGGTCATTTAGTGAGTCCAGTGCAATTGGTCCCCCATCACTGAATTTTCCATAAGGTTGTTTGATTTCAGAGTAAAATTTAGAGTCTATAGTTGTGATAGGCATGGATTGGCTTGAGTCTCATCATGCTAGTATTGACTTTCATGGCAAGAGGGTGCAGTGTTTTGATGATAGTGGGAAGAGTGTGGTGATAGTGGGTGTGCGACAACCTATTTCTCTTCACATGATTTCTACTATGCAGTTGAAGCGGTGTGTGTGGAAGGGTTGTCAGTTATTTGCAGTGAGAGTGGTTGATTTGGATGAAGGAGGTAATTGTGATGATCTCCTTCGTCATCATCCCATCTTTCAGGAGTTTTCAAATGTTTTCTTTAGTGAGATTCCAGGTATGTCATCGAAGTGAGATATCAATTTTTGGATAGATTTGGTCTCGGGAGTAGAGCCTATATCTAGGACTTTGTACCGCTGGATGACTACTCAGGAGTTGAGTGAGTTAAGATTACAGTTGGAGGAGTTATTTTCTAAGGGATTCATATGCCCCAATGTCTCTCCATGAGGTGCATTGGTATTGTTTGTGAAGAAGAAAGATGGATGTCTTAGGTTATGTATTGATTATAGACAACTTAATGAGGTGATGACAAAGAACCGATATCCTTTGTCAAGGATTGATGACTTGTTTGACTAGATTAAGGATGCAAATATCTTCTCTAAGATAGATATTAAGTTCAGATATCACCAACTGAGGATTCATGAGGTGAATATTCATCATACAACATTCCGCACTAGATATGGACACTATGAGTTCACAGTGGTACCTTTTGGTCTCACTAATGCTCTATCGATTTTTATGAGCTTGAATGAATAATGTTTTCAGGACATATCTCGACAGGTTTGTGCTTGTATTCTTGGATGATATATTGTTTTCTCAAGATCAATGGAGGAGCATGGGGAGCACATGAGGTAGGTTTTGTAGTGTCTTCGAGATAAGCAGTTATACACCAATGTGGCGAAGTGTGAGTTCTTCTAGACAGAGGTGAGATATCTTGGCCATGTCATATTAGAGAGGGTGTCGTAGTGGATCCCTTTAAGATTCAGGCTATAGTGGATTGGCCAGCACCCACTAATTTGGGCAAGGTTTGTAGCTTCATGGGACTTGGAGGTTATTATCGCAAGTTTGTTCAGGATTTATTGAGGATTGCTCACCCTATTACTTCTCTTTAGAGGAAAGGGAAGAAGTTTGTGTGGTCAAATTAGCGTGAGATGAATTTTTGGATCCTTAAGGAGTGTATGACTAGTGCACCTATTTTATCAGTGCCGGATACTTTGAGTGATTTTGTGGTGTGTACAAATGCATCCTTGGAGGGTCTTGGAGCAATTCTTATGTAGGAGGGAAAAGTAATAGTATATGAGTTGTGTAAGCTCAAATATCATGAGTTAAATTACCCTCCTCACAATTTAGAGCTAGCGGTTGTGGTTCATGCTTTGGTTCATCATAGGCATTTCCTTCTTGGGAATTAGTTCGAGCTGCATAGTGATCACCATAGTTCGCAGTACATTTTCACACAACCGAACTTGGATTCTAGGCAGCAGCATTGGAAAGAGTTCTTGTGTGAGTACGATTTTGAGGTGAGATACATTTAGGGTAAGGAGAACATGGTAGTGGATGCCTTGAGTCGTAGGAGGCATGAGGTTTTAGTGATGACTTTCAGTGTAGATTTGAGGAGTAGGATACTTAGTGCCCTTTCTTCAGACAGTTGGTATCAAGAGGTCAGAGCAGAGATTGCATCAGGGAGATCTTTGGATGGCAGATATGCAGGTTACTCTTTAGAATCTGATAGTCTTCTTAGACATTTGGGACATATATATGTTCCACCTTCAAATGATCTTTGAGCATTGAACTTATCAGAGGCTCATCATGCACCTTACTCGACACATCCAAGTGTCAAGAAGATGCACGCAGATTTGTGAGAGTTGTATCATTGGGTAGGCATGAGGAGAGATATAGTGGATTTTGTGTCATGTTTCTTAGAGTGTCAACGTGTGAAGGAAGACCACTAGCATCCAGTAGGTTTGTTGCAGTTGAACCTAGTTCCAGAGTGCAAATGGGATATTATATCTATGGATTTTATCGTTGGATTGCCTATGTCTTCACATCATCACGATGTTATCACTGTCGTCATTGATAGGTTGACCAAGGTGGCACATCTCTCTCTGATCAGATCTTGATGCACAACAACAACAATAGTGGCTTGTGTTTATATGGAGGAGATAGTGAGATTTCATGGTATTCCTTGATGAATTATATCAAATCGTGATCTAGTGTTCACCTCAGCATTGTACTTTCATTCAACATGATTTAGGAGCACAACTATACTTTATTTTGACATATCATCTCAAGACATATGGTCAGACTAAGAGGTTTAATCAAGTGTTGGAGGACATGTTGCAAATGTATGTAATGTATTAGTAGTCTAGATGGGAGGATTACATTCATTTGGTGGAGTTTCCCTATAACAATGGCTATCATAGTTCGATCGACGTGTCCCCTTTTTAGGAATTATATGGTTCACCATCTTGGACACCCTTGAGTTGAGATCACTTGGAGGATAGAGTACTCCTTGGTTCAAAGATGATTGCAAGACATGGAGCAGTAGGTGAGACGTATTAGAGAGCATTTGATAGCGGCATAGGATAGACAAAAGAAATATGCAAGTGCTCATTGTGTGGACAAGCAATTTTTGTTAGGAGACAAGATGTTTTTGTGAGTGTGTTTGCGAAAGAGTCCTATCCGTTATGGAAAAGGCTCTAAGTTGGCACCTTGATTTGTTGTATATTTTGAGATTTTAGAGAGGATTGGTCCTATAGCATATCACCTTGTCTTGTCGCACAACTGGTTTCGTATCCATGATGTGTTTTATGTGTCTGTTTTGAGACCTTATTATCCTAATACATCACATGTTTTGGATTGGCATTCATTGTAGGTTGAGCACAGGCAACTTTATTTGGAGCCCGTGCACATTCTTTAGCATCGAGAGTTGACCCTCAGGGGTTAGGACATCGAGAAGGTAAGGGTCCATTGGGATTTGAGTGATGATACTTCGATGACATGGGTGGATGCTATACAGATGAGAGGGCTTTAACCCTATTTATTCTAAGGCTTCCAAGAGTAAGCCTAGGCAAACGGGGGTGGGGGAGGATGTAGTGTCCCTCCTAGACTCACATTATGATGCATGCAATAATAGACTTGTTTAGACTCATGGTTGATGTTTTGATGTTATTTAATCGACACTTATGATCTTATTTAGACTCTCGATGCTTATTTTTGATGATGGGTATTTGATATGACTCATGGTATTGGATGACTTATATGATTGATGTTACATTATAGATTTCTTGATAGATGGATTTACATTGGATTGATTATATGCACTTGATATTTCTATGTGGACTATATGCTGTATAATGTTATGATAGTTCTAACCCATATTTCATGGTTATGGTTTCATGTGATGGTTGTGCAAATGTCTTCATGAAAGAGATGATACCTTATCACTGATGCAGAGGTTTTAGGTCCTTTCTCAAATATCAATTGGTATTACACTTTGGTCTTCAAACCCCAAGGGTTCACTAGGTTTCCTTCCACACAAAGTCCCTTCAAAGCACCAAAACTTGATCCCAACTTCCACAAATTGAAACACCAATTCCTAGGGTCTTCTCACACTCTATAAAATATGACTCAATAGGTTCTACACATCCAATCAATTGGTTCACTTACTAATCCTTACCTGGGTAACTAGGTAGGCCAATTCCTAGTAGCCCTATTCAGTGGGTAATCTGCCCTTTACTCAAACTTATTCCAAAAAAATTGACAAAAAAATTGCATTTCCAGATACCCTTTTTGCATTTACTTAACATATGTAAAAATAAGATATTGTTCTTTTGGACCAACTGTACGGACCAATACCCTACTATTGCACATTTAGGCCTAATTAGGCCACTTTTACAAAGAAAGTACCAACATATCAACTCCCCTCAATTAAAAAAATTAAAAAAGTCTTAGGTCAGGTCTCAAATAAAAGGATTTTCATGTTTTTTTGGGCAGCCACTCTCATTTGATACGTCAAACCCTAAACCCTCCTATTTAGGACTTCAAAACTAGGGCCTCAAATCCACTCTTCCAATCACTTCCAGAACTTCTCCTTCTGAATTAACCATGTATTTTTAATGTAATAACATATTCCATACTCAAATATTTCCCTCATTAAGGCCAAACTCCTTCTGCTACACCTATGCCACCATTCCCATGCACCTTTCACACACAAACTTGCACTCAAAAGATGATCACCCTTCATGCCAACTCCATCCCTACACTTTTACCTGCATGTTAGTATATAATACACCATTAGGGACTAATTAATAAAGAAAAAAAAAATACATAAAGAGGAATGAGCCCTAAAACTTCATTTTGACTCCCAAATCAACACAAACAAGCACCTACAACACTAGTTTTGGGACAATCAACTATTTATGCACCAAATGAATTGATTAAACCTTCCAAATGAATTTAAATCATTCTCAGAACATATAAAAAATTCCTTTCAAAGAGTCCATATCAAAATGAAGAGATAAAACAATAATACGTTTCAGATTTCACTCATGAATGCAAGGAAAAATGTTGAATTTTATTGCAGCAGTTTGGTATTACAAAGACCAATCTTCAAAATAAACTCCAGAAACCTCTCCTCACATGGGAAGGAGGTTTTTAAATGTATTTTTATCCCCCAAACCAAAATAATTCCCATAACTACCCAAGAACCAACTAACCTTTGGAAATCCACCATTTTGAAATTGCAAAAATTGACAATTTTTGACATAACTAGAAAAACTTTCTCAACTTGACTTTATGACATAAAAAACATAACCTAATGACTTAAACATATTTAAAATACTTGATGTACCCCAAATTGACACCTAATATGCCTTCATAACATTTATTACATAAATTTTCTCATTTGACAACATTGACACAATTTTGACACAACTAGATAACTTGACTCAACTTGACTCAACCATGACAAATATTGGCTTTACATTCCTTATTACATTGTTTTAGGTCTCAAATGACCCTCATTACATCCATCGATGCCTTATAGACATGTTAGACCTTATAGGCCCCTTAGGTGCTCCTGCACCAATCACTCATTGCGAGCATGATATGGTGTTGTGATTCTCTTTTCACTTGCCTCTTTATTATGATGTATATATGTTGTATATGTATTGTATTGTATTTAGTGGTTTATATAGGTTTGTAGGTACCAGATAGCGACTCCACCTGGTCTCATAGGTTTGAGCATCTCCTACCCCAATGGCAAGTTGTCGGAAATGGCATGTTTATTCCTCACACACTCTAGGCTTAAGTCGTCACCTTGTTAGTTGAGTCATGCTAGAATTGTCTTGTGGCACATTGTGGTCATTAGGACCCTTGTCATGTGGTCTTGTGTGTATGATTGTTTAATTAAATTAATAATTGATTTTATTTATAATTTATTATGTGGCTAGATTAAGGTATTAATATCACTTGATGATTTATTATTTATCTTATGTTTATTTTATTCTTTATATTTAATTTAGATGATTTATTGATTTATTGTTTAAATGGTTATTTATTAATTATTTATTGTTTATTAATGTCTCCTTATGTTGGTTTGATTTTATATTTATTTGGATCCTATTGGCAATAGCTTTGATTTATTTAATTTGTTTTTTTATTAATTGGTTTCGATTTATTATCTATTATTTCTTATTCATTTATTATTTATTTAATTGTGCCTTTGGGATTTGTTATTGTTTATGGTTTATTATTATTATTTATTTGTTGTTATTAAATTTATTTATGTTGTTAGTTCAAAGGCTTTAATATTTAATTTGGGTAAATGATTAATATTGCCCATGTTTTTTTTATTTATCTATTGGTTTTGATTTATTATTCCATTAATTTGTTTTTACCCCCTCTTGGTTAATTAAATATTATAAAAACTACCTATCCCATCTTGCTATTGGATGAAGTAATTGGGGTAAGTAAATAATATAGTTTTATTTTATTTTACTTTTTATTTATTATTATTATTTTTTTTTGGGGGGGGGAAGTATGAAATATAGTTTTTAGGAATATTTCTGTTGGCCGATGGTTTCTATAGTTTATGTTTTGATTTTTATAAATTTGGGTGCTTGTGCATTCACGGGGGTTGATTGGTCGACTTCTTGGAGATTGCTTTGAGTTGTTTGAAAGATTCTTTCTTGGGTTTTGATTTTGGGGAGATTTGGAAATGAATGACTATTCTATTATCAGCTATTGGGAAGAATATTTTGGGAAAAAAATTATATATGATTTTATGAATCCGTGTGTGTGCATTGTCAAAAAAGGGCATTTGTGTTTGTTGCTATGTTGATTTGGATTTTCCTGTGAATGTAGTGTGGTTTTGATTTGGAGTTATTTGAGGGCTTATTGGTCTTGTGTATCATGTATTAGGATCTCCTTGTATCATTTGTTCCCCTGATTGAAAGTTTAGGGAGGGGTTGTGTATGTGTCTCAGTTTATGCAATGTATTGTCGGTGAGTGTTGATTAAATAATGTAATTGAGACTCATTGGCCTTAGTAAAAGCTTTATTTTGGGTTTTCGGGCTTTCTGGACTGATTTTGTCCCTTTGTGAAGTGTGTGCTCAAATGTGAGAAAGTATGGATCATTTTGGGTTCCATTTTTTAAGTTTTCCATGTCCTATTATAAAAGCACTAAAAGAATGAACAAAAACGCCACTTTATGCAACAAAAGAACTACTCTAGGTGACAAAAGTGTCATTCTGGTATCAGGGAGTCTTTTTGTCCGTTTTGACCATTCTAAGTTGCTTTTTCCAATTTGTCTTGGCTCCAGAGGCTTTTTTATGATGTGTTTGAGATTTTTGGGGCACGGTGCTATTCATATTTGATGTATTTGAATTCATTTGAGTTTTGGTCATAATTTTTGTACTTGATCATTGAGGTTTTGTAATGTTTCTCCAACAAGTTGAGTGAATCCTTGTTGTTTGAGGATGGAATTGTGTTGCTCCAATGAGAGGATATGTTGTGCCTTGTTGTAGAGGTTTATGTGAAGATATTGCCATTATGTTTTGCTTTTATTATTGTACATTTATCCTTTTTGAGACTTCTTGACTCTTGTTGTAATTTGACATTGTGAGCTATATGGCTTGCTATTTGATGTATGGTTCATAGTGGATGATTGTGGCTATCATTATGATTTTGAATTGAATGTTCATGTGATGTTATTATTGTGTTCACCCTAAGGTCTTGGCATATGGTTAGGGGGAGTGGGCTTTCATTTGACGACCAAGGTTGAGTGAGATAGGTGGCTAAGTGATTCCTTGTTGGATGCTTAGAGTTTAGATTGCTAGGGCACATTGAAAGTTTTCTTGATATAAACAAGTGATAATATTAATAATTAATTGATTGGGTTGAGATTCACTTAATAAGATAATAATTGATTTGAGGCCATTAAGATGGTAAGCTAATCTCCCTTGTTTTCAAATAGGTCAAGATGACTCCACATGTCTATCAAGGGATTGGTATTACCCTTCTATGTTAGGGTAGCCTGTATGTGTATCAGGAGTATGGATATGATATTCTTTGTGAGGATAGAATGCATGACTACCATGGGTATGGATTGACCTTCTTTGTGAGGATAGAACGTAATGACCTATCTATCAAGGTTTGGCATTATTCCTTTCTTCATGAGGATAACATGTGAGAACTAAGATGCATGGATTTTCATCAGTCTGGTGAACTTCACAAAGATATTTTGTGATCCAAATTGATGAGTGAGGTTGCTACTCAAGGGGAGTAGTTATTGTTGGTGTTCATTGTTGGTTCAGATGTACGGATTTGTGGGGAGAGAATCCTAATTTCCGAGCCTTTGTCATTGATGTCAAAGGAGGAGAGAAGCATGTGAAAAATCTCTATGGGAGAGAAGAGAATTTTGAGATTTGCGATTTGATTTGTTTGTCTAAGGGGGAGTTGATCCTTGTGATTTTGAGGGAGATTGTTGTGAGTTGATTTCTTTCTTTGAATTGATTGTTTTTCACATTCATATGGTGCCATCAATGCCAAAGGGGGAGATTGTTAGACATTGGTTGATGTGTTGTCATTGATGTCAACACATTTTTTTGTGTATTCCAGTGTTGCAGTTTGGTTGAATGAGTTGGTTTAGCATGTATGTTGTAGATGAGTTGATGCAGATTAAAGGGTTTTTGGTATGTTGTCAGTAGATGGTTCATTACCATTTGTAGAGGTCCACATGTTGATGTGATCGAGTTATGAGATCCGATATTAAGGATGTTATTCAAATATTCATGTTATTTGGTGTTTTGGTTTGTGCTTCATATTGCTCTGGAACTATAATATTTTTAGCTGCGGATGTGTGGGATGTATTATGGACGTTGATGTGTGTTCTCAGTTTGAGTAGTTCATGATTTGGAAATACACAAGCGAATCTTTTAGGTTGACAATCAGTTATGTCGGTGTTCTTGAGCTCTAGGTAGAGAGATGATGATGATTCTAGTGATCCGAGTTGTTGTGGTGCAATTCACATTGCTTATGAATATATCTAGATCATGTTCTATGTGTATTGGTGGTCTGCATTGATTATTGTGTGCATTATTGAAGATTTTATTTGTGTAGTGATGTTCTTCTTATTATGCAACATTCTTGGTGGATGTAGCATGATGTGGATGATTGAGGCATAATACTGGTTCCCACTTTTTGACCAACTTTGACACTTAGATGAACATTTTGCAAAAAACCTTCACTTTCCGACACCTATAACTTTTAAATCATTAAGAATTTGAAGATGATGTAAACTAGTGATTTGTAACATCCTTTTTGTAGATTCTAAATATATTTTTTTCAAATTTTTTTGAATAAAATTTTATTGATTTTTCCATCTCCCTCAAAAGTAGTTTTTTACAGGAAACAACATTTTTTAAGAGTGATGTGCATCCCGAAACGTATAAATTTTTTTCTATTAATGATAAAAACTTATCTCCTTTAAATTTTGGTTTGTAACATCAATACCTAGGGCATGCAGTTGGTTTGATAGTGATATGTTGAATATTTTTTATTTTATTAAGTTTTGAAGTCCAACTAATTATAATTTAGATATAGGTGTACGTTTGAACACATAACTTGCTCTATATATATCAAAATTAAGTTTTATTTTTTTTGTTAGAAAGAAGACATCAATACCTAGGGCATAGATATTTTTCAGGATTTTTTTGAATTAGTTTGTTATTTTTGCCAATGCATTGAACAAAGAAGTTCATGTTCGGTGAAAAACCTACATTCATAAAAAATAAAATAAAAATATATTAATAAACTTAAATATATTAAAAATTATACTATTTGGAAAGCTTATAATAAGGACTAAATCCTCAAGAAAACAAAACTTCTAAATGAATTCGTTTGACCCCTCAAAAGCTAATGTAAAATTGGTTTTTTATCAACATTTGATAGATGCAAAGGAGACTCCATTGCAAGTATGATTTAGAAGTAGAGAGGTTCTATCCAAGAAATTTTGATCTAAGAGCCTTTGATCTAACTCTCTTCAATTAATTACTTCAAATGGGACCTCTTAAAGCTTAAATAATTATATTTTCTAAAAAATGTATGATTTCAGCAAAAATCAGGATGTACTAAAAAGTGGGAACCAGCTTTGTGAGTTCACTATTGGAGGTATTGCATGTTTGTAGTATTGATTTAGGTCCAGACTATGTCTTAGCCAACATCATTTTAGTTCGCATGCATTGTTGTAGTGTGTGAGGTTATTATTTTATAATTTGTAATAAGGGTTTAGCTGATCTTGAAATATAGGTTGATGACTTGTATAAATGAATATAATAATCATCGAAAGATATGATGCTATGTGCAAATATTGTATCAATCATTTAGTAGTAGGGATGTTGTGTGAAGTGTGTGAAGAAGTGTGTTGTAGAGAAGATTTGATAGTGAGCTTAATTGGAACTGTACTTAGGCATATGGAGATGTTATTTCCGCAATTCATGTAATCTGGATTGTTGTTTGAATGCTTTTTGTAAGTCAGTGAGACTTCTTGTAAGGTAGTGAGCCTTTCTGGGTTTCTCATTTGAGCATTGAGCTCTAGGAAGTGTGCTTGAATGCATGTGCATTCCCTATTGTAATATTTCGTTTGCTCCTAACAGGGTATTATCTCATTGTGGGTACCTTTCGACTGTGGTTTTTCCCTTAACCGAGTTTTCCATGTCAAAAATCTTGGTGTTATGTGTGTTATTGATGTGGTGTTTTTTCATGCTTTAACTATTAACTATCAGATCTGGTTTGTGGTTTAAGTTGTAGTAAGTTTTTTACCAAACTGATTCACCCCCCCTCTTAGTTTGTTGCATTGTTGCCAACACAGGGCTACGTACATAAAGAACAAGAGAGGGGAGTGTCATCGCATAGCTTGAAGAAATGGCTCATGCAGAACCAAACATTCTCTCAGATAGACAAGAATGACGATCATGTAAGACCTGACACCACATATGTGAGTATGCCACTCTAGGTAAGATCCATCGCTTGCATGTGTGAGCATGCCTTCCCAAGACTTCCTTAGCCTTGTACTAGCGCTGAAGGAAAGTTTGGGATGCCAATTATCTTATTTAAATGTTTTAACCCAACCCAAGTTTTAGTTAATGTTTTCACTTGATTAACTCCCCACAACATGATTTTTAGCAAGCCACTTTGGGTTGGGAACATGTAATAAGCCACTCATGTCATTGAATCTACTACCTACCCTAGGCTCAATGAAATTTAAAACATGAAACCAAATAATAATTATTTCAATATACAAAGTCAAATACTTTCATCAATTGAGCCCAACAATTCTTAATACACATCACATAATCATATTTACTTTTCCACTTTACATACAACCAAGAGAATGGATCTGAATCAACCCAATAATAAAATTTACTTATATAATATCATATCTCCACCAAATAAAATCATATTTAAAACCAAAAATTCCAACGTTTATAAAATCACATTTTGGACTAAAACCATTCATTGTGGCCATCCACCATTGATGGACCTCCAAAAACCTTCAACATTCAAACTCAACCAATCAAAAATTCAAGAAAACACAGTGATCTATTATTACACAACACTCCAAAAATGCAATAAAATTCACATTTCATCCATCCATAAAAATTTGGGCAGAGTTTCCCTATATCAACCATAGTTTTCAAAATGTAAATAATAAATTTAAATAACATATTAAAATTCCAAATTTAAATTATAAAATTGTTCTAAAGCCAATTATAAACCACTTGCAACAAGAATCAGACTTTCAAATTGAGAATCAATGGAAAAAATTAAGAAACATACCTTCAACTTGATGAAATTTTCAAAATTGAAATGAAAACCAAACACATTGAGAGTGATGAGGATATATATATATATATATATATATATATATATATATATATATATATATATATATATATATATATATATATATATATATATATATATATATATATATATAAGTTATTAGCATTGTATTATTTTTATTAATTTTTATTCTATGTAAATGTCAAAAGTGAAAAGTAAAAAGTAATATGTTAGTTCTTAGTTGTTAGGAGGTTAGCATAAGTTAGGATTTTGTTATTTTATTTGTTAAATGGTTTTTGTTTTGTTATTCATGTGAGATTTGGAAGATATTCCAAATCATCCAAACATGGCATATTATTTGCCTATATAATTGTATTTTCTCCTCATGTAGGAGATATTGGAATGCAAGTTTTACAATGCATTATTTTGCAGAGATTATTGTCAATTTGTTTTGCAAAGATCTTTGGTATTTTATTTGCAATTTTCATCTCTCACTGGTGGTTAGCTTGCCTCTTTCCATATCATTTGGTATCAGAGCATTTTCCGATCCTTGGGCTTGAGTTTATCATTCAAATCCATTTTCTCAAAAAGGCAAAAAAAATCAGTTCTGAAACTCTCAACAAAAGAAGAATATTTTTGAAGATTTCGCACTCTTTTGAGAAGAATTATTCATCCCAAATCAACTGGAGGTGATTACTTGCAAAAACACTATTCTTTCAAAATTTTGTGCATTTTCTTTAAAAACCTATGTTGTTCCGTTATTAACGGATTTTTATAGATAAAATATTATATAAATGGTTTTTGTGGAAAGAAGTATCATTCTCAGTGCTTTCCAAAACATTTTACGGTTTTGAATTTCGTTTAGTATTGAGAAATTTATGGTAGTTTCAATCTAGTAGCCTCAAATTTTGAATACAAAAGAAAATGAATGGTTTTGTTAGTGGTTTTGGACCAAAAAACATGGTTTTTCTCCTTTTTCATGTTTTTTCTTTGAAAAATAAAGAATTTTTAATAAAAGTTGTGTATAGGGCTCCCAAATGATAAAAGAAAAAGAAAAGTATATTTCAAGTTTGTTGGGAGACTATAAATTGTAGGTTGTGGTCTACTTGGAATTTTTTAAATTTTAAAGTTTGTCAATTAAGTTTAGAGGAGTCCCACACATCCCTCTAAAGAAGTTTCACTAAAGCTTTAAAGGATTTCTTGATTTAATTATTTCTGTCAAAGCCAAGTCAAATAGAGTGTTGAACCTCATTGTTGGTCCATTTTTCTATTGATAGGTATAAAACATACCACTAGCTTTAACTCACAATAATATGGCCACTAATTTGGTTGAGCGAGTTGTTGAACTTGCCAATGTGATAACCACATTAACTGATAAAGTCAATGATATTGCAATTCAGCAGCTTCCTGGTCTTGAAAGTTGCCGACCTTCAGTCAAATGTGAAGCCAAAATCTATTATGGATCTTAAGATCCTAATGTGCTCCAAACTTGGATCTTTGACTTGGAGACATGGTTCTCCTATAATGAGACCACCGATTTTGATAAGCTTCCATTTTCCAATTTCAAGCTCTCTGATGTCGCTAAGGTTTTTATCACTGATCGACAATATGCTCAGGACCCAATCACCACATGGAATGAACTTGTCAGAACCTTAAAGGATATATTATTTTATCCTTCAAACTATGAGCAATAATTGCACATCAAATGGCTTCGCCTATGACAAGAATGATAAATGTCAATGCAAGTTTATATCTATCAGTTCAATCGACTAAGAATACTACTTTGCATGAAAGAACCAGTTGTTTCTCTAATATTAAAGTTCAAGAGAGACTCACAAGAAAATTTGTTTAGGGAGTTGAAATATACTACCCTAGAATATCTTGATACTGCATTCAACCAAGCACAATTGGTGGAGGAAAAGCTAGCTGCCTAGTGCATCTCGACCTTCAATTTCTACAGGTCCTCCAAAAGCTTTGAGTTCTCGACCACAACAAAAATTTTCCAAAGATAAAAATTCTTCTCCTTCCTCTTCTTTTCAATCTCCTCCTTTTGATACTAATAAATCTAAGTTTTGTACTTATTGTAAAAAGAAGGGACATGAAAAGTATGAATTCTTTAAGTTGAAGAAGAAGAATCTAATTATATAGACTCATGATGAGGAAAGGAAAAATATTCCCATCGAGGCTTTTGGTGATGATAAGAATTATGATGAGTTGAAAGGTAGACTCAACAAGGTCTTCTTAATGAACCATTATTCTACTTTAGAGGGACATGACAATTTGTTTGTCACTCCCTCTCATTTAACACATAATTTTTTAGTAGATTGTATCATTGACAATGGCTCGCAGAAAAATTTGATTGCGAAGTCCATTGTTGACAAACTTCATTTTTTGATGGATCCACATCCTCATCCATATTCACTTGGATGGAAGGATAATGTGATGAATACTAAGAGGGGGGGGGAGGGGGTGAATTAGTATGCCAAAAAACTTTGTACTTAAACACTTTGCAACACTAGCAGTAAACTGGTAAAATAGTTTAATAGACAAACCGGCTAACAAACATGCAAACCAAATAGCTAATAATGCATTCACCCACATCAGCACAAACACCATAACACAAGATATTTTGACGTGGAAACCCAAATGGGAAAAACCACGGTGAGATGGAACTCACAAGTAACTATCTGTGGAATAGGAACCCGACCGGTTAAGGTCTTATAATGTTCTTTACCAGAACAGATCCTGTTAGGAATCTCAATCTTTGTTAGGAGATAAGTCTGATTAAAGAATACCTTGCTAGAGGATTTTAGATTCATAGATGTGAACCACCTTGTTAGAGGATTTACAAGAGGCTTTTGGGCCTACTCGGTTAAGGGCTACAGACTTGTCAAAGATGTGAGTAATCAACAAGTGTTTGATCTAGCTAATAGCATAGACTGCTCGGTTAGATCCTCGATAGCTCATTCTTAATGCACTATCGCATTACTTCAGTCTTCTACACATTCATAATCTCTCCAACTCCTCAACCACCTTAAACCCTAGCTGCAATATCAACTATCACAACAACAATAACAACAACCTAAAACCCTAGATATGATGTCCTTATAAAGGAAACTGATTTCATGTCAGTCCAATAGGATTGCATTACAATTTCCTAGGTTCAATGAACCTGGACATACTAGGTAATACGTCACAAAAAGTATCGCTACAGTGTCAACACCGTCAAACAATTGGTGGGTGGTAACTCATCACAAAGTATTACCGGTTCATACAAAATGTCAGTTGCCGGTTTGACAAAAATGAAGACTGGTAGAAATGTGTTATGCCACTTTAATCCCTCGTACCGCTTGAGGTCAACATGCTGCTTTAGACTGGGAAACACATTCTGCAAAACATCAATAGTCTAAAGACTATAATACAATATACCGGTTGGAACAAATATCAGTTGTGTTCTAACTTATACATATAAAGGGGATCTCAATGCAAGTGTGTGTCCATCAATGACAATCACATCATAAAAATAAAAAATGCCAACAATCTCCCCCTTTGGCATTGATGGAAACACTAAGGAAAATAAAATTTTGACATCTAAGTGATTTACAACAAAATCATGCCATTAGCAAAATTGCTCCCCCTAAGCATATACACTATCCCTTTTAACTATACAATGTATAACAATTTTGCGTATAGAGCATAAACATTGAGATATACAGAGCATATAATCAAAATTTGATTACCAGATACTTCTCCCAATAGAATTCTTCTCCCCCTTTGCCAACAATGACAAAGTACAGCTGAACAACCCTGTTTTCATTTGATATTAAAAATAATAAAAGTTTATGACAACAAGGAATGATACTTGTCAAAAACAAATTTAAAGTCCTGCAAGAATTGTTTCATCGACAAAGACCAGGACTCAAGTAGGGAGGTGGCTACTTCTTGCTCTGTCTGCATCTGGGAGACCTGTTCTTCCATGGCATCAATTGTGCTCATCTCCTGTGTAACAGTTAAGGCATCCAGGTTCAGATAGCACTTCTGAAGAATTTGCAATCATGGGAGTAGAACCAGTTGTAGCTCTTGCAAATCTCTAGACCAAGTGCTGATCTCTTGCTCCATTTTGCTGACTGGATGTGAAACCGATGAACGGTTTGCCCATAAATTGTGAAGGAATCATAAGGCGGCTTGAATGTGCTCAAGTAGGACTGCAAGTCCTGTTCAAGTTTTTGCTTCTGAGCTAGCACATCATCATAGAACAGATGGGGTTGACAGATTTTGCTGAGTAGCAGATTCCCCTCATCTAGAGCATCCCTTATATCCTTTTGTTCTTTCTTCAGTTCAGTCCAGAGCTCATTCAACTTTTTCACTAGAGCTATATTAAGAGCTTTTTGATGCTCCTTCTTGACATTAGCCTCTGCTACCTCTTCAAGGCTTTGCACCTAATCATCTACTACTGTGCATAGGAGCTTAAGTCTAGCTAGTGATGAATCAGTGTTTGGAAGATTTATACTGGGTATCAAACCGGTAAGCGTATCCACAACTGCTTGGATTACATCCTACTCCTTCTTCCGTCAAATGATTTCAAGGGGCTCTTGAGCTACCTTGATGCTCTTCATTAGCTCCATTTCACTTGCAGACTGGAGATCTATAGGACTGGTGAGGTCAGCCGGTTTGGCTTGACTCCCAGTTGCCTTCGGAGTCTCCATCTGGGTGCTCTTCGCCGCTTCTCCTGCCTTGTCCTCTTCTACTTTCTTCTTCTCCACTTCTCTCCTCTTCTCTGCTTCCTTGTCCTCCTCAGCCTTTTTCTTTTCTGCTTCCTTCCTCTTCTCCTGTTCCTTATCTTCTTCTTCCTTCTTCTTCCTCTCTGATTCCTTCTTCTTCTCTTGTTCCTTATCTTCCTCTTCTTTCTTTTTCTTTTCATTTTCTTGCTTCTTTTTCCCTTCTTCATCCTTTTTCTTCTTCTCCTCTTCATTTTTCTTCTTCTTCTTCTCCTCTTCATCTTTCTTCTTCTTCTCCTCTTCATCTTTCTTCTTTTTCTCTTCTTCATCCTTCTTCCACTTCTCTTCTTCATCCTTTTTCCTCTGCTCTGCCTCTTCCTTTGCCGCTCCCTGTCTGCCCTCAACTTGCTGATCAGCCTATTTAGCCTGTTCCTTCTGCCCTGTTGCCTCAGATGGTGTTTCCTGAGTATCATCCTCAACGTCCAGAGCATCGACATCAATGGTGTTGATCGATTCAACAACCGGATTTCCTTCATCATCAAATACTTCATCCGGTTTGGATATAACTGGTTCTTCTTCAGCTTGTCGGTTGGCCAAACGTGCTTTGTGAGTCTGGACAGTAGTTCTCATATATAGATGAGTGTCTTTTTTGACATCAGCAACTTTGCCTTCTAACAGCCAGAGTCTTCTTTTTCTAGTGAAGAAGAGTCCTTTATTTTGGTCAATAACATCAAACAATTCAGAATTTGACAGGTCGGGAAAGTGCTGTGCAAAAACTTTTTCCCTAATTTCCTGTTCTTTCTCTATGGCAATGTGCCATCTATTGTCTAATGACATATATAAAGTATCTGGTGTCTGAGATTTGATCTCTGAGGGTGATTGGTCATTAATACATAAATACTAAATTATTTCCTTTTCAACCACTTCCTTTTCATCCTCATTGAAGTCATCAAAACACTCAAGTAAGTCATTTAGCACTTTTCTCCTAATATTCTTTATTATTCTTTGACAATGTGTCAAAGGTTTATAGGAAGAGATATCTATATTTATCGGTGCAGATGATGCCGGTTCATTCTTTGTCTTCCTCTTTGCTTGACGTGTTTTCTTTGGCTTTTCCTCAAACAAAGTTTCTTCTGAGTCTGGAGAGGTGTTCCTTGTCTTCCTCTTTCTCTAGAACACTTTAGCCAGTGCAGCTTCTGGTTTCTTCTTAGCTAGTGACCACTTGGTCACTTTTGGAGTTGCAGTAGTAACCAGTGTTGATGCTACAGGAAGTGCCTTTGCCTTCTTCATTGCCAATTCCTTTTCTTTCATTACTGGTGGTTCCTCAACTGGTGCTATCCTCTCTAGGTAGGTGTCGGTTCTCTTTGCCTTAGGATCAAGCGGTGAGGCAATAAGGGTAGAGGCATACCCTTCCAGCATATCGTACATCACCTCATAGCCCATTGGCTCCACTTCCTCCTATCTAGGCTCAACAACCTCCATTATGCATTTGTCTACTTGGATGGTGAAGCAGATATCGTCTTCATATTTCTTGATGATGTCACTTGATATCCTCACTCTTTGGCTCATTTTCCTTCTAAACTCATCAAAATACTTGTTCAGAACATCAGGGTAGCCGGTTCCAATTGCTTCAATGCTTTCCTTGATTTGCTTGGTCATTGGTTGGTCACCAGACCATTGGACATCTCCTACTCCTAGAAAGTAGCCTTGGAAATAGAAGAACAACCCAACCAGTAGTTGTCCAAACTTTAACCTAAGTGCATTATCCTGTTTGATCGCCTTCAGATTCAATAGGAGTTGCCTCTGCATATCGGTGCACAGATCAAATGATGCATCCTCCTTTATCATCCGGTAAGCGGCATTTACCGCTGTAGCAGATACAGAGTTAATTCAGCTGGTTGAGAATGTCAGGTATCCAATCACCATACACATACTTAACCAGATCATCCTTGATAGAATTTACTGTCATGCCATGTGAGTTGCTCACTGAACTGGTGAGCTTGGACATTTCAGTTTTGCTTACTATTCTTAGGGCTGGCACTTCCCCTGTGTTGTAGAATTCGGTGACTGCATGAATTGCCTACGGTGTGATGTCATGTGTTATCTCCAGGTACATCTTATCACCATGGACTCTGCTTAGAATGATCCTTATATGATCCTCTATGAAATCTTCCAGGAAGTAAACAACATTGTGGAGCTTTTTCTTCTCCAGAATATTAAACTCTGGTTTGATCTTCTTATCTTTACCATAAAATAAACCTAACTGGGTGTGGATAGCTAGAGACTCTAGGTCTTCTATTTTGCAATCTATGTAGTCAGAAATTCCCTCTTCTACTATCACACTAGCTGGAACTTGTGATAGGGCATTATACTTGGACTTCTATTGAATAAAACTTGCAGACTCGATAGATGCACTAGAACTGGTATGAGGTGCGGAAGCCATGATAGAAATCTTAAGAACTCGAGAAATACCTTTTGAAACACATGAAATTAGGGCTTGCCGATTCTTCTTCACTTCACACTCCGTTGGTTGCTGAATCACCACTTTGTGTTCTCCTACTTGACCGTTTCTAGTTTGAATTTGAATCTCCTTCACGGTTTCTCAATTTCTCAAAATCTCTGCTCAAATCGCCTTTTCGTCGCTCTGCTCTTTGAACAACTTTTCTTTGCTCAAAAACTGATAGTGAGAAATGATTTGAAAAATGCTTTTAAACATATTGCTCACCTACCATCATTAATGCTCCTCCATTAGGGCATAAACCCTAATTTTGCCTTTTTACCATTTCCAGTCTTCTGGCAAATGACAGGTATAACATACCGGTTAAGGTCTTTTACCGGTGTAAACCGGGGGTTTGAAACATTTCGCCATTTGCTCCCCCTAAGATTTTTGAAGCTTAGTTTGTTGGTTCCGTGATTTCCACACTAGGTGTAGAAATCGGTTCCTTGTGTAACACCGCTGGTTTCTCCTTCCAGATTTTGTTCATGCCCGCTTGAACAGTGTCAACATCAATGTTTCCTTCTGGAGTGACCGGTATATCATTAGATATGTTCTTTCTTGATTTGCAGAATCTGTCAATGTGACCCGGTTTGTTGCAATGATAGCAGACCAATCCAGGTGCTCTCCAAGGTCCATTATTCATGTTCCCATTCTTCCTTCTGCATGTTGCTGCAGTATGACCATCACCATGACAGATCATACAATTTTCTCTCCATCCGATTGCCGCTTGATAACCATCACTTCTTGGCTGATGATTGAAGGCATTAAACCGGTTGTGATTCTGGTTCACATAAGGTTTAAGACCAATTCCTTGGGTCCTCTAAGGATATCTTCCAATGTTATTCATAACAGACCTGCATTCAGATGCTCTATGCCCATACTTGTTGCATTCATAACAGTTACCATCAAATCTATAGGATCTAGGCTTATCATTTAGGAAATAAGGAAAATTGTTGTAAGCCTTACTCCTACACACATTAGCAGTATGTCCTTCTTTAAGATAGTTGAAACAAACAGGTTTAAACTTTTGCTTACCTTTATCCTTTGATGTTGGTTGTTTCTTTGATGTTCCAGCATTTGTACCAGAGGTCTCACCTTCCTCATGACCGAAATAACCAAGTCCATTGGTATTCTTGACCTGTTTAGCAGATTCAAGCTTCTACTCTAGCTTGACAGTACTCTTGTTGAACTTAGCAAGTATTTCCTTTGACTTAGAGAGTTCTTTGGAAATAGTAGCATTTGTTACCAATAGGTTTTCATTCTCAGAGATGGCAGTGTTCAGTTCTCCTTGTATGTCTTCATTTTCCACCTTGCTTGCATGGAGTTGAGCATTTAGGGCACTCATCTCTTGTTTCAGCTTGGAGATCTCATGATCTCTTTCTTTTACTAGGTCTTTAGCTTTTCTCCGGTTCTCAAGCTCTTGACACATCCAGATAGTCAGTCCTTCCAACTCTTTTCTCAGGTTGGAGTTTGATTCATTCAACTTATTTACTTCAGCAATTAGGGTGTAGGGTCCACCCCTTACTTGACTTGTTTGACTAGAGTTGACCTTTAATTCATGCATGATAGACACTATTGGGCATAGGCTATTTCAGATGATTTATAGGATGTTGATACTATCATTAATGATCGTGTGATTTATTAGACACTATATGCTTATTATGTGATTCACTATCGAAAGATTATATTGATCATGTGATTTGATGAGCATAATTGTTGATGGATTTTACATGCCTTACTATGATCATGAATTATACTAATCATGCACTTGATGATGTTTTTATGTACTAACCATATTTAATGATTATCTATGATGAGTTGATCTTATGGTGTGTTTGATTATTGTATGAATGTCTTCGGGATAGACACAATTCCACATCACTCATTGCGAGTGGGATGTGTCGTTGCGATTCTCTAACCCTTGTCTGTTATAATATATATATGCATATGTTGTATCGTTTCTTTGTGGATGCAGGATTTGCAGGTACCAGACACCGACTCCATCTAGCTCCACAGGTCTGAGCGTGTCTTTAAATCCCAATGGTATGTGGTTCGGAGTTGGCACAATTTCCCCTCACATACTCTAGGTCTAAGTTGTTCACTGTGAGTCGTCAGTGTCTTGGCACAAGTCATCATGATAGTTAGTAAGCTGGGTTTCTTCTGTGTTGTGAGTATGTTAGTATTGGTTGATTATTCCTTTTATGTTGAGATTGACTATTTGATTATTGATGCGAGATTAAATAATTAATGATGTTTATTTTAATTATTTTGATTAATAGCGTTTTGATTATTTGGTTATCTAATGTTTAATTTAATTTATTGGATTCTTGCCTTTTTGGTTATTTGATCATTTGATATTTAAATGCTTATTTATTTTAATGATGATTTAATATTTATTTAATTTTTATTGTTTAGCTTATGATGCGTTTTATATTTATTTGTGATTTGACCTTTATTGGTATTTATTTATTTACTTATTTATTTAATCACCTATGGTTTAATATTTATTTGGTTTTTAATGTTTATCTGGTTCATTAATTCATTTATGAGCTTTTGGTTTATTTAATTTAATTTCCCCATTTGATTTATTTAATTGTGGCTCATGTTTTATTTATTAGCTGACTTTTATATTAAGTGGGTTGTATAAATAATAAAATGATAAAACATTCCCACCAAATTGTAAAAAGCATGATTTATATTTACCTTACCTACCCTCTTCTCTTATTGGTTGAATTTAAAAAGGGAGGTAAAATTATATTATATGGTGGGGTTGGTAAAATATATTATAGATTGGAATATTTTGATTGGTTGAGATTGAGGCTAGGGTTTTTGGTTAATGTTTGTCTTTTTATTTTCTTTTCCGTGAAGTTTTCGGGGGTTGGTTCCTCTCTGGAAAATTTTCTCCAGCAAGTTTTCTTCTTGGTTTTGGTTCTCTTCTCTCTTGGATTTTGGCTAGAGCTTGGGTTGGATTTGGTTTGGCTGGTGGAATCTCTTCATCAGCTTTTTCCATAACACGGGTTGCAGGTTGGAGATGTATTCTACTTTTTTATATTTTATTTTATAGTTTTCATATATGCTCCGTGTCTGCAGATTGAATGTGTGAGCTTGGGAAAATGAATCTATAGTTTGTGGGAAATATTTGTATTTCTAGGTTTGCTAGAAGCCTTCTGTGTCTTTCTGAGTCTGTGTCGTGCATGGAGTTTTGATTTAATATTGGCCTTCAAATGTTTATTATTTATTTAATGTTGAAGTGAATTTTATTTATTGGGTAATATTATTTTACCCATTAAGTAATTAAAAGGGGGTAATTTGTATTCTTTTATTTAAAAATTATTTTCACCCCAAGTCAATGTTTTAATTTATTTTACCTACCCTTGGATTTGATTGGCTAGAAGTTTATGGTAGGTAGAAAATATATTTTATTTTCTTGAACTTTGGGAAGGTAGGTATGGAATATAATAGTTTTGAAATATTTTGATTGGAGCATGGTTTTGCTTGGTTTTGATTTATTTTTATTTTTATTTTTGATAAATAGGCCTTCCTATGCATTCACAAGGGTTGGCATCTTTGGTGAATGAATTTCTGAGATTAATTTGGAGATTTATGGTGGTTGGATTTAAATTGGTTTAAAGGCTTGGACTGGTTTTTCCTGTAGTTTTTTCTGTAGGTTAATTTGCTAGTTGCTTGATTGTGTGGTACTTTCCGGATTAATTCTTGTACCAGAGTCATTGTTAAAGGTGTTGGTGAGTTTTCTAGTTTTATATCTGATTTTATTTGATGTATTTTGTTGGTTTCCAGCATATTTACCTTCCTATGTTATTGGGGAAAGAATTGTGCTTTCATCCATATTGATGTGCTATGATTGGTGAGTTGGAAGTGTTGCTGTTTTGGGGCAGCAAGTGAGTTGGCCTTGTTGTGGTTTTACTTTCATTAATGACAACAAATTTAATGGCTTGATATGCCTTTGTTGATTGCTAGCCAAGAGGCTCATTTTGTTATATTGATGTCGTTGTAGCCTTGCATATGTTGTGAGAGTATGTGTGAAAGTTATTGGCTACATTGAATATTATTTTCATGTATTTATGTTGGTAAAACCTCTTGTGATTTATTGTTGGGCAATGTTAGGAGGAGTGGGCTCCCTTGTGATGACCGGGGTCATGAGAGATAGGCTAGCATGAGGTTCCTTGTAAGGATGCATGAAGTCTAGACCACCAGGGCACATTGGAGTTTTCCATGATTTGTAAGCAAGTGATAACATTGATAATGAATTAATTGGGATGGGAAAATTATAATTCACTTAAACAAGATAATGAACAGTTTTGAGCCTCATGACTTATGTCCTAGGGAGGATGTTTTAGAATAAGCATGAGAAGGCCATGAAGATGGTAAGCTAATCTCCCTTGGTCTCTCATAGGTTGAGATGACTCCACATGTCCATCAGGCTAGTGCCTTGTGTTATTATGTTATTATGTTATGAGGATGGCATGTGATGACACTCCACTCCTACATGTGTTCCCCCTTTGTGATTTATGAATATGCTTATTGGATGCATTTATGTCCTGACGAGTTTTACACCTCCTGGAGTTTATTCTTGTGGCTCTGTGTGAGTTCTTGCTTGAGAGTCCTTGTTGGTTAGTCTCTTTGGTTTTGAGTGTCATCCTAGATGTAGAGTGTGTGTTGGGACCTTGTGTCATCTCCTAGCACGGGGGGTGGTTCCTTTGGTTCCACATGGTCAGGTGGTTGGTGCTTTTAAACCATTGGGATGTTCCTGTATTTGGATTCTTCTTGTGTGGATGAGGATGCTTCTTTAGATTATTCATGGATAATAATTGTAGCAAGAATGTAAATGATGATGTGATTTATGTAATGAAATTCTTATGTAACGGTTGTAAAAGAAGCCATGTATATGAGAAATGACTATGTTGCTCTAGTTATAGTGATAGCTTTTAGTTATGGTATGTGATTGTAATGATGAACCTTGAGTGGTATTGTAACGCATTTATATTAAATTAAATGGATGCATGAGATGTGGATAAGTATTGTTGTTCGAAACTAAATGATGTATTTTGTATTCTTGATGAACCATGTTAAAAGTAAATCGGGTAAATGTTATGATAATGGTATTAGATATGAAATGATGTCTTTAACTAATGATTTAAGTAGAAGAAATGTTATGTCTTGATAGGATGTATGAGTTTGAGTAATGTTGGAAGATAGCTTAGGACATGTTTATGTTTGGTGATTAAAGAATTGGAAATTATAGTATCATACTTCGTAGTTAGTGATCTAAAGGTGGATTGAAAATCTTATAATGCTTGGGATGTAGTTGAATATTCCTTATGAAAATATTGTATGAATGTTCTTAATGAATGAATTACTAATCTTATTAATGGAAATTACTAGTAAGTGTATGGGAAGACGATTAAATGAGTTCTTGTCTTTTAGGAAAGGATTATAATGTATCATGTGCTATAGTTTAAGAATTATATCTCCATTTGGTGGATGCTATTAGTTGTTATGGAATTAGGATTTATACCTTAGTTTGTGTTGAGATGAATTTGTGTAGTTCTTAATTTGTAATAAGATGATTGTTGGTTAATTGATGTAGTGTAAGAGAATTTATGAAGATTGAATGGGCTATGGATTAAATGGTTTGTGAGTATTGCCTTATGTACTTTAGGAATCATGATGAAGTAATAAGTGTGCTAGAAGCATATAATCATAAATGATTATGTGGAAGTTACTCGTAAATGGAAATTATGTTAATGTAATGTAAGGGTTAATCTTGATATATGAATGGTGATGTCCATAGTCGAAGGTTGGTTAAAGGTAATAGGAACATTTGGACTTGGTGTATAAAATGAATCTAAGTGAAAAGGGAAATAGATGTGCATTGAAAGATAGAATCTCATGTTAAATGAAAGATTAAGTAGATTGCATATCATGAGTGTTAGGTATTCCTATGATGTATTTATGTGTGTATAATGATTAAGATTATGTGGTTTTGATCTAGATGAAAGTAAAGGCTTATTGCTTATGTAGGTAGATTAAGTAATGGCGTTGAGATACCCTAGGGAGTTAGTAGTAATGATTTATTATATTCCACTTGTGTAATTGTTTGAATAGCTTGATTGATTTACTCTATGTTCATAATACTTAAATGTTGTTGTGTGCTCGCTGCATTGCTTATGAGATGTTATGTGTTATATTGTAAAAAAAAATTAAAATAGTGTGTTCTTAGCTATATTTCTCTAGGATATTTTGGCGGGCATTACATAGGGCTTCCATGTCTACTTCATCTGAAGAACTATTTTCAGATAGCTCCATCAACTTTTTTGCATGTTCTCTTCATTTTTCTTGAGATGCCTTGTATTTGACCATAAGATCATCATAGGCTTGTTCAGACTGAGTGAGCCGATGGGTAAGTTCCCTCAATGTGTATTCCCCCATATCTCTTTCCAAGTGGTTAAACTTATAGAAAGGTTGGCTCTGATACCAATTGATGAATACTAAGAGTGGGGGGGGGTGAATTAGTATGCCAAAAAACTTTGCACTTAGACACTTTGCAACACTAGCAGTAAACCGATAAAATAATTTAACAGACAAACCGATTAACAAACATGCAAACCAAATAGCTAATAATGCATTCACCCACAACAGCACAAACACCATAACACAAGATATTTTGACGTGGAAACCCAAATGGGGAAAACCACGGTGAGATGGAACTCACAAGTAACTATCTGCAAAATAGGAACCAGACCGGTTAAGGTCTTACAATGATCTTTACCATAACAGATCCTATTAGGAATCTCAATCTCTGTTAGGAGATAAGTCTGATTAAAGAATACCTTGCTAGAGAATTTTAGATTCACAGATGTGAACCACCTTGTTAGAGGATTTACAAGAGGCTTTTGGGCCTACCCGGTTAAGGGCTATTGACTTGTCAAAGATGTGAGTAATCAACAAGTGTTTGATCTAGTCAATAGAATAGACTGCTCGGTTACATCCTCAATAGCTCATTCTTAATGCACTATCACATTACTTCAGTCTTCTACACATTCATAATCTCTCCAACTCCTCAACCACCTTAAACCCTAGCCGCAATATCAACTATCGAAACAACAATAACAACAACCTAAAACCCTAGGCATGATGTTCTTATAAAGGAAACTGATTTCATGTTGGTCCAATAGGATTGCATTACAATTTCCTAGGCTCAATGTGTTGAAATGTGGTGACTGATCAACAAAGTACTGTACACTCAGCACATATCCTCACCGGGGTCCGGGGCCGGGCCGAGCCCTGGGTAGGGGTTCAGGGGTGGCAACCCCCGAGAAAAGCGAGGGTTCGGGGGCAGGAGCCCCCGAGAAAAAAAAATTTTGCCATTTTTTTCGTTGATGAAAACCGACATTGTAATAAAACCCTAAAAAGGCCGACTTTGTTTGTTGCCCTAAAAACACATGTTATAAGCGGCTAAGATGCTTAAGGCATTGTAAGGTTGATGTATTGTTTTTGCTGGATAATAATAAAGATTGGACGACTGTGTATGGTGGACGTAACCCATTCTGGGTGAACCACATTAAATCTCTATGTTATTCATGTCCTGTTTTATTTCTTTATCTTTTGTATTTAAATCTGCATATAATTGTTAGTTAATATTTGCTTCGGATCTGTTGAAACCCTAACACAATGAACTTGGACATACTAGGTAATACGTCACAAAAATTATCGCTACAGTGTTGGCACCATCAAACAATCGGTGGGTGGTAACCCATCACAAATTATTACCGGTTCACACAAAATGCCGGTTGTTGGTTTGACAAAAATGAAGATTGGTAGAAATGTGTTATGCCGCTTTAATCCCTCGTACCGCTTGAGGTCAACATGCTGCTTTAGACTGGGAAACACATTCTGCAAAACATCAATAGTCTAAAGACTATAATACGACATACCGGTTGGAACAAATGTCGGTTGTGTTCTAACTTATACATATAAAGGGGATCTCAATGCAAGTGTGTGTCCATCAATGACAATCACAACATAAACATAAAAAATGCCAACATAATGATTCATCCTCACAGATCAAACACACTTGCACTATCTCTTTTGCATTTGATCCCAAGTTTATTGATAAGGTCACCTATGATGTGACCACCATGGATTGTTGCGGTTTGTTGCTTGGAAAACCCTATCAGTATGATAGGAAAGATAACTATGATGCCTTTAATAACACCTATACACTACAACAAGATAATGAGACATACCTAATAAAATGTACTCAAAGAACTGCAAATATAGTACTTAGTTGCAGTCATGCAAGAAAAGCTATCAATTAGGCACAAGAGCTTGCATTAATTTTTATAAGGCTACAATCTAAAAATTATGAAGCTAAAATAATTATGTCTAAGCCACATGCTACACTAGAAAAATTGGTGCAAGAATATTCACATGTATTTCAAGAGTCTAAAACACTTCCTCTAGAATGAGCAATCAATCACTCTATTGATATTGTTCTTGTTGCGTCTCTTCCTAATGCCCCATTGTATTGACAATCAATTCTTCAAAATGATGAGATCAAAAGACAAATTCAAGATTTATTATCTAAAGGTTTCATTAAACCAAGTACATCCCCTTGTGCTTCACCAATTTTATTGGTGCTCAAGAAAGATGGAACTTGGAATCTTTGTATTGATTTTCGACCATTAAATAAGATTACCATAAAAAATCGATATCCACTCCCACGCATTGATGACCTTTTGGATCAACTTCAAGGTGCAAAACTATTCTCTAATATTTATTTGAAAAGTGGGAATCTCTAAGTTTGAGTTCAATCACAAGACACATGGAAGACGACTTCTAAAACCAAAATGGGACTTTTTGAGTGGCCTGTGATACCATTTGGTCTCACCAATGCTCTTGCCACTTTCATGTGATTGATGCGTAAGGTGTTTTGTGATTGTTTGGACAAAATTTTTATCATCTATTTAGATGATATTCTCATATTTTCATAAACTTGGAAAGTGCATCTTCAACATTTGGAACATGTTCTTCGCACTCTTCAATAGAAGAGTTTGTATGCCAACTTTTCCAAGTGTTTTTTTTGGTCAAACATCCATCTCCAATCTTGGGTATATAATTGATGCATGTGGTTTTCAAGTGGATGTTGTGAAAGTGGAAGTTCTTCTCAAGTGGCCTACTCCTTCAAATATCACCGAATTGAGGAGTTTTCTTGGTCTTGCCAACTTCTACCACAAGTTTATTCTACATTACTTGGACATTGCCACACCTTTGCACCGATTGACAAAGACCAATGTTGCATTCAAGTGGACAAAAATTCACTCTCATTCTTTCAACACATTGAAATAAAAATTATGTTCAACACATGTTCTTGTTCTATCAGATCTCTCACAACCTTTTGAGATTGAGACAGATGCTTCACAGTATGCACTTGGAGTTGTTTTGAAGCAAAATGGTCATCCCGTGGCCTATCCATTTAGAAAAAAATTCTATTGCTAAAAGGAAATACTCCACACATGATAAGGAATTATATGCATTGGTCCAAACCATCAAGTATTGGAGACATTATCTTTTGGGGAAAGAGACTGTTGTTCACACTAATCACTTGCCTCTACAATTTCTTCAATCTCATAATAAAATTGAAGAAGCAAGGCATATGAAGTGGGATTCATAATGACAACATTTTCACTTGGTTATCAAGTATAAGAAGGGCAGCACCAAAAATATTGCATATTGTTTGAGTCGACCTCCTACAACACATGCTTTAACTATAGTGACCACTTCTCATTTTGGATTTCAGACATGGTCTTCTCAGTATTCTCAAGATCATGATTTTGATGTGACATAAATAAGTCTTCAGAATCCTTCAACTTCAAATTTAACACCTTGTCGAGATTTTGATATAAAGGAAGGGTTACTCGACAAGTTGGATAAACTTTGTGTTCCTTGAGACCATCAAGCTTCACTTCTCAAGGAGGCACATTCTACTCTTTATGGTGGTCATGTTGGCAAATGAAAAACACTTCATGATTTACAATGATTCTTCTAATGTTGGCCTCATATATAATGAAATGTTCTCCATTTCCTCAAGAGATGTGTAGTTTGTTTCCACTCCAAACCAACCAATAGAAAGATGGGCTTGAGTATTCCTTTGCCTATTCCTTATCATCCCCAGTAGAGCATTTCTATGGATTTGGTTAGTGGCTTTCCATTGATTGTTCATCATCATGATTGTGTTTTTTTGGTTTTTGACCGATTCAATAAGATGGATAAGTTTATTCCATGCCACAAGACAAGTTTCGCACTTGACTTAGCCCAACTCTTCTTTGACTCTGCTTGGAGATCTTTTGGTTTACCAACTAGAATTGTTTATGGATGTGGCTCACATTTTGTGGGTCATTTCTAGCAATATTTGTGGAAGTTTTTGGGAGTTTCCCTTAACTTCTCCATGTTGGCCATTTGGAGAAATTGATTATGTGTTGCATTGATGTTTTGTCATTGATGTCAACACTAGCTGTTGTTTGGATGCTTTACCAACACCCTTCTGGTCGTGGTAGGTTGAGGAGTTTTTGTTGGTTTGGATCTGACATAATTTGGTAGGCTCTGGCATGGTTTGTTTATGGAATTGGCTTATTCGTGATACTCATGTTCATATTCAATAAGTGGTTTGGTCTGGTGATCGGATGTTATCCTACTTGCTTGGAAGCTTGGCTTGTGGTTTTGGTGAGGGTTTCACCGGAAAAGATTTTGTTGAAGATCTTTGATGAATTGCATAAGTGGTGTTAGTGCGGCTTCTGGTGGAGATTCGGGATGTTGTTGGTGATCATGTTTGAGACTTGGCGGATGGAGATCATTGCCTTAACATGTGGACCTATATTGGGTCCCGGTTGATCTAGGTTATGGATCGACTTAATGTAACATGTGGATTGGACCTCTCGATGTGTTTCCAGGATGTCTTATGTGTTGGATATTATTTATTTGGTCTAAGGATAACATGTTTTATAATTATGTATTTGGTTTATTGTCTAGTGGTTGACCTGATTGTTTATGGTTGAGGGTTTATATATATGATATAAGATCTCATTGTAGATCATCTTAGGTATAAGGTCAATTAATGGGATATGGATATGTAATGTGCGAATAATGTAATATCATTCAGGAAGAGGATTTGGTCGATCATTGGTGATCGAGTTGGGTTTATGTAAGAGGATTTAGTCCTCCGGTATTGAGCTTAACCGGAACTATACTCAAGCATAGGAGATGTTATCATTGTAGTTTATTCATTCTTCCAAATTGTTGTCTGGATTTTTATGTAGTCACTGAGGCTCCTTTTGTGATGAGCAGTGTGCTCTAGGCTATTAGCCTTCTTGCAACCATAAGCCCCTCAATTGTAATTCACATACTTACTGTAGAAGTATTAGCTGACTGTGGGTAGGCTTCCCACCGTGGTGTTTCCCTTTACCAGTTTTCCATGTATAAATATTGGTGTCATGTGGATGGTATTTATTCTTGTGATTATTTTTTATTCTTAATTGGTTTAACTGCTATTCCTATATTTGGTTTAAGAATTCCAACATTAATGTTTTGGGTTCTGGTATTAAATTTTTAATTTCTAAATATTCTAGAAATATGTGACAATTGATTTACCCCCCCTCTCAATTGTCTTCATGTTATTTGAACTGCCTAATAATTAGTATCAGAGCTTTGGTCCTCTCTATAGAAAGCTTAACTGCTTGAGGAAGATCCTATGGCGACTAACAATTCAAGTTCATCCAATTCATCTGGAGCTATCTTTTGAAGAGATATTCCTAGGTTTGATGGAACAAATTACACAGTATGGAAGATTCAGATGGAGAATCATCTGAGATGTCTTGGCAAGGAGATTTGGGAGATCACATTGATTGATGTTACACCTCATAATCCGATATCTAGCAATCCTCCTTTGACAAACCTAGATAAGGATCTTGAGAATGATTGTAGAGCAAGAGAAGCCCTCTTGTGTGCACTTTCTGATCAGAAAATAATGGGATTGATTGAAAAATCATCTGGAAAGACTATATGGGATAAGTTGGAGGCTCTTAATGAAGGTGACCCTACTGTTAAATTTCTAAACTTGATGGTTACCGGGTGACATATGAAAACCTGAAGGTGGAAGAAGATGAAAGGATTACTACATTCATGGAAAGGGTAAATGAGATTGTTATGATAATTCAATGTTGTGGTGGAACTCCAAATGAAGATGAAGTTGTTTCTAAAGTTTTGAGAGCCTTACCACCAGCTTACAAGATGAAGGCTACTACTATTAATGAGTTGAGAACAATGGCTAATACATTTGTCAACAAAGATACCTTAGTTGGGAAATTATCTGCTTTTGAGCTTCAAGAATTTGGATCTTCTAGAGCTATGAAGATTGAACCTACTTTTCATGCATCTGCATCAACAACCGATAAGAAAGATTGGAGAACTTTATATATAAAGGAATTGGATGATATGAAGAGAGAAGATGATGATTTTGAGCAACTTGAAGCACTATTTTCTAGAAGAATACCTAAAGGACCGGTAGGAAGTAAGTATGAAGGAAAAACACCTTTTAAATGTTTTGCATGTAATAAGATTGGTCATTTTGCATCTAGATGTACTAAAAGGAATTAAAGATTTGAAAAAAGATTTAGAAGATCTTTTAAGCCTAACCTTGGATATCAGAAAAAGCATAAGTACAGGAAAAATAGAGACAATTCATGCTACATAGCGGATGAGGAAGACATTACTGATTGTGATGATGAACCGATAGAAGACTCTACTAGTGGTTCCAGTAATGGGAAGGAATGGTTGTTCCTAGCTATCAAGGAAGATGTTTTGGCACTAGAAGAGAATGTACCTGAAGAGAAGGCACTTGCTGCTAAAATTGAAGACAATGATGAATGGGTAATAGACAGTGGATGTTCACATCATATGACTGGATTTAAAGGGAAGTTTCTATCTTTGCAAGAATTTGATGGTGGTCCGGTTAGATTTGGAGATGACAAAGCATGTACGATCAAAGGAAAAGGAACTATATCATTGGATGGTAAGAACAATACTGAGAATTTTTATTATGTTGAAGGTTTAAGGCATAATATTTTGAGTGTAGGACAATTGGTGGATAAGGGATTTCAATTACAGTTCAAGGATGGAAAATGCAAAATCATTAACAGATCTGGTTTGGAGATTGCAACCGATACACAGACAAAAGGTAATATATTTCATTTGAATTTTGGTGAGAAGACATGTTTGATTGCACAAATTGATGAGAGTTGGCTATGACATAAAAGGCTGTGTCATGTGCATTTTGATTGCATTGTGAAGATCAGTTCAACTAAGGCAGTTAGAGATATACCTAAGATTGTGAAGCCCTATAATCTGGTATGTAAAGAATATCAAATGGGTAAACAAGTCAGAACCTCTTTTAGGAGTATACAAGATAAATCTAATTATGTTCTTGATCTTATTAATACTTATTTGTATGGCCCTGCTAGAGTTAAAAGTTTTCAAGGTGATAGATATTTCATGCTAATCATTGATGATTATTTTTAGAATGATGTGGGTTACTTTTCTAAGGGATAAATCTGAAGCATTTGAAAAATTTAAAATCTTTAAGGCTAAAGTGGAAACTGAGATAGGATTGAAGATTAAATGTTTGAGGTCAGATCATGGTGGAGAATTCACATCCGGTGATTTTAATAACTTTTGTGAGAAGAAAGGTATAAGAAGACAATTTTATGCTGCCCAGACACCTCAGTAGAATGGAGTTGTGGAGAGGAAGAACAAAACTATCTTGGATGTTTCTAGAACAATGATGATGGAAACTAGTCTACCTCATATCTACTGGATTGAAGTAGTGAGCACAATGGTTTATACATTCAACATAGTACATATCAAAGGAAAAACCGGTAAGACACCTTATGAATTATGGTTTGGCATTACACCTACAGTTAAGTATTTCAGAATCTTTGGTAGTAAATGTTATATCAGGAGACATGATATCACTGGAAAATTTGATCCTAGATGTGATGAAGGCATATTTCTTGGTTACTCTAATGAAAGCAAGGCATGTAGATGTTATAACAAGAGATTGTAGAGAATTGTGGAAAGTGCTAATGTCAAAGTGGATGAGCTGAATAGAAGACAAATCAAAGTTTATGAGAAGGCACTGACGGTGGAAATGATTATATCTAAACCGATAGCACCTTTATCAGAACAGAGTATTGAACCAGTTACTCCGATAGTATCAGAAAATTTTATAGTAACTTAAGAACCAGGAAGAGGAACAGAGAGTCAGAAGACTCCTAGGTATTTTAGATTGAATCATTTAGAAGATCAGATCATTGGGGATAAGAATAATGGAGTAATGACAAGAAGGAAATTGACAAATAATGAGGCATATTTAATTTCTCAAGTTGAACCGGTATTAGTAATTGAAGCATGTAAAGATGAATGTTGGTTGAAAGCTATGGAAGAAGAATTAGATTAGATTGAGAAAAATAATGCATGGACTTTGGTTCCGCGACCTAAAAATAAGAATATTATTGAAACTAAATGGGTTCTTAGGAATAAATTGAATGAGGATGGTCAAGTTGTAAGGAATAAGGCTAGATTGGTTTGTAAAGGATATTCTCAGAAGGAAGGAAATGATTATGGAGAGACTTTTGCACCTGTAGCTAGGATTGAAGCTGTAAAATTATTTCTTGCCCATGCTGCCCATAAGAACTCCAAGGTTTATCAGATGGATGTTAAGTGAGCATTTTTGAATAGGGATCTTAATGAGGAAGTTTATATTGAGCAACCTGGTGGTTTTTCACTATCAGATGATACAAACATGGTTTACAGGTTAAGGAAAGCTTTATATGGAATGAAACAAGCACCTAGAGCTTGGTATACAAGGTTGGATAAATATCTTTTGAAGCTTGGCTTTACCAAGGGTAATGCTGACAATAATTTATATTATAAGATCACTGATGATGATATACTGATTATTGAGGTCTTTGTTGATGAGATCATTTTTGGAGGTGAAGATAAGTTGTGTAAGGAATTTTCTAAAAATATGAAGAATGAATTTTAGATGTCTATGATTGGGGAGATGAAATTTTTCTTAGGTTTGCAGATTACTCAGACTAACAAATGTATTTTCATCTGTTAAACTAAGTATGCTAGGGAATTGTTGAAGAAATTTGGTATGGGAGATTCTCAACTGGTAAGTACTCCTATGGTTACAAGTGAGAAATTGACAAGAAAAGATGTTTCTGCACCAATAAATCCTACAAGATACAAGTCTATGATTGGAGGTGTGCCTTATTTGACTCAGACTAGGCCTGACATAATGAATGTTGTTTTTATTGTATCAAGATTTCAGAGTGATCCTAGAGAAAATCATGAGAGTGCGGTGAAAAGGATTTTTAGATACTTACAAGGTACATCAGAATATGGTTTGTGGTACCATACAAATGATGAATTTACATTATGTGCATATACAAATGTCGATTGGGCTGGAGATGTTGATGACCAGAAAAGTACTTGCGGTGGAGCTTTCTTTCTTGGAAAGAAGTTGGTTTCATGGATCAACAAGAATCAGGCATGTACCTCTTTATCTACTGCTAAAGTTGAGTGTGTTGTTGCTGCTACTAACCTTACACAAGTTATATGGATGAAGCAAATGTTGAAGGATATAAAGGTGGATTGTAATGAACCGGTAGTTATTCACTGTGATAACTCTATTGCTATTAATATATCAAAGAATCTGGTATTTCATTCTAAGACAAAGCACATATCTATCAAGGATAACTTTTGAAGGAAAATATGGAAGCAAATGAAGTCAGATTGGTTTATGTGAACACTAAAGAGAAGATTGGAGATATCTTCACTAAACCTTTTCCTAAAGAACCATTTGAGTACCTGAGAGATAGACTGGGGGTTTCTGCCCCTCTGACAAAGAACTGATTGATGCTTTTTGGCATCAGTCTAGTATGCATTATCAGAGATATTTTTCATTCTGGCACTGATGTGGGGATGCTAATGCTTAGGGGGAGTAGTTAGCTTTGTGATTCGGTGGTTTATGTTTTTTCTTTGATATTTTTGTCATATTTCTAGCATTGATGTCAAAGGGGGAGAGATATTGATGTGAAAAAGAAAAAATTAAGGAGTTGTATACATTAGGGGGAGAGATATATGTGTAATTTAGAGCTTTACAGAGATATCATTCACAGGGGGAGTTTGGTATTTTTTTTAGAACTTCATTGCTATATCTTTATGTGGGAGATTGTTGGTTGTCTTTCATTGGGGGAGACTTGTTTGACATTTCTTGGTACTTAGATGTTTTTCACGTCTAGTGTTGCCATCAATGCCAATGGGGGAGATTGTTGGCCATTTGGAGGAATTGATTATGTGTTGCATTGATGTTTTGTCATTGATGTTAAAACTAGCTATTTGGATGCTTTACCGACACCCTTATGGTCCCAATAGGTTGAGTAGTTTCTGGTTGGTTTGGATCTAGCATAATTCGGTAGGCTCCAGTATGGTTTGGTTATGGAATTGGCTTATTCATGATACTCATGTTTATATTCAGTAAGTTAGTTTTGGTCTAGTGATCGAGTGCTATCCTGCTTGCTTGGAAGCTTGGCTTGTAGTTTCGGCAAGGGTTTCACTGGCAGAGCTTTTGTTGAAGCTCTTTGATGAATTGCATAAGTGGTGTTGGTGCAGATTCTGGTGGAGATTCAAGATGTTGTTGGTGATCATGTTTGAGACTTGGCGGATGGAGATCATTGCCTTAGTGTGTGGACCTATATTAGGTCTCGGTTGATCTAGGCTATGGACCGACTTAATGTAGTGTGTGGATTGGACCTCTCGATGTGTTTCCAGGATGTATTATGTGTTGGATATTATTTATTTGGTCTAAGGCCAATTTTTTTTGTAATTATGTATTTGGTTTATTGTCTGGTGGACGACCTGATTGTTTATGGTCGAGGGTTTGTATATATGATGTAAGATCTCATTGTATATCATCATAGGTATAAGGTCAAGGAATGGGATATGGATATGTAATGTGCAAATAATGTAATATCATTTAGGAAGAGGATTTGGTCAATCATTGGTGATCGAGTTGGGTTTATGTAAGAGGATTTAGTCCTCCGGTATTGACCTTAACTAGAACTGTACTCAGGCATAGGAGATGCTATCATTGCAGTTCATTCATTCTTCTGGATTGTTGTCTGGATTTTTATGTAGTTAGTGAGGCTCCTTTTGAGATGAGCAGTGCGCTCTAGGCTGTTGGCCTTCCTGCAAGTGCAGGCCCCTCAATTGTAATTCACATACTTACTGTAGAAGTATTATCTAACTATGGGTAGGCTTCCTACCGTGGTTTTTCCATTTACTGGGTTTTCCACGTATAAATCTCTGTGTCATGTGGATGGTATTTATTCTGTGATTATTATTTATGCTTAATTGGTTTAACTGCTATTCCGATATTTGGTTTAAGCATTCTGGTATTAATGTTTTGGGTTCTGGTATTAAAGTTTTAATTGCTAAATGTTCTAGTAATCTGTGACAACTGATTCACCCCCCCTATAAGTTGTCTTTTGGTTATTTGAATTGTCTAACACTCCATTGCTTTTCATCCTCGGTCAAATGGTCAGATTGAAGTTGTGAATAGAACTCTTATTCAAAGTTGAAGGATTTATCACATTATCTCTCCTTCCAAGTAGGATTTTAGCCTAACCCACATAGAGTATGCATACAAATGGGCAATTCACTCATCTATAGGTTACTCACCTTTTGAGGTGTGTCTTGGTTTTTAGCCTTTGGGTCCATATGAGTTTCCCTTATCCTTGCCATCTATAGCCATTGTGCATATTCAAAAAGAGAAAGGTAAGGCCCAAGCTTTCATTCAACATTTGCAGAATCTTCAGTCCAAAGTAGTTCAAATTCTTCAAAAGACTAAAGAAAAGAAAAAACAACTTATGGATCATCATCATGTCCCTCATACTTTTCAAATTGTGGATAAAGTTTGGATATACTTGGACAATTTTTTTTTCAAAGAGAAAGCACATAGTAAGGTCAAGCCACTCCATTATGGGCCTTATACTATTCTTCAGAAGGTGTCCAAGAATGCTTTATGACTTGGTCTTCCAGCTCAATTAGGCATCCATGATGTTGTTAATGTTAATTTTCTCAAGCATTACCATGAGTCAACACTAGAAACTGAGCCTCTTGTCAACCATCCTGTAGATGTTGTTCCTGATTTTCAGCTTCCGCTTGATTCTGATAGAGTTTTTGATACAAAGACTCGTCAGACATTACATGGTTCCACCACTTCCTACCTTGTTGCAAAGCAAGGTCACCTTCTACATCAAGCCCGTTGGATCTCTTACCATCAACTATCTCAGGAGTTTCCTTCTCTTTTGTAGGCAATGGAGTCCAATACCCAAGTTGTTGGGAGGAATGATGAGGATGCATAGGGTATGCATTGGATAAATATAAGTTGTTTGCATAGTATTTTTTTTATTAGCTTTTATCCTATGTAAATGCCAAAAATAAAAAGTAAAAAGTAAAAAGTAATGTTAGTTTCTAGTTGTTAGGAGGTTAGCATAAGTTAGTATTTTGTTATTTTATTTGTTAAATGGCTTTTGTTTTGTTATTCACATGAGATTTGGAAGACATTCCAAGTCATCTAAACATGGTATATTATATGCCTATATAATTGTATTTTCTCCTCACGTAGGAGATATTGGAATGCAAGTTTTATAGTGTATTATTTTGCAGATATTATTGTCAATTTGTTTTGCAAAGATCTTTGATATTTTGTCTACAAATTTCATCTCTCTCTTTTGGTTAGCTTGCCTCTTTCCATATTAGAGAGATGCCATGGAAATTAAAAAACTTAAAGAGTTCACCAACATGATTCAAACAAGCCTCTACCAACAAAATTCCATCCATCCAATCTCCCATAATGAACAATTCGACTTCCACATGTAGGGTTTTGGGAGAAACATTCATGGAAAATAGACTAAGTGCTAAAAATGAACTCCAAAATACATATATGAACTCACTTTTTGAAGTGGGAATATAAAAATATAAAAACCAAATTAGACAAATAAAGCCAATTAATTCCCAAAATTCCCCCAATATATAAAATCATTCAAACCGCATTAAATCGAATACATATAAGACATATTGCACATTTAAATATTAAATAGCCACTATTATATTAATTATCATTAATATATGCACTATAATTGATGACAATTCACATATGATTGGCTAAGCACAAACAATCTTTACTTGTCATTCACAAATATGCATTAGGGTAACCATACATTACAACATTGATAATTAAATGAAATTGAGAAGATCATCCAAATTAGGAACGATGGCTATGGTTGGGTAACATTAATGGCCAATGTGTTATCTCCTATAACCACCATTTGAAATATGGGCACACTCAAACCTATGGGGTCAAGTGAAGTCAATGTTCTATACCTATACCCTCTGAAACATTCACATGTCAAGTGTACCTTCTCATATATATATATATATATATATATATATATATATATATATATATATCTCTGTGTGTGTGTGTGTGTGTGTGTGTGTGTGTGTGTGTGTGTAAGTAATTATCAGAATGTGATTTTAAAATTGCATGCATTCTAATATATTCAAAAAATGCAATATCATCCCTTTCACATCTAATCATGAATTAAATATCACTGATAATATTATCATCTAGTTTATTGCATTGATTAACAACATCAATATTATTTCATTGCAACAATAAACATATAATTATTTTCGAAATAGTTATCTTTATAACATCATGAATATCATGAATTATATCAATAAGCATTTAATGTTTTAACGAAATAAAGTAGCATAAACATAATTTACTATTTTTAATTCAACCAATTAGGTTAACATCACTTATGCTCATATTCCAACTATTAATCAAATTGGCATTTCACACATGACAATTCTGAATCACTACATAAATTCATCATAAACATCAAAGACAACAATTCATCACACATCTCAATGAAACTGCATAGCCACAAATCTTCATAATAAAATCCAACACATCACAGGTCTAGAATAATCATGAAACACATATATCAATTAGAGAAATCAGATAGGCACTCAAGGCCATACATTGAAATCAAATGAAGTATCTAGACTAAGATCAGAGCACCACAATATGATTTACATCCAAATTGCAAATGGCACAACCAAAGGAACATAACCAAATCCATATCAAGAAATGAGAATACATAAAATAAAACCAAAGGGGCATTACATCTCTACCCCTATCAGATCTACCATAAGTGTAGGTTTGTGTATACAAATATCAAACTCAACATTAGTGCTAGCATGCATTACACTAGGAAGAAGATCTCACTATACTAGCACTAGAGCCTCAAAATATGAAATAGCTATATTTGGCCCTATCATATGACCTCATCAGGAACCTTCCTCTATGACCACACAAATAAAGTCTCACCATCAGGTACCCTTGCACTTAGTCAAATTGATGCAATACCTATTCTAGCAAATACTTCTTACAATGTGAGTAGTTCACCTAATTAGATAAGGAGATTGTCGATAATAGGCAAATGTTCACCATCATTAGGCCATGCCTCACATTATCACCGTGGTCTCCAAATGAATGTAGCCATATCATCTATCACACATCTTCAATATGGCATATTACCTAATTGATGCTAAGTAATCTTGTCATCATATGTAAATACAAATAATAACCCTAAACCTCGGGCCCTATTTGTCATCAACCGGATTACAACAATATGATCCCATTCCCACACATGTAATAAATTAACCCAACAACAAAGACTCCCACCATAAAAATATACAACCTGATGCATCTATATTGAACATATGATATCATTGATGTCAAAGATGTGATGAAAGAGGAGTGTCAAAGAAGTGTCAATTAGTTGTAGTCATTGATGTCAAATTATTTGAACAAATGCAATTACTTGTGTCATATCAGACATGTTTATGGTGCATTTTGAGTTGTAGCAGTATAGTGGATTGTTATGAAGTTGAATTTAGGTGAGAAATTTTTGTAGTATCATGTTGTATCTATTCATGTTGATAGAAGTCATCTGGAAGTTTGATCTAAATTATTATTGGGTAAGTTACTTAGACATTGAGCCTATTTTGGTAACCTTTTTTTATCTGCATTGCTTCACAATAGAGAGTCATGTCCTGTATTTTGAATAAAGAGTGACTACACATAATTCATCATGATCCAGAGTTTCCAAAGTTTGTATGTAGTAGTTTGAAAGATTCAACAAATCAACCAATTACAATTTTGGCTTGATGTGGCAATGTCTTGTGGCATGTGCCCTCTGGAGGTAGCATTTTGATGACCATTGGAGCCATATGAGGATACATTGGGAATCATGTGGTGTTTTCTATCTTTTGATGAAGTGTGTGGGCTATTGGACCTGACCTATTACACATTTTGGACATTTTGGTTTAGGAGTGTTTGTATGGTGACTTGTGAAAAATTATTTCTATGTTTTAGGTCAACATGTGAATGTAATTATAAATGTAATATATATATATATATATATATATATATATATATATATATATATATATATATATATATATATATATATATATATATATAGGGTCATTCTTAGAGTAGCGATTATTGTGTATGTTAGTATAATGCCCCACCAATGAATCCTAGAGGATAAGAGAAAATTACACAAGAAATATATGGAAATAATTTTTTAAAGTAATAAAGTGTCATCATGCATAACGATACAAGTATAACACTCACCTCAAGGTGACATTAATCTTGTCGATAACCAACAACACACAAGCAAATGAATAAACACTCAAAACTCCAAATGAACAAGGGGAAAGGTCTAAGAGATATTTCAGATCACACAAGACCATCCGTAAAGTTACCAATCTTGGTTAGTCAAATAGGACAAACTGCTAGGTCCTAGGTGTCATGGATGGGATCCAATGAAACCCTTAATGCAAATGGATTCCCTTCTAGACCATCCAAAATCACTCATAACCTAAGCAAGACACCTCAAAGGGTTCCCTAATGTCACTACCTTTGTAATGCATCAAAAAAGACATCAAACTGACCTCTCTAGCCCCCGAAATCATCTTTGAACTAGATAGGGAAGTACGAGCTTCCATACAACAACTGAGTGTCCCCACTAGACAATAGCACACCAGAAAAACACTATCACAAAATTTTGGTGTCCTCTTCCTACGCATGTATCCCAGGGTTGCACTAGAGTCTGAAACCTGCACTAGCATCCTCCAGATTGGTGAACATTCACTAACATCTTTGAGACACATGTTTGTCGAAAACCAATGAGCTTCCCAAATGGATTGTTTGAAGCCCTAAACACACTAAACACCTTGATGAAATTGGAATGAAGACACCAAGTCACCATATGACTCCTATAAGACAAGGAAGAGTCCAAGAGGACTCACTTCACTGCCACTCAACCCATTTCACCCTCAAATGGCTCAAAGGGACACTTAAGTGTCCAACACAACTAAAACTTGAACCACAATTGGACATCATAAAACACACACTGAGTGGTTCCAATTAAGCTCAGATTGGCTCCCGAGCGCTCAATCCAACAAGAGCTCGATCAACATCTCATGACCACACTAGGAGATGACTAATTCAATCTTTTATATAATAAGAATCACATATACTTTCATTTTAAGCACCAAACCAAGTGTTCCTATGATAACATCACAATAACTCATCAAATGAGAAACATAGAAGATCATGTTTCATGGTCGGTTTCAACACCAGACCACGTAATGATACATCCATCTGTTACAATATATTACCATTACATACATTTCCTCTTGGAGAGTTCTATATACAAATAATCAAGAATACAATTCTTACATCTAATTACATATATTGCAACTTTCATGAAAAGAAAGAGAAGAACAAGTGTTGAGGAAGGAGAAGGAACTCTTCAACTACACATGATCTAAGTCCTATGATCCCCAATAGTGGTTGGCAACGTCATCCATCCATGTGGAACCCATAGGTTCCAATGCCACCATGATCACGGAGATAGTCAAAAGGCCCTAATAGTTACACACTCAATCAAGGGAGGCAAATAGGCTCACACAAGAGCAAACATGTGGTAAAACTCAACATGAACATACAATCAAGAAAGAACATAATGCCACATCAACATATAATAGAAAGAGAGGCATAAACTTAATGCAAACCATATGCAACACAAGTATAAAAGTACTCAACAAGGAGTATCGACACCAAAACCATCAAGAATAATCCAATCTCAAAAACCAATCACCAAAGAGATCACAAGACCAACAACCCATCAAATATGGATACCTCTAGAATCTATCAATAAGCACAATTACATGGAACACAAATCCTCATATGGGTGCTACTCATAACTAGAGGGCTAGATACATAGGAAATAAGAGTGGGGAGTGTCATCACATAGATCAAACATATGGCTCACTCAGAATTGAGTAGTCCTCTCATACAGATGAGGAGACTCAATCATGCTAGATCAACACCCCAGGGATGGCCAAGCCTTCCCAACTCATCCTTAGTCTATACGAGCACTCAAGACCATGAGAGGGGCATCCACTTTGTCTTGGTTCATTTTATTAATGTGTCACTAGTTTTCACTTGATTACAAAATGTTCAATGGGCTATCCTAAAAGTCCCTTTGTACCCAAGCCCCCTATTGGGACTCATTAAAATTGAGTCAATTTTAGAGGCCCATTTCAAAATTTTGCTCTGCATGTCAAAAAGTACCTAAATGAGTCAGTTTGAAGGGCCTAGTTTGCGAGAGGGCAAAATGGACCCAGTTGATTTTCAAGGGGTAAGGCTTGGGATTCATGTCCTATACCTTTCATTTGGCCTATGCAGTGATGTGAAACTTTCAGAATTCAGTTTGGATAAGTTTACCAGGTACCCATTTCAAGGGGTGAGATGAAAGTGCATTTTAGGCACAAATGCAGATTTTATTGAGTAGCCTACTTTGAGCGATTATATCTTTTGCCCTGTTGATTTTCATAAAAAAATTCAAAATGGATTCAATTGTATGCATAAATGTGAGTCATCCTACAAAATTTCAGGTCCTAACGAATCCATTTGCTCAGTTTTCAAAGCCAAATCCGTTTGCAGTTTGTGTGGTTCAACTAGTCCCTGTTTCGACAGCTAGTCGGAGCCCTGTTTCGCACAAGTGTAAAAGTTGCCTCAGTAAGCGTCATGCCATAATGTTTGCTCCAGGTTATTATTGGTATAAATGATGAGCTACGTTTCAAATTTCAAGCCTCTGCCAATCCGTTTAGTCAGTTTTCAAAAGGGTTCATTTAGCCATCATTTTCAGTCTTCTGCACTTTTAGTGTTATATCAATTAATGTAGCAATTTTCATGAGCATGTCGTTTGCATCCTGTCAGTCTTGTGATTGAACTGAGATTTCCAAGTTTTAATATGTACTTCAAGGTACCTATGTTTCAAATTTGAGGGCCTACGGAGGTTCGATATTTTTGAGAAAGGCGTCATATGTTGCTAGAACATTGACTTCGTCAGGTCCGCAGTGTCAACAAAGCCAGTTTGTCATTTTCACCGATTAATATCTCTTCGCTTGGGACTCATCTTGAGAAACCATTTGGTAGAAGTCATCCTTGTATATCAGAGTACGCGCCTATCAGATGGCGAGCTCCAGAAAGGTGTTTTGACAGGTTTGAAAATTACGTCTTCGCGATTAAATGCAAAAATGTGACGTAAGTGCATGAAAGTTGTAAAATGCAGTTTGATGATCCAAAAATGATGTCAATCATTTCCAGAGGTATGGGTAAGGTTCCTGAAGCATTTCAAAGTTAAGTTGTGTGAAAACAAAATTTTTTTTAGTCGGACCCACTTTGGGGCCCGACCTGGCTCGACTGCAATTCACAAATGGGATGTCGTTTGTAATGACACATTCTGGAGAAAAGCAGTATGGGGTTTCCAAAGAAGTGTAAAAATTGACAACAGGTAATATCCCAAGATTGTGTTGCATATAAAGTAAGTGATGTACAAGCAAATGATACGAATATTTTGCCACTTGTGCCACATACTTCTCACCATCCATATAAGAAAAACGGTACTGGACATCAAAATGATGTACAAGAGGAGAATGCATATTAGTTACATGTGTAGGATGTTGAAATTACTGATGGAGTCCATAGCAATGGAGGGATTGGAGAAAACAAGCTGAGTATTGTGATCCTTCTCCTTTGGTCACGTGGTGGATGGCAAAGCAAGTGCAATGATGGCTGTGAATGCATTTTGAGAGGCATAGAACATCTTTGAAGAAAATGCAAATGCAGCAGTTAAGTCTTCCTCTCCCTCACTGTGGTGCGTAGCATGGTGAAAAGCCACAGGGAAACTTTTAAACAAATTTAATACTGGCAGTTTTTGTGCCATTCTCCCCCCCCCCCCCCCCACGTTAAACATGAGGCAAGTAGAGTGGACTCCACAAGCTCCAGCATCCTCTAAGTGTCGTGAGCTGCAGACTTCCCCTATGCATGGTATGCTGGAAGGTGCAGAGGATGTCACATGGATTGGGGGGGAGGCTTTTCAAAGGTCTTCAAACAATTGACATTGCAGCATCCTCTTTCTCCTTTACGTACCTTCCCATCTCCCTCCCCTGCTACGTGGCCTGTGAAAAGGGGGTTAAACTTCAAAAACAAATGTAAATGGCAAGTGTTTTGTCCCCAGTTCTCCTTGATGTGTGTGGTTTCAGCAGTAGCATTGGTCTTCAAATGCAAACAGACAACAGCTCCAACCAAACTATCCCCTCCTCACGTGGAAGCCAGCTTCAACCCCCTGTGTGGTGTGTGAACTGGCACTGTGAAAATTTCAAAACAAAAATTTCAATTACTTCTCCCCCACGTAAAAACCAACAGAGCTCCTATGCAGCGTTTGGGTTTGAAAAGGTTATGTTGAACATGATTTCCAGAAATTGCATTAGTTTGTTGGAAAGAGCACTTAATTGCTATTAGTATTCCCTCCCCTGTGTGGTACTTGGGCATCAACACTTTCGATCAAATGGAGGAAAATCACCATTAAAGTCTCAGAAAAAGCTCCAACATACACAGTGCCAGGCAAAGCACAATATCCCACATTCACTGGGAAGTGATGCTTTTTAATGTTTATAAGCAAAAACAAACACATCCATAATGTCGAAGCCTCTGGGCTTTTGGACGGACGATGCTTATGGGCACCCAAGGTGGGCCCACGCGTGGGCGGGGATCCCGAGGAGACAGAGGAGGTGACTGAACAACGACCAGGTGGACCCCACGTAGGCACACTTCTCGAGGCAAACAGGTAAATTTTGCAGAGAAGGGTCGGCTTAACCAGTGAGCAGGTTGCAGAGGATCCGACGAAGCGCGTGATTTCATGGGCCGAAGGTGCATGTGAATTACACCCTATGAAATGGCAAAAAGAGGTAAAGATCGTGCATGTTTTGGGAGATCAGACGGTCCGCGCTGTTTCCCGAAGGAAAGTTGCTCACCGGTTAAGGTCCGCGAAACAACAAAACGCAAAATGGTGAAAATGCAAGGTTAAAGAACATGCAGGTTTGATGAAGATCGAGGGCTCACATGATTTTGTGGAGTGGAGATGCAGGTCAGATAAAGGCCATGAAATGGCAAAAGCCAAGTGGCGCACAAGTGGCAGGTCGAGTCAGCAGTCCAGAAGGCGGGTCCTAGTGAGGTGGCGATGACATGGCGAAGAGGTGACGCCTAGGTGGACAACAAGCAAGCGGACACGTGGCGGAGTGACGAGGTGTCATCCCAGGTTGCACCCAGTGGAATCCATCGACCAATCAGGTCCCACCATGTGGCAAAGCATCAGGACCAAATGGGAGCAAAAATTAAAATTAAAATCATATTTATTATATAGTGCAGACTATATTAAAATTCAAAAAATTTAAATGATGTGCACATGTTGAGGATTAATTCGCCTAGGGTCTCATTTTTGGCCAAAATATGAAGTGTTATATATCGCCGGAAAACTCTTGGAATGAGGAATCCAGTCAGGCAATTAATTTTTGACAAATGTGGGCTATTTTGAGAGCAATTTCCATGGGGGTGAAATTCAGTTAGAGAGGAGATATTTGGCAATTTCAATTGCAGATTTGATTTTCTTCCCTCTCCTTCTTATTCTCAACTCTTCTCATTTGTAAGGGTTCCAGTTTTTGAGGGATTTTCTCCAAGGGAGAAATCAAAAATTGTAGGTTCCAGTGATGGCATCTTTTTATTAATGCAAATGACAGTGTGTTCTTCTATGTTTGTCAGTGTTGTCTTTACTGTAGGTTTAGTTTCAGTTTGCAGGTTCACACATATGCAAGGCATGTGTGAGTTTCCATGAAATTGTCTCCAAAATGTACTCAAATTTATATAATTTCATATTATCAAGGATAATCTGAGTTGTCTCTTTTAGATTCCTCTAAGAGTGTAATGTTTGTCTTTTGGGTATTCTTCAAAGAAGGATTTAAATCCTAAAACCCAACATTAATGATTTTGAATGCATATTGGATATATATATAGAAGTATGATTTTGTGACAGAGCAAAGGATTGTATTAATGTAAGGCATTGATACATGAAAATTTAATGTTGAAAAGAACTTGCATCTGAGATTTCTCTTCCAGTTTTATGCATGACTCTGTGACCTGGATAAGGCACTAGTCTTTTGTAACATTGAAGGGTTGTCAGAACAACAATTTAAAGTCCAATCAAAATATCTTTAGTTTATGTTACGTTTTGAAATGTTTCATCTATCTCATGCTCAAGCATAGTTGAGTTTTATGTGTAGATCTAGCCCACCTGCAATAAACTACTTGTTTGGAGCCCTAATGAGATCTATCTGTTTATGTTGATGCTATCATAGGTGTGTAATAAGTTTAATCCTAAGCATCAAAGGTATACCCACCTAGGTTTTGCAGAGCCTGAAGAGTAGAAGGATTTATATCCTTGTCATGTTGTCCAAGCCCCGAGGTTCTTCATAGATTGAATTGGCTATTTCATAGATCAATTGTAGGTGTTCTTGGGTTATCACTTTTGGTGAACAACAAAAATTGCGACTCTGCTGTGGAATCAAATGGATATAAATGCTTGATTGATATGGTTAGAGGTTGAATGTGTTCCTAGTCTTGTCAATTTCATATCCAGCCAGTTTGTCCATTGTGTATGCACAGAGTGTGAAAGTGAATTTATGAGTTAGAAAATGCTCCTTGTTCTGGATCTGCAGAATGATATGTGTTCATATCATATTTTATGAAGGAGTAACAGTGAATTTATATTGTTGAGAGTTGTAAGTAGTTCTTGCAGCTATGTGCAAATTTTTCCCCAATTCCTTATTGGGTGGCGACTCTGTGGTTCATACCAGTATTAAACAGCCTGGAAGAGTGTTTATTGTAGTGAGATCGAAGGAGTAAAGAGAATTAAATTTGTGATTGAATGGTTCTATTGTTCAAAATATCCTCTGTGCAAGAGGTGGTGACTCTGATGCAAAAGACCGTGCTAAAAGTAAAGTAAATTTCTAGATCTACAAGAGTTTACAACTGCAAATCTCCAGGTATTTTCAGAGGTTTCAAATGCAAAGATGTTTGTTCTGAAAATTATAATGTGTAATGTCATTTTCCCATTTAGTGAACAACACTAGTCTAGAGGGAAAGAGAGAACCTCAAAATAAATTTGCATAGCTATTCTGCTGAAATATCCAGTGTTTATGATCTTCCGTAGTATGCAAATTTGGGAAAAGATTTGTGTCAAGCAGTGTTATGAATAGATCAGTATGAGGATATGTGCTTGAAGTTTTTTATCCCAGATTGTATAATCATTTGTGGGAGTAGGAAGAAATGAGTTGTGAAGTTTTTCAACCCCAATCTTATCCACATATGACCATGCCTAGTAAACCAAAACAACCATGTAATAGGAAGAGTTTTAGTATGAAGTATTATGCTGCTCTAAACTTTGAAGGTATTCCAGGTTACCCAAATCCCATACCCATAGAAATCAGAAAGTATTTGCCTGTATTCAGTGGGAAGAAATCAAAATTAGCATGTCAACATGTTAAAAGATTTTCAGATTTGATAGGAGAGTTCGAAATTTGCCAAGAAGATGTATGCATGAAATTGTTTGTTCAGTCATTGAAAGAAGATACAAGAGATTGGTTTTCTTTTTTGCCAATGAATTCTATTACCTCATGGGAAGAATTGATTTCAGATTTCATGGATCAATTCGATGAGAGGGTGAGTGATTATGACTTGTTGAAAGAATTCACTTATATACAAATCAGGGAAGATGAATTGGTACCAACATTTAACATCAGATTTTCACAAGCATTGACTAAAATTTCTAGAAAGTATAGGTTTGATGATACGGTCTATCTGGATATTTATATGAGTGCTTTTGGTAAGAAGATGGGTTTCCTATTGAGAAACAAAGAACCTAAGACTTTGTATGAAGCTTTTAACACAACTAGGGACATTGAAAATAATTTGAAATTTGGGATAGCCAAGAAATTTGTGTCTTCTGTAGTTTCTTATCAAAATGCCTTCAATGGTGAAATACCATGTGAAGCTCAACCAATCATTCCTTGCCTAGGCGCGTCAAGCTCTGTAGTTCTGAATGGTTTTGTTGATGCATGTGTTTCAGATTTGAATGAGAGTCAAGAACCTCTGCTGTTAATGCCAGTCTCCTCTCACAGTGATGATGGAATGATTAGTGTGCAATGTTGTGATAATGTTGATATGGAGATTGATATATACAAGGGATATGTACCATTTGATTTGTATGCCGGTTATGCTGACTATGTGACTACAAATTACCAAGTTAATCATGCATCTCCTAAGGTTAGCAATAATGAAAATTATGGTAATAATGACCATCAATATTTAAATGTTGCTGATGTATTTGATGTTCAAATACCAAATATTGAAGGATCACCAAATGTTGTTGATTATGTAAGTGAAGTTGTGCAATATGATGAAAATCAGATTTTGGTTAAGTCTGATAAATCTGAAAATGAAATTGTGAATGATGTTGATAATGTGTTCAGTGCAAATATACCCAGTGATGAATGTGTTTCAAAATGGAGTGGTGTTGCTGATTATGATGACAATGAGTTCTATTCCCAGCACCTTGAAGGTATGCAAATGAACAATGAAGATCAATTTGAGAATGAGAATGATCTTGGCACAAGTATTTCACTTTCTTTTGATCAGCAAATGAATGTAGCTATGCAACTGATAATGGTTATGAGAATTCTTATTATTCATCTTGTGAAAATGATATAATAGAAGACCAAGTTATGTACCTTAGTTATGAATCTGAAAACGAAAGTGTTTTTGAAGATAAGAATGTATGTGACAGTGCTGACAATGTTCTATTTTTAGATTTTAATGAACCCACATTTGAATGCTTTCAGAATTTCAAGTACCATGATGAGGATGTGAATGTTGATAATAAGCTTGAAACAAATTTGGAATTCTTTTCTTTTGATACAAATATCCATCATGCTGATTTCATTGATGAAAATGTTGAGATTTCCCCTTGTGTTGAACAAGTTTGTAATGCTGATAAAGTTCCGAACAATAGTAACATGGGTTGTAAGAATTTACTTCATGATGAAGACAAAAGGCATGGGTTATGTGATGACTTTTTCAGACCACAAATGGAAGTGTTTCTAATAGATGTAAGTCTGGATGAGGAAGACTTAGTTGAGGATTTGCTTCAGCCAGAGGTATGCATTCTTTTCCATGAATGGGATGTTGAGAATGCAGAGGTTTTCAGTTTGATAAACAAGGAGAGTATGGACTATGATCAGCATAGTGAAGTATCACATCCGGATTGTAACATTTATGTTCCTTGTTTGCTTCAGTCGGTTAGTAGTGTCCCTCATTCTATTGATTTAAGTGGTAATAAGGCATGTGCTGATGGGAATTATAATGTTGAGAATGAATGTTTTATTTTTGAAGTGCAGCATGATGATGTCCTTGTAAATGGTAGAATTGATTGGGATAGTGAAGTGTATTGCAGCTTGTGGGAAGGCCTCTATTGTGATTTGTCTCATGATTTTACTTGTGTTGAAATAGCGTGTGATTACAAAGTTCAGAATCAGACAAGAGGTATGCACACTAGCTATTTCAGTAATGAGACAAAAGAGGTGGATTATAAAAGTTATGCTCAATTGTTATTGAAAGGTGCCTTTGTTTGGATCATAGTATCAAGTGATGAAAATCAGATTTTTGACAGAGGTAAATGTTAAGATTGTTTGAGCAGCTTATATTCAGTTTTAAGCATGTTTGTATATTTTGTACAGTCGCTTTGCTTTCAGTTGTGTGGTTTTCAATAAAGTGCCCTGTTGTCCGAGTAGAATAAGGATGCCCTATTTTTTTTGAAATGAGATGAGAAGAGAAGAATGATCCTTCTTTTGGGTGGTTTGCTTAACCATTGATTCTATGTTCTTATGTTGATCTTGCAATCAACCATCCCCAGTCAGAGCTACTGTTGGGACTCATTAAAATTGAGTCAATTTTAGAGGCCCATTTCAAAATTTTGCTCTGCATGTCAAAAAAGTACCTAAATGAGTCAGTTTGAAGGGCCTAGTTTGCAAGAGGGCAAAATGGAGCCAGTTGATTTTCAGGGGGTAAGACTCGGGATTCATGTCCTATACCTTTTATTTGGTCTATGCAGTGATGTGCAACTTTCAGAATTCAGTTTGGATAAGTTTACCAGGTACCCATTTCGAGGGGTGAGCTGAAAGTGCATTTTAGGCACAAATACAGATTTTATTGAGTAGCCTACTTTGAGCGATTATATCTTTTTCCCTATTGATTTTCATAAAAAAAATCAAAATGGATTCAATTGTATGCATAAATTTGAGTCATCCTGCAAAATTTCAAGTCCTAATGAATCCATTTGCTCAGTTTTCAAAGCCAAATCCATTTGCAGTTTATGTGGTTCGACTAGTCCCTGTTTCGACAGCTAGTCGGAGCCCTGTTTCGCACAAGTGTAAAAGTTGCCTCAGTAAGAATCATGCCATAATGTTTGCTCCAGGTTATTACTGGTATAAATGATGAGCTACGTTTCAAATTTCAAGCCTCTGCCAAACCGTTTAGTTGGTTTTCAAAAGGGTTCATTTAGCCATCATTTTCAGTCTTCTGCACTTTGTGTTATATCAATTAATGTAGCCATTTTCTTGAGCACACCGTTTGCATCCTATCAGTTTTGTGGTCAAAATGAGATTTCCAAGTTTTAATATGTATTCCAAGGTACCTATGTTTCAAATTTGAGGGCCTACGGAGGTTGTTTGATATTTTTGAGAAAGGTATCATGTGTTGCCAGAACATTGACTTCGTCAGGTCCGCAGTGTCAACAAAGCCAGTTTGTCATTTTCGCTGATTAATATCTCTTCGCTCGGGACTCGTCTTGAGAAACCGTTTGGTAGAAGTCATCCTTGTATATCAGAGTACGAGCATGTCAGATGGTGAGCTCCAGAAAGGTGTTTTGACAGGTTTGAAAATTACGTCTTCGCGATTAAATGCGAAAATGTGACGTAAGTGCATGAAAGTTGTAAAATGCAGTTTAATGATCCAAAAACGATGTCAATTGTTTCTAGAGGTATGGGTAAGGCTCCTGAAGCATTTCAAAGTTCATTTGTGTGAAAACAAATTTTTTTTTAGTCGGACCCACTTTGGGGCCCGACTTGGCTCGACTGCAATTCGCAAATGGGATGTTGTTTATAATGGCAAGTTATGGAGAAGAGCAGTATGAGGTTTCCAAAGAAGTGTAAAAATTGACAACAGGTAATATCCCAAGATTGTGTTGCATATAAAGTAAGTGATGTACATGCAAATGATATGAATATTTCGTTGCGTGTGCCACATACTTCTCACCATCCATATAAGAAAAACGATACTGGACATCATAATGATGTGCAAGAGGAGAATGCATATTAGTTACCTGTGCAGGATGTTGAATACACTGATGCAGTCCATAGCAATGGAGGGATTGGAGAAAACAAGCTGAGTATTGTGATCCTTCTCCTTTGGTCACGTGGTGGATGGCAAAGCAAGTGCAATGATGGCTATGAATGCATTTTGAGAGGCATAGAACATCTTTGAAGAAAATGCAAATGCAGCAGTTAAGTCTTCCTCTCCCTCGCTGTGGTGCGTAGCATGGTGAAAAGCCACAGGGAAACTTTCAAACAAATTTAATGCTGGTAGTTTTTGTGCCATTCTCCCGCCCCACACATTAAACATGAGGCAAGTAGAGTGGACTCCACAAGCTCCAGCATCCTCTAAGTGTCGTGAGCTGCAGACTTCCCCTATGCGTGGTTTGCTGGAAGGTGTAGAGGATGTCACATGGATTGGGGGGGAGGCTTTTCAAAGGTCTTCAAACAATTGACATTGCAGCATCCTCTTTCTCCTTTACGTACCTTCCCATCTCCCTCCCCTACTACGTGGCCTGTGAAAAGGGGGTTAAACTTCAAAAACAAATGTAAATGGCAAGTGTTTTATCCCCATTTCTCCTTATTGTGCGTGGTTGTAGTAGTAGCATTGGTCTTCAAATGCAAATAGATAGTAGCTCCATCCAAACTATCCCCTCCTCACGTGGAAGCCAGCTTCAACCCCCTACGTGGTGTGTGAACTGGCACTGTGAAAATTTCAAAACAAAAATTTCAATTACTTCTCCCCCACATGAAAACCAGCAAAGCTCCTATGCAGAGTTTGGGTTTGAAAAGGTTATGTTGAACATGATTTCCAGAAATTGCATTGGTTTGTTGGAAAGAGCACTTAATTGCTATCAGTATTCCCTCCCCTGCGTGGTGCTTGGGCATCAACACTTTCGATCAAATGGAGGAAAATCGCCATTAAAGTCTCAGAAAAAGCTCCAGCATACACAGTGCCAGGCAAAGCACAATATCCCACATTCACTGGGAAGTGATGCTTTTTAATGTTTATAAGCAAAAACAAACACATCTATAATGTCAAAGCCTCTGCGCTTTTGGATGAACGGTGCCTATGGGCGCCCAAGGTGGGCCCACACGCGGGCGGGGATCCCGAGGTGACATAGGAGGTGAATGAGCAGCGACTAGGTGGACCCCATGCAGGCATGCTTCTCGAGGCAAATAGGCAAATTTTGCAGAGAAGGGTTGGCTTAACCAGTGAGCAGGTTGCAGAGGATCCGACGAAGCATGTGATTTCGCGGGCCGAAGATGCATGCGAGTTACACCTTGCGAAATGGTGAAAAGAGGTAAAGATCGTGCATGTTTTGAGAGATCAGATGATCCATGCTATTTCGCGAAGGAAAGTTGCTCACCGGTTAAGGTCCGCGAAACAGCGAAACGCGAAATGGCGCAAATGCAAGGTTAAAGAACATGCAGGTTTGATGAAGATTGAGGGCTCGCGCAATTTCGTGGAGTTGAGATGCACGCCGGATAAAGGTCACAAAATGACGAAAGCCAGGTGGTGCACAAGTGGCAGGTCTAGTCAGCGGTCCAGCAGGCGGGTCCCGGTGAGGTGGCAATGACATGGCTCAAATGTGGCGCCTAGGTGGACGACAAGCAAGAGGACATGTGGCGGAGTGATGAGGTGTCATCCCAGGTGGTGCCTAGTGGACCCCATAGACCAATCAGGTCCTGCCACGTGGCAAAGCATCAGGACCAAATGGGAGCAAAAATTAAAATTAAAATCATATTTATTATATAGTGCAGACTATGTTAAAATTCAAAAAATTTAAATGATGTGCACATGTTGAGGATTAATTCATCCAGGGTCTCATTTTTTGCCAAAATATGAAGTGTTATATATCGTCGGAAAGCTCTCTGAATGAGGAATCTGGTTAGGCAGTTAATTTTGACAAATGTGGGATATTTCGAGAGCAGTTTCGATGGGAGTGAAATTCAGTTAGAGAGGAGATATTTGGCAATTTCAGTTGCAGATTTGATTTTCTTCCCTCTCCTTCTTATTCCCAACTCTTCTCATTTGTAAGGGTTCCAGTTTTTGAGGGATTTTCTCCAAGGGAGAAATCAGAAATTGCAGGTTCCAGTGATGGCATCTTTTTATTAATGCAAATGATAGTGTGTTCTTCTATGTTTGTCAGTGTTGTCTTTATTGTAGGTTTAGTTTCAGTTTGCAGGTTCACACATATGCAAGGCATGTGTGAGTTTCCATGAAATTATATCCAAAATGTACTCAGATTTATATAATTTCATATTATCAAGGATAATTTGAGTTGTCTCTTTTAGATTCCTAAGAGTGTAATGTTTGTCTTTTGGGTATTCTTCAAGGAAGGATTTAAATCCTAAAACCCAGTATTAATGATTTTGAATGCATATTGGATATATATATATATATATATATATATATATAATTGTAGTTTTGTGATAGAGAAGAGGATTGTATTAATGTAAGGCATTGATACATGAAAATTTAATGTTGAAAAGAACTTGCATATGAGATTTCTCTTCCAGTTTTATGCATGACTCTGTGACCTGGATAAGGCACTGGTCTTTTGTAACATTGAAGGGTTGTCAGAACACCAATTTAAAGTCTAATCAGAATATCTTTAGTTTATGTTACATTTTGAAATGTTTCATCTATCTCATGCTCAAGCATAGTTGAGTTTTATGTGTAGATCTAGCCCACCTGCAATAAACTACTTGTTTGGAGCCCTAATGAGATCTATCTGTTTATGTTGATGCTGTCATAGGTGTGTAATAAGTTTAATCCTGAGCATCAAAGGTATACTCGCCTAGGTTTTGCAGAGCCTGAAGAGTAGAAGGATTTATATCCTTGTCATGTTGTCCAAGCCCTAAGGTTCTTCATAGATTGAATTGGCTACTTCATAGATCAATTGCAGGTGTTCTTGGGTTATCACTTTTGGTGAACAACACCCCCACTAGACACCACTCCCATCATTCACCATATTACCCACCCTAGGCTTAAATAAATCAAAACATGAGACTCATAACAAAATGATAATATTGAAGACCATATATTACCAAAATTGAGCCCAACAATTCTAAAACCCATCAAATAAACAATATATGCGTTGACATATCACCATGCATCCAAAACATACTCAATTGGCCCTAATGTCAGGAGAATGGATCCAATTCAATCCAACAATTAAATTTGCACTTATAATACTATTATTACACATAATAATAACACATTTAAATCACCAAATTCACATTTTAATAAAAGGCCAAATTGGCCAAAAATCAATCATGGAGGCCATCCACCATTGACGAACCTCCAAAAAGCTTAAATTTTCAAACATGGCCAATTAGAATTTTTGGAAAACCCATTGGTACATAGGTGAACAACAACTCAATTATGCAATAAAATCTAAAATTTGGGCATCCAATAAAATTGGGTAGCATTTCCTTTTATAAAACTATGTTTTTTAAATTTAAAACACAATAAATTCATTACTCAACTAAGTGAAGAAATTTAAATTGCAAGAATGCTGAGAATCATAAAACAAATGATTTGCAAATTACTAAAATTGATTCCAACAATAATTAAGGGATAAATCAAGAATATTACCTCAAACTTGAGGAAAATTTTAAAATGGAAATAAAAATCAAAGACATCAAGAGAGGTCGAATATTTTGGACAACCCAAAGTATTCATTTGCACGATTCCAGCAAGCCTCTATTGAAAAAAATTCTCCAAACCAATCCTTCTTAATCAAAATTCCAAAAATCCCATTGTAGGGTTTGAGAGAAAAACCAAGAAAATAAGACTGTGTCAAAAATCAACACTTTTTCCATATAAAAACCCAATTGACTTTAAGAATTTAAAAATGATAAAAAGGATAAAAGATTAAATAAAACTTTAATCTCCATAATCATAAACTCATCCCAATGAAATACATAATAAACTAAATATAATCAAGCTCTGTAAAAATATTTCAAAAACACTAAATAGCCATGAAATAATTAAAAGTCAAATCAACATCAAATAATCTAAAAATTAAATTTAAATTCTCTAGATGTCCAAATTTGACCCCAACAATCACCCATAAACTAGGCAAAATCCAATTAAAATAAATACTTGCAAAGCATTGTTTATGGTAAAAATGGAAACAACAATATTGAAAGACTAAAATATATTCAATCATGAAACCCTAGCCTAACAACAACAAAGTTCCACCGTAACATATGAAGATTACCTAAGACAATGTAAATCAACAAAATCACAAAGATGATGCCATCACATGTCCAATAGGGTTTGGATCTCCATTCTTCCTATCTCCATTGATCTTGCTTGATATATTTGCTCTTAGATTTTATGTGTGCACAAGATCTCAACAAATAACGGAAACGTGGTTGATATCTAGATCGCATATGAAAGTTTGAATGCTAGAATGCTTGGGAGTGCTAGTAGGATTGATAATGAAGGAAGCATCTCCTTATATAGAAGACACTATAAGAAATGGAGGGATAAGATTGAGAGGTGTAAAAGATAAATAGTCGGCTAAGATTAGAAGGTAGGTAGAGGAAATAATAAAATAATGAGAGGGTAGGTAGTGTATGAATTAAGAGATGAATGACATGTGTCATGGGTAGAAAAGGCTAATGAATTAATTAAATAAATAATAATTTATTTAATTAATAGAAGAATTAGGCTTAAAATAATTAAATAAATAAAAATATTTATTTAATTAGACAGGACAATTTTAGGTGTCTACATTTTGCCCCTCTTTGAGACAATGCATCTTGTCGTGTTGTTTCAAAGAAGATAAGATGAACTGATACAAAGTTGCCCCAAGATGGGAATGATATGCCCCCTCGAGAGATTGGATGAAAATGTCTGAAAATATCATAGACAATCTCTTGATGAGAAATAAAGGCTAGAAAGGACTGACAAGAGATGATAGAGTGATAGAGTCATGAGATAAAGAAGACCGACTCAGGAAACGAGGGCTAGGGTAGTCAATAAGATAGTCTACGAGGAAAAACATCCTAATTGTCATCGACACACCTAAGAGATCAGAGTGCAGAGAGAGCAGAGAACAGTCAACAGTCAACAGTGATGGCATTGGTGCATAGATTTGATTGCATTTGCCGATATCAGAGGCCAACAGATGCAGGAGAGCCGGTAAGTACCACAAAATCTCCTTGTACTTTGTTACATTAATTATTGTCATAAATGCATGTCAGGTAGGGTAATAAATGCACATTAAGTATGTTGCAAAAAAAATGTCGAGGGTAAAAAACGCTAAGGCACGTCTATGTCAGGTTTAAGTGTGTCTATGGTTTTAAAAGTGTCTGTGTCCAATGTGAGTGCATTTGTGAAATGCAGGCGCGTTTGTGCAGGGCAAGCGCGTATGTGCGGAATAGAGGCACGTTTATGTGATTCAGGCGTGTCTGTGCAGGGCAGGCATGTTTGTGAAGTATGCAAGCACATTTGTGTCATGAATGTGTGTTTATGTTTTCAAGGTCAAATCAACAGTTCTGTGATAAACATACATTGTTGATTAGATAAGTTGTTGAGAGGATACACTTAAGCAGGTCCTCTAGGGAAGACTAGGGTAGCAGATAGGGCTAGGATTGACAATTATGTGATAGAACATACGTTGTCAATTAGGAAACTACTCAAGAGGATACACTCAAGCAGAGGCCCTAGGATAGGATAGATCGAGGTACTTTGTGATGAATAGGGAGTACCAAAGAAATTGACAATTCTGTGATAGAACATACGTTGTCAATTGGATTAGGCTGAAATTGACAATTCTGTGATAGAACATATGTTGTCAATTAGCTAAGCTACTCAAGAGGATACACTCAAGTAGGTGCCCTAAAAGATACAAGCAACACTTTGTGATGAACAAGGAATGCTACTAGGATAGAGTGCCATATGATAGATATAAGCACTAGGATAAAAAGAAACACTTTGTGATGAATAGGGAATACCACTAGGAGAGAGTGCCTATGATAAATATAAGCACTAGGATAAAAAGCAGCACTTTGTGATGAATAGGAAGTGCTACTAGGATAGAGTGCCATATGATAGATATAAGCACTAGGATAAAAAACAACACTTTGTGATGAACAGGGAGTACCACTAGGATTGACACCGTTGATTTGCTTGACTGCAGGAGGACCTACCTATGTTGGAGTCATGGGAGAGATTCTTGTTGACTCAGAGTTTGCGAGCAGAGCTAACATTTGAGGATAGAGCCACAATGGAGGCTATGAGTTTGCAATATATTATGTATGTGCTTGAGTTTTAGGCGAACATGGGACTGTTGATTGCATTAGCTGGTAGATGGAACTCAGAGACATGCACGTTACATTTATCGATGGGTGAGATGACAGTCACCTTAGGGGATGTATACAGGATACTGCGAATACTAATCATTGGGGAGTTAGTTCCTTACGATCGAGAGGGAGACAGGGATGCACTGAGAGGAGTGTTTCAAGATCTAGGACTAGATATGAGGGTTGGACATGTGGCTTGGGACACCATGACAACGATAAGATTGGCACTACCAACGGTGCTGGTAGGAGTTATCAACGGATTCCTGTGTCTGGATAGGGCAACACGAGGGTTGGTTGTGGGATGGGGGAGGACACTAGAGACATTGGTGACTGAGCACACCAGGTTTGCATGGGGCCCATGTCTGCTGGCACACTTGTATTATGAGCTACATCAGTTTTTGTATCGCGGATCAACAAGATTAGGATGTAGAGTGACACTGTTGCAGGTATGGGCATATGAGAATCTGTGGGTTACACGTCCGATACATTTTAGAGGAAGGGGGCATGGGCGTAGTTATGTACATCTGTATGATATGATTACTTCTCAGCCATGGATTGGGAGGCTAGAGTATTGGCGAAGGGTGATTGATGAGATAGATAGTGTGGTATGGAGGCCTTACTTAGATTGTGAGGAGTGGGAGGATGATGTAGTGGAGTCGTATGTATTCAGGAGTAGGTATTTGATTAGGAGGACACCATATATTATTGAGAGGCAGTTGATAGACAAGGTATGCAGGCAGTTTGACAGGATATAGTGGATGCCACAAGGGTCGAGGATGTATGCACGAACTGTGAAGGATCAGGTTCATTTAGGGCCATTATTGTCTTATGATCATGCAGTGACACAACTTCTAGAGATGGTTCCCATGCCTTGGAACATATGGGTAGATGTAGAGGATGTAGGGATGGATGAAGAGTACACTGCATATTGGGGAGAGCATCCATTTCCACAGCTGACAGATCCAGAGGAGCCAATAGAGGGTGATGGTGGAGGTGATGGAGATGATAGTGGGGATGGAAAAGGCAGAGGCCGACAACAAAAGCGGGGTGTAGTGGTAGAGAGGAGAGTGGCTTAGAGGAGAGACAAATGAATGTAGTAAGGGGTAGAGGTGGATTTTTCGTTATAGGTGTTAGCAGCATAGATTCCCAGATAGGTACTATCCTTGAGGGAGATCTGCCAGGGACAGGCAGATGAGATCAAGGATCTGGAGAGGGACATGGCTAGACTCAGGAGATAGTTGAGGGACACTGAGCGGGAGAGGGATCAGGCTATTCAATGCTATACAGAGGCTGAGGTAGCAGTGAGGGCAAGGAGGCAAGTAGTAGAGGACATAGCAGCTAGATGTGCCTACATTCTGCGGGCAGGGGAGGAGATAGCCTACTAGAGAGACCTTTACTATGGAGTGGTACCACCAGATCAGCAGGCTAGGAGCTTCTGGAGACCATCACTAACAACGACGACCATTGGAGGGAGAGACAAGAGACAGGCATCTAGTGGTGGGGTCATGGGTCCTCATGAGAGATGATCCTAAAGTGGGTCCTTCCAGGGCTCAGAATCTGTCGAGGCTAGCTAGCTATGAGGGATGGAGTTCGTCATAGCCTTAGAGGGCTCCCTATGTATCAGTTTTGTACCATTTTGTATGATGACACCTTCGGGTAATTGTAGCCATATGATTCTGACATAATTGTATCATGACACTTATGATTTTGATATATATATGAGATGGTTCATCCTTGCGGTATCTATACGCATGTGTACCTATGTGATGTGATGCATGACTCTATGTGATGCTTATGATATGGATGCAAATATGTTCATGATGAAATGCAATATTATTTTGTTCTTTTATATTTTTAAATGTTATGCATATGTGAGTGTATGACATGCATATAAATGCAAATAACTATTTACATGATGAGAATGTAAAATGTGCTAACATGTGTTGTGTGCAGGATGTGGTGCAATTTTGATATCTATATGTATGTATGAAATGAGATATGTGGTAATGCAGGTGCAAACTATATAAAATGTAAATGTTTTTGGCGTGTCATTATACTCAGTCATGTGATAATGGGCTACACAGACTAAAGGACGATGGAGGTCCATCAAGAAATGGGAATGGAAGATAGAGGATATGGAGGTGAAAGAGCTTCTTGTGCTATTATCATCATTGAGCTTTATTATGGCAAAAAGGTTATGACAATCAAGACATATGTTCGACCCAGAAAGTCATTGTACCTGTTTGCATGGAGATCAGACAGTTGCAAACAAAGAATGCCCTAGTTTATACTAGACTCACAGTGTCCTCATATCCTTGGACAAGACATAGAATTACTAAGAGACAATCCATAGATAGCAAAGAAAATAGGTGACGATACCCCATCCTTGCCTTTCTAGTCAAAGACATCTTGGAGATGAAATCTCTAGTCAGAGACATACTGGAAAATCTAAAAGACATGTCACCAAAAGATGAAATCAAAAGAAAACCAATACTCAGCACTAACATCCACTGTAGTCCTTGAGTCTAGTGTCTCTTGTCACTTGCATAAGTCTATTTTATTGTGGTCACAATGTTTACTTTCACAAAAGGATAGATATCACTAAACCATAATGTTGTCTGATTCTGTTGAAAGATTTGATTTGTTGAAGCCCATTGTTGTTGTTGTGTCTCATCTGAAATTGATTGAATCTATTAAACTGATAATTTATTATGTACTAGTGATGGAAGTGTTTCTTTATTGTGGATTGTGCGTGGATAGACTGAAGAAAATTAGAAAAAATTTTACTCCTCGGAACGTGTGATGCTCTTAGTTCCACACCCATCACTAGACGTAGGATTTGCCTTAGCCACAGATAAGAGCTGATTTATTATGGATGGAAAGGGGTGAAAAGGAAGGATTATTATGAATGGCTAACCAATCTTAGGTAAATCAATAACAAGCCATGATGGGAGTGGGTGAGTTTATTATGAATGGATAGGTTGTGAGTGTGTGCAAAGTGAAAGGATGAGATTGAATCCTGAAGGAGGGAGGGGCAGTGTCTCTACACATAGCGTCGGTGACCTGATTTTCACCATGGTACTTGCCTAGGGTGCCACTAAAGTGATTTTCACCATTGGACGAATTATTTCTCTCTACTTTTTTTGATTTTTTTGATTTTTTTGTATCACAAGGCGCCTGTTTGCCACGTTTTCACCAAGTAACGATTTTTTATTTTTATGATTTTTTGTATTTTTGAATTTTGTTGGTTTAATTTATATTTTTTTATTAGGATATCCTAAAGAGCTATGTGTAAAACCTGCAAAGGTGCATGCTTTTGATAGGATCCTCCAAAGGTCACCCTCTGAGGTTGAGAGCTGATATGCACCAGATCCATAGGCTGTTGTAATGATGTAAGGACCATGCCAATTTGGTTCGATTTTTCCCTTCTTCTCTCTATCTTGATGATTTTTAGGATTTTCTTTGAGAACTAAGTCACCTACCTCAGATAGATGAGGCTTTACCTTGTGATTGTAACTATGACTCATTCATTGTTGATAAGCCTTGAGATGATTAAAAGCAGTTTGTCTTCGATCATCCAATAGTTCTAGTTCTTGTAAGAGAGAGACCCTGTAGTCTTCATCATTGATAATGTTTTGCAAAGAGACTCGTAAAGATGGTAGCTCGACCTCAATAGAAAAGATAGCTTCAGTGCCATAGATAAGTGAATAAGGTGTGGCTCCTGTAGGTGTGCGAACACTTGTGCGATAAGCCCAAAGTGCAGGATTTAAGTTGGATATGCCAATTTCGGCCAGCGTCATCGACTGTCTTTTTTTAGGATTTTAAGAATAGTTTTATTAGACGCCTCAACTTGACCATTACCTTGGTGGTAATAGGGAGTGGAGAAACAATGGTTAATATGGAAGTGATCACAAAGTTCATGAATATCTTGGTTTTTGAAGGGACGTCTGTTATCGGTGATGATGGAAAGAGGAATACCGTACCGACAAATGATATAGTTAAGATTGAATGTAGCAATTTGTTTTCTAGTGACTTGTGTAAGAGGCATGACTTCAGTCCATTTTGTGAAATACTTTGTGGTAGTGATGATGAATTTGTTGCCATTGGAAGGAGGGTAAATCTTGCCTATGAGATCGAGTCCCCATTGACAAAAGGGCCAAGGAGTCACAATCAGTTGAAGTTCTTGTGCTGGCGCATGAATAAGGTCTCTATGAATTTGACATTGCTTACATTTCTTGACAAACTGATATGAGTCTTTTTCCATATTGGGCTAGTAATATCTAGTCCTAATGAGTTTCTTGGTTAAGGTAGGACCACTAGAATGTGGACCACATATTCCTTCATGAACTTCACGTAACACAATCCAAGCTTCATCCCTTTCTAAACATCTAAGAAGAGTGCCATCTAGACCTCGACGGTATAGGATATCGACTAAAATGATGTATTGGGATGATTGGCGAATGAAAGCGTGGCATTGGTTGTTGGATAAGTCAGGAGGAAGGGTGTTGTTACGAAGGTATGTGAAAACGGATATGTATAACTGGGAATCAGGACCAACAACACAGATCATCTCAGGAAGAGTAATCTCATACGAGGGAACCAAAAGGTTATCCACCAAGAACTCATAGCGGGTTTCATTCTATGGTAGATCAATCAGCGAGGCAATAGTAGCCATGGCATCTGCGGCTCAATTCTTCTGTCTTGGTATTTACTCAAAGGTTATCTTTATGAAATGTTGCTTGAAGTCATCTACCAATTTTTTGTAAGGCATTAATTTTTCATCCTTTGTTTGGTATTCATCGGTTGCTTGACAAATTACCAGTTGAGAGTCCCCAAAAGCATGAAGTTCCTGGATCTTCCACTGAATTGCAATCTGTAATCTAGTTGTTAATGCCTCTTATTCTGCTATTTTATTAGTGCAAGGAAATGACAATCGGTATGATTTGGGAATAGAATCTCCTTGAGGTGTGATAAAGAGGATGCCAACTCTTGCACCATGCTATGTGTATGAGCCATCAAAGTATAGTTGCCAAGGCTTTGTGTGTGATACCATCAAGATGGATTCATCTAGAAACTCTGAAGTTAAAGGAGTATCATCTATCATGGGTGCATCTGCTAACTGATATGCGATAGCTTGTCCCTTTATTTCTTTTCTATCCACATATTCAATGTCAAATTCACTCAAGAGAATCAACCATTTGGCTAGTCTTCCAGTAAGCATCGCCTTATTAAGAAGATATTTCAATGGATCAATCCTTGCGACCAACTTACTTTTATGAGTTAGCATGTAATGTCATAATTTTTGTGAAGAAAAAACCACAACGAGACACGCACACTGAATTTGTGAGTAGTTTAGCTCATAACCAGCCAAAGTATGACTGATGTAATATAATGCCTTTTCTTTGCCCTCAACATCTTGTTGCGCTAAGAGTGCCCCCAGTGTTGTTGATGTAGTTAATATGTAGAGTAACAAGGGTTGTTCTGGGACTGGTGGCATCAAGACTGGTGGATTCAGAAGATAATCTTTGAGTATCTGAAAAGCCTGTTGATAGTTATCATCTCATTTGAATTTGATGTTTTTGTGTAGCAAGTGCTAAAAAGGATGACATTATCCGCAAGTTGAACTATGAGTCATCATATGGGTTGGAGTCTTCCTTGTAAAGATAGAAGTTGACTGATATTTCTTGGTGGTGGCATTTCTAGGATTGCTTTGAATTTTGCTAGATCAACTTCAATTCCTCTTTTTGAAACAATGTATCCAAGGAGATTTTCGGAGGTTACTCCAAAGACACATTTCTCGGGATTTAGTCTCACTTTGTATTTTTTCAATCGATCAAAAATGACTGAAAGGATGTCCAAATGTGTATCTCTGTCTATTGATTTTACCAAGAGGTCATCAACATAATCTTCTATAGTTATGTGCATGAGATCATGAAAGATAGTTGTCATGGCTCGTTGGTATGTAGTGCCTGCATTCTTTAGCCCGAAGGGCATGACATTATAGTAGAAAGTTCCCCAGGGATAAGTAAATGTTGTTTTGTGTTGATCCTTGAATGTTATTTTTATTTGATTGTAGCCACACAATCTGTCCATCAAAGATAACATTGCATGACCTGTTGTGAGATCTACAATCAGGTCAATGTTTGGCAATGGAAAGTCATCCTTAGGAAAAGCTTTGTTAATGTCTTTGAAATCTGTGCATATTCTGATGCTACGATCTAGCTTACTGGCTAGTACCAAATTGGAGATCCATTTAGGATAATCAATTGGGTGTATGAATCCAACATCCAACAATTTTTCAAGCTCTGCCTTGACTAATAATGCCACTTGTGGATGCATCTTTCTTAAGTTTTGTTTCACTGGCTTTTCCCTTGGTTTAACTGTTAAATGATGCATTACTAAATCCAGATCCAGTCCAGGCATATCGATATATGACCATGCAAAATTGATTTGTTGCTCTATGAAGAAACTTATGAACTTCGGTCTTTCTCTCTCTATCAAAGATTGTGCCAGGAATATCTTATGTGGAATCTCTTCTATACCAATGTTTATTTTGATGGTCTCCTCTACTAACATGGATGATTTTTCTTCATATGATGTTGGTAGAATGTCGAGCCTTCCATCTTCGGACGCCTCAGAGAGGTTTTCACCCTCAAATACATCCTTTTTACTTTTTTCAGGTCAGACAATGCCACAATGTGCTTTTACTGTAAAACCCATGATTTGTTTTTATTTTACATTTTTGCAACTAAAAGGCCCAACACCCTCACCAAAATATGCCACGCTATTGAGTTATATAGTGTATCCCTCCTTATGGTCCCCAAGCGGGAGATCATCTCGTATGCCTAAATAGTCAATGAATGCCTCATCATTTTGGAATGTGTCGAATTGTATAGGTCCTTCATGGTCCCAGTCAATAAGTTGGTGGTGAACAAGGGGAAGGCCCTCAATGTTTTCAAAGTCAACGGGTGTTAGGGTTAAAATACAGTTATATTCAGGTATGTCAAGGTAGTTGTTGAGGTCATCGTTGGCACTCTCCTCATCTATCTTGATTGTGAATGAGTCCAAATTGTCATCACTAAAAGTGCATTCCGGAACTGGTGTCCTCATCCATCATGATTTCAACCTAGAACTTAAAGACAAAGTCTATGTGGGATCCTCAGGGGTTGTTTCTTGACCAACTCTAAATTTTCTATGAAATTCCTCTTCTTCTATGGGTTCACCTAGTTCTCTGAATATCTTGGTGAGTTCACAATCACTGGAGGATTTTTCTGAACCCCATTCCCATCCATTAGAGTCAATGGAATAGCGGCTCTCTTTTTGATCATTGGAAATCATGATTTGCAATGCTTCTTCTGATTTGTGAGTGTTTACCCTAGAAGAGATGAAACCAAGCCCTTTCGAGTGCTGATTTTTAAATGTTAATTATAGTTGCAAAGGTTGAGTGATACCTTCTTTTCTTAAGCCAAGAAGACTTTTACCATCGTACCCAAACTTTTGTAGGATCTTGAATCCTTTGCCATATTTTTCACATGGTATCTTGATGTGATCTTGTATACCATCTTCAGGGTCTTTGTAAGGCATTTTGTATAAGTCTTCTTCATCCATTTCTCCCCACTTTTGGAATATAGTAGGATCCCACTTCAGCGTAATGATAGATACCCATTTAGAAGGATGTGGTCGTCCATATTCTTTTGGTGAATTCATAACTTGCCGCAAGCACATGGTTTTATTCAAAGTGTATTCGCCCATGCCTTTGTCCTAATATTTCCCTTTAAGCTAACCTTGCTTTGATGTTGAAGGTTTTAATGACTTAGGGTCAATATATGCAGAAGATGGGATAGCCTCTCTATTAATTGGAATTATTGTCTCAACTTTTGGCCTCAATTTATTGCAGTATATAAATGGATTAGGATCACCATTAACTGTTACTTCAACTCTATTATGAGGAAACTTAATGCATTGATGGTATGTATATGGGACTTCTCTCATATCATGAATCTATGGACGTCCTAGCAATATGTGAGATCGAGGTCTAGGACTTGACAAACCACATCCTTTGTAACTGGCCCTACTAAGAGAGGTAAGGTGATTGTGCCTTTCGATGAACGCTCTTCGTCATCATATGCCTTGATGGTAATTTTGTTTGTAGCATTCACAGCTTTATCTGAATATCCTAATTATATTATTGTGTTCAAAGTACATATATTGAGACCAGCTCCTCCATCTATCAGGACTCATTTTATTCAATGTTTGTGTAGGAAGGCTTCAATGTGTAAAGGTGCATTATGTGGTTGGCTTATGGAGGTGTCGTTAGCTTCAGTGAATGTAAGAGAATGTGGAAAGGAAAGGTATCCCACCATGGCTTGAAACTGTTCCATGTTCAAATCAGTGGGGATGGAAGTTTCTCTCGAATTTTTATCAAGGATGGCTTTATGTGTGGGAGATATGCGTAAAAGTTCAAGGATGGAGATAAGCGCGAGCATCCTCCCTAACTGTTCTACCAGATCTTACTCAGTTTTGGTTGATGAGGAAGTGGTGGTTTTAGCTGGAGCACCTTACAAAGTGACCTTACCTCGACGGGTTGTGACATTACATTCGGAGGTAGATTCAAAAGAAGGTCCAATGCCTTTTAGGACAACTTTGGGTCTTTAGGTAGAATTTTCAGGCATTTTGTTCTTTATGATAATGGTAGATACATAATTGTCCATCAAAATGTGATTAATAGTTGAATCATAGTTATAGGATGCTTTGGTATAGTTAGTCTGCTCATATGTGGCTTTGGCGTTTCCCTTGTCATGTTTAGGGAATGGTTCCCTAAACATCTCATGTTCTTGATTAGATGAGTGTCCTTCGATCTCAATGTCACCTCTATCAATAAGATCTTGTATAATGTTCTTCAATCGATTAAAATTTATTGTTTCATGTCCCTTGCTCTTGTGATACTCACAATACTCATCATCAGTCCACCAATTTGGTTTGACCTTTGGTTCATATGGAGGTTTGTCTGGAATTGTTATTATCTTGTTTTCCACTAACTTATTAAAAGTTGATTCAGGTGGTTCTCCCAATGGGGTGTATTTCCTTTGTGGTTTTGAAGTTGTTTGAGTATTCACTTGATTGTGTGTAGAACTTGATCTAGAAAGGATGATTTTGGGTCTCACTGTGTTAGCATCGACAACACTATCATTTACTGTGTTCTTGTTCTTGTTCCAAAATTGTGGCTTGTCTTTTCCTTTAAAGTCCTCTTTGTTTTCTTTGAATATCTTAATGACTCCTTGCTCAATTAAGACCTTCTCTGTCTCTAAGCCTTTTTCAATGACATCATTGAAAGTGGACAAGAAAACTTTCCTTATATCATAACCAATATCTCTATGGACATTCTGTGTGAACATCTCTACCATTTGTTTTTGTGGAATTTCACAAGAACATCTGCTGGCTAAATTCCTCCATCTTTGTAAGAATGATGAAAATGACTCCCCATCTTTTTGCTTGGTGCTGCACAAAGTGGTGACTGATATATATGTCTCTATGTTGTATGAGAAATGTTGGATAAAAGCTTCTACTAGATCACCCCAAGACTTAATTCTAGGTGAAAGTTGGGAGAATCATTCCATAGCTTGATCACCTAAGTTTTGTGGGAACAATCTCATCAAGTACGTTTCTTCTACTGCTACCTCAATGCAAGCTATGAAAAATGTCTTATATGTGCCTTAGGGTCTCCTTTGCCTCTGTACTTGTCAAACTTGGGTGTTACAAAGTGTGTAGGAAATGGAGGCATTGGAATGCTTTTATCAAATGGATAGGGACATATCTCTCATTGTATAAGTTGTCTTTGGTGTATTTATGTCCTCCATTTTCTTTTGTAATTCCTTTATTTATTGTTCCAAATTGTTCTTAGGTGGAGACCTACTTCTTGGACCATTTCCCATGCCTGAGCCATCGAGTGGAGGAGGAACATACTACATGTATGGATGGTATTTATCATAAACATGCTCATAAGTAGGAGGTCTATAATGATACTATGTATAAGAACCACCTAGTATAGAGTCATAATGAGGAATGGAATATCTGCTTTGTTCATGTATATCATATTCTATAGGCATGTCATGAGTTTGTTCTTGTATGTTGCCCCCAAATTTGACACGGGGTTTCCTTGTGTCCAAATTTTGAGCATGCCTCTAGATATCCAATTGTTTTTGAGGTTGGTCCTTACTATGGTTATACAATTGAGTGTATTTATCTGCATAAGACTTCCATAATGGTCTACAAAGGCAGAGTTATTCATGAGATGCTCTTTCATGAGTATCATAAGCTTGACCATGTGTATTTGGGACCTCAGGTTTTTGAAACAAAGATGATGGTGACTCAAGCACGAAATGTGGTCCTCTAGTACCTCCACTATTAGGTCTCCTTTGATCCATGTTAAGTTGAGTTTCTTGCACAGGTCGGTTTTCCACTATTTGAGACATGTCAAAATCATGAGGCATTTTAGCTCCACTTTGTGCCATCATTTGTAAAAAATATTGTCTCTCTTATCATGATTTCCACAACCAATCTATTAAAATGGGGATCCATAATAGAGTCTTCCACTTCTGCTGAATGTACTGAAATGTTGTCCATATTGTCATTGTGTATCATTGTTGTTGTTTGTGTTATCCATGTTCTCAACATTATGAATGTTTCTATAAGTGTCCATGTCAGGTAATGTGGTATGATCAGAATTGAAGAAGATATCATTGTCATACTCATAGGCACTCATGTTTGCTGACTCTCGAGCCTCTTTGGCTTCTCTTCTAGATTTTTGGGAATGGGTTTCAACCATGAACTGGGTCTTGACCAAGATGTGTGTGACTAGATGAAAATGGAAAGAGTATGGAAGACCAAGAGTTGGATGGAATGTAAATGAATCTAAGGTGTACTTGCAATGTCCAAAGTGTAAGACCAAGTATGTATGTAGTAGAGTAGGTGTGGCTTCCAAAGAGATGATAGTTTCTCTTGATGAGGTAAGTTGACCTTGACTCTAAGTAAGACCAAATGAGACCCAAAGGTGGTAGACCTTGATGAGGGACCACTTAGAAAATTTTGTTGTATGTAGTGTTTCGAAAAAGTAAAATGCGGACAAGCAAGTGACCTTTTGACTCAAGTTTAGACAAATGTGAATGTAATAATGATGAAATTTGTGAGATCCAAAATAGGCTGAAATCTAGATGAAAACCCGGAGAGATAACCTAGGAAGCTCAAGAATTCTGAAACTGATTGTTCTTGTTTGAGGGACTGTAAGTTTTTTTCAATGTTGAACACAGACGTGCCTATATACTTCACATACATGGTTAAATGACACAGACGTGTTTGAACACTGCACATACGTGTTTTCGAGATTTTGTGAATGCATTTTTTCTTATGATGGCATAGACATTTTTCTGTCCTAGACAGATGCAGTTAAATGACACAAACATTTTTGAACACTGCACAGACACATTTTTGGAAACTGTGCAATTTTTCCAATGTGTAAAGTTGTTGTTGTGATCAAATCTGAATTTTTGACTATTTTTTCGTGACAAGAGGACACAAAGTTGATGAGGACTCAATGTTTGCAAGTGTTTAGACTCAAAATAAAGTGTTTTGTTTGATGTAAAAATGTTTTGCATACACTTGAAGACACAATGTTTTGATGTTTGATCTTGAATGTTTGAATGTTTAAAAGAAGACAAGCACAATTCTTATGGTTGGCTAGGATAATAGTTGTTGATCCCACATGGGGTTTCCCCCAAGGCTATGCTATTCAGAGCGGATACTTATATGCTTGACCCCACTGGCTCCACCCTCGACACTCACTTCTTTGGGGCAGCCAAGGATCACTCCCCATGAAAACTCCCTCGGGCGAACTTTGTATCTCTACTAAGATCCATATGTGTGTGGGCCGCTCCAGAGGTCCGACCTCCTGCCCCAACAACTAGAAGGATTTTGGATTTCTAAAACAAAAAGGTGCTAGTAAGGGAATCCTCTCGTGTGGCCATACATGTAGCACTTCCAACTCTGTAAATACAGAAGGCTCCCAACCGGTAGGGGTTACGCCCTACAACTGATCAAATAAATTTGATCAAACGGGTTTATGGGGAGACATAGTGTCGGTATGAACTAATCAGCACACATTACCCATGGCTTTCACCATGGATACATTTATTTATAGTGGTTCGAAAGAGGTGGGTTTTTCTTGCTACCACTTGGGTCATTCTCTCCTCACTAGTAGTCATAATGACCACATGGGGAGACAAGCCCTCTAGAGATTAAACAAAAGAGCCTATTGCTGAAGACACAAAAGACACTGGTTCAATTTTAGTGCACCAATTGAAGTGTTTGATAATCTATGAAAACAAGGCACACAATAAAGACCACAAACCCTTTCCAAAATTCTACAACAAAGATTTGTTAGTAGTTTTGCAATAATACCCCTCCTGCAAGCACACAAGTTAGGTGAATTTTAGATCCAAAAGACTTTGTGAAAAAGGGGCCTTTGACAAGATGTGTCGCTTCAAGGACAATTTGCACCAATTTGTTAGCTAGATCACAAGATGTTAGCCCAAATAAACCAGGTCTGAAATCAAAATGATGAAATAAAATCCTAAAAACTAGAACAAAAACTGAAAATTGCAAAAAAAACAAAAAAACACACACACGTGATTGGATCTCACGCAGATGCGGTTAGAGGACACAGATGTGGTTTCAACCCTCACAGATGCATTTCGGCAACACAGATGCAGATCTGGAACACAAATGCGGCTAAAATATGCACAAATGTGATTTGAGAACATAGACGCGGATCTGCAATTTGAAAAATTGCAAAATAATGTCGAAGACACAGTCATGATTACAGAGGTCACAGATGCAGCAAAAAAACAAAAACATGGTTCTGGTATGCGCAGACGCGAAAATGTCAAAATGTTGTTGGAAATGTCAGATCTGCAACTTCAAAAACACAAAATCTACAACAAAATATGTTAAATGAAAAAGGGACAAAAGTCCCACCGGGCATGCCAAAATGTTTATGGTAAAAATGGAAACAACAATATTGAAAGACTAAAATAGATTCAACCACGAAACCCTAGCCTAACAACAACAAAGATCCACCATAACATATGAAGATTACCTAAGACAATGTAAATCAACAAAATCACAAAGATGATGCCATCACATGTTCAATAGGGTTGGATCTCCATTCTTCTTATCTCCATTGATCTTGCTTGATATATTTGCTCTCTGATTTTATGTGTGCACAAGAGCTCAAGAAAGAACGGAAATGTGGTTGATAGCTAGATCGCATATGAAAATTTGAATGCTAGAATGCTTGGGAGTTCTAGTAGGATTGATAATGAAGGAAGCATCTCCTTATATAGAAGATGTGTGTGTGAAAAGTGGATCTGTATCTGTATCTAGAATACACAACACTTCAATTAAGTCATTAGATGCATGGTTAGTAAATCAATAATCAATGAATAATAAACCATTACAAAGCGACCCGTTGCCTTCTAGAAGATGCGAGTTTAGATTGCTCTCAGATTGTTGAGCTATCCAGTGACTAGACAACACCTAAACGAAGTATTTTTAAATCTATATGAGCATGAATATGAGCTAAATGGATGTAAGTTGTAAGCTAGATATGCAAGATTAATCTAACATGATTTAAGAAATATATGAATATTTAAGCTAAATGATTTAAACAATATGAAATAACTAATATGCAATATCTCAAAGAAAAATCTCAATGAACCTAGAGCAAAAACAACATAATAACAATATATTCTCCAGGATTTTTGAATGAGAGATGAGAGCCTGAATTTATAGAAATTCAGAAAGAAACCAAAGGCTCAAATCAAATGATGATGAGCGGTCAAGATTTTCCAAGAGGAAGCACAATCCAGGTGAATTGATGTGATTGGATACTTTTCTCAGTTTTCAAGGAAATTAAACTAAAATTAAGATAAAATCAGAAGGAAAAAATCTGATTTATTCTCTATTTCATTCAATTTTAATATTTAATTGTTTTAATTGCTTTTTTTGAGATTATTTATCAATTTTTAATATGTTTTTCAAGATTATCTCCAATTGATTTCTTTTCTCAATTTTTAATTCTTTTTTTCAAATTAATTCCTCTTTTGCTGATTTAATGGCAAATTGATTTTTAACTAAATATGCTAGGATATTCAATAAAATAAATAGGATAATTATTTAAAATGATTTACTTGGAATGAATGAATTAATTAAATAAATATTTAATTAATATTGGTTGATTAATTTGCCATGTGACACTGATGATTATAGAAATTAATTGTGTGCTCAAGATTTATTTTATTGCCTTTTGTTAGGACCTTGGTGATGTTATCGAGATTAGGGGCTCATGGTTTAGGTGACCATTTTTAGGGTATTAAATCTGCCCCTCTTTGAATTAATGTGCGAGCAACACGTTGGTTCAAAGAAAATTTGATGTCTAGGAGATACCAGTTTTGAACTTGATTGATCACGAACTAGATGAAGAGCGAGGTATTCGGCTTGTTTTGAAGTGATGAAAACTGAACAGAGTTGATTAAAGCAAAACCGATCCCAAAATTGATTGAACTAGGACCGATAGAGAGAAAAGATACCAAACTTGAACTTGATTGATCAAGAAGCGGATATTACTCATCTAGAACTTGATTGAACTAGATATAGTGAGCGAGGATAAAATTGATCTTGAACTTGATGGATCAAGATACGATGAGTGAAGATAAACTGTCCATCTTGATTCGATGCAATGAAACTGAACACCTACTTAGATTGAGTGTGATCAAAGATACTGTTTAAACCCTTGATTGACTTTAAATGAATAATGATCTTGATGAAAAGCAATGAAACTGATTAACATTAAGAGACTGATTCAGACAAAGACAATATCAGCATGATATGAAGCGATAAAAATGATATGCCCCTAATGATTGATTCTATTCAGATGGTCGAGAAATCTCAATTTGATATAAAGCGATAAAGTCTTGTTTGATGTTTAGAAAATATTAGCTGCTCAACTTGTAACGAAGATTTTTGAAAGAAATTCTCGACTTTGAAGTCATGAGTATGCCCCCTCAGGAGTGAAATCAAAAGATAGAAAGGGTTGCCCAGTGATTGTAGGCAAAAAAAATTTTGTAGCGATGATAAGTTATTTGAGCACAAAGATTAATATTGAAGATTAAAATAAGAGTTGATGTGAGAATTAAATTGAGATTTAGCATTGATTAACGAGAAATTGAGCACAAATTGAATCAAAAAATTGACTTGAGGATGAAAGTGCTAAGTGGTCAACGTCATGAAATTTTGATGAGAGAATTGATATCAGATTTTGATTTTGATCCTGAAAATGGACTCCGAACAACCGATTTACGAGCTTTTGATTTGATTTCATTGTACTTGTGTTGATTGATTGAAAGGTGTCTGTCTATATGCTTTATTCTATATGTATGCATACATTTTAAGTATGTATGTATCTAATGCAGATGACTATGGATGTGTGTTGTTTTGTTTCTTTTTCATATGCAAATAAATGATGAAAATGAGTAATGAGTAACTAGTAATGCAAATGTTTATTTTTCTTCATGCAATAATATGAATGTAAATAAATGTATGAATCTATATAAAATGCTTATGTATGCAGCTAACATCTCAGTACACAAGTATTCGATTGAAGAAATGATGAAAAAGAGAGACCACTTAGCTTAGAAATGATGATGCTTCCAACTTCTCATTCAAAAGATAAAGAAATCATTGTTACCATGCTGAAATCACTCGAAATGCATAAAATTTAGAATGAATGCAACCTAAACCTAGTCACTAGATTTGGAATGCTTAATTTTCATCACTGAGCGTTTTACAAACATAGCAGGCAGATTATAGTTCATTTCTTTTCATGTGCAGTATTAATTATCTTGTCCACAATGACCCTTTTTTCGTTCATATCCTTGGACAGATTTCACAGGGACCTGGATTGCATGATAAAGAAATTCCCTCAAAACAAACAAAGAAATGACAGGAACCTCCCTGCAGCATACAAATAAGCAGAGTCGAGGTATGTGTGGTGATTTCACCTTAATGTGAAGGCACTTATCACAGACACCCAGCTAATTATATGTTTTCAGATCATCGGGATCATTCCTACAAGCAGAAAACAAAGAAAATATTATGCCCCCAATCCTTGCTTCTCTTAGTCAAGATAGACTTCCTCGAGTTACTTAGAGGGAATAATAATCGAAAACCAATATAAAGGATGACACACAAAGAAAATTTAATGCATAGCTCAAACTATTTAGTGATTGTTTTCATTAATGTCATTTTGCTTGTGTACTCAGTGATAAAACTCTTCAGTAGTCAGGAGACAGGTAACTGACTTGGAGTGGATGACCAGGTTTTCCTGACGTAAAGATGACTTGGTTGATACTTCTTAGGAGATGTAAATTGCTCAGTCGATTACCCTAAGACTAGGACATTGATCAGTTTCAAGCCATGAGGGTTCCAACGAACCAGGATATCACAAAAATGACTAAAATATGTACAAGCGAAGCAAGAATGCATGAAAGCATGAATGCCAATGTTGTGTTGATAGATGGAGCGCTTGAGTACAAGAGGCACCTATTTGCCAGGTTTTCACCTACTTGGAAAAGATTTATTTATTTATTTATTTTTATTTTTAGATTTCTTCAGGACTTTTTCTGATTTTTAGGATTTCTTCAGGACTGTTTCTGATTTTTAGGATTTCTTCAGGATTGTTTCTAATTGTTAGGGTTTTCTCTTAGAACAAGGTCACCAACCTGAAATTCTCGTTGTCAAACCTTTTTGTTATAACCTCTAGACATTTTCTTTTGATATGCTCTTAGATGATCAAATGCCACTTGCCGACATTCATCCAACAATTCAAGTTCTTGCAATCTAGCTATTATGTACTCTTCATCAGTAACAAGACCTTGCAAAAAAACTCTTAGAGACGGTATTTCCACTTCAATATGTAATACTGCTTCGGACCCGTACACCAAAGAAAAAGGTGTAGCCCCAGTAGGTGTTCTAATACTTGTTCTATAGGCCCACATGGCAGGATTGAGTTGCAGATACCAATCCTTTCCAAGTTTATTGACTGTTCTATGTAAGATAGTCAATAGATTCTTGTTAGATGCTTCAGCTTATCCACTACCTTGAGGATAGTACACAGATGACCAATGTTGTTTTATTTTGAATTTTTCATAGAGTTCATTTAGATCTTTGTTCTTGAATTGTCCTCCATTATCAGTTATAATGGATGAAGGTATACCATACCTATAGATGATATAATTAAGAATGAATAGGGCTACTTGTTTACCGGTTGCTTTGATGAATGAAACTACTTCTACCCACTTAGTAAAGTACTCAGTGGTAGTTATAATAAACTTGTGTCTGTTAGATGATGCAGGATATATTTGGCCAATTAGATCAAACACCCACTATTGAAAGGGCCAGTGTGTAACAAAGGGTATGAGATCACTTGCTGGAGCATGTATAAGGTGCCCATGTAGCTGAAACTTTTCATAGGTTTTAGCAAATTTTATAGCTTCTTTCTCCATGTCTGGCTAGTATTAGCCAACCCTTAGTAGTTTATGTGCTAAAGTTAGACCGTTCGAATGGGATCCACAAACAACTTTATGCACTTCGAATAATGCATGTTGAGACTCCTCAGTTTCTAGACATCTAAGCAAAGTACTATCTAAACCTCACCTAAATAGGTCATTAGAAATGATGACGTACCATGACGCATTTTGGATTAGGTTCCTTTTTTCATTTCGGGAAAGATTAGCAGGGACAACTTGGTCACGCAAGTAAGAGTAAATGTGGCTATAGCGAGATGAGTCATGTCCAATAATAGAACAGACCATTTGGGACTCAGGAGAATCATAGGCAAGATAATGTAACTCTTCCACTAGGAATTCAAAGCGAAAATTATATTCTTGTAGCTGTGATATAGACGCCAAGGTAGCCATTGCATTCGCTACTCTATTTGTTGATCTGGGGATCTACTGAAATGATACGAAAGTAAAGTATTTCTTGAAATCATCCACCATTCTCTTATAAGGCATCATTTTCTCATCTCTTGTCTGATATAAATCATTGATTTGGTTGATAATGAGTTGAGAATGTTAGGTCCCAGAGACAACTGAGAAGGGCGGGGGTGAATCAGTTGTCTAATAAATTCAAACCAGGATCTTATTTAACCAACTTAATGCTTAATACCGGTAAACTAGTTAAGTATGCTGGTAGACAGTGTTAACAGTAAATTGCTATAACGGTAAGGATTAATGCATGAAACATAAACACACAGTCATCCACAACACATGACACCAATATTTGTACGTGGAAACCCTGTAAGGGGAAAAACCACGGTGGGAAACCTTACCCACAATCAGATGATACTACTGTAGATAGTAAGTGTACAAAAAGGGGTCTGCACATGCAGAAAGGCCAATAGCCTAGAGCTCAATTCTCAATCACAAATGGGAGTCACACTGACTACAGATGGATGGTTAAATCCAATAAGAATGTACTGCACAAAATAGCATCTTCATATGTTGGATTCAGTACCAGTGTAATGCTGATATGCTTCTACAAAAACCTAACTTCACCTTCAAATAATGTCTTTGTGTATACCTCTGCTTGATCTCACATATACCTTCACAAAATTCTTTTTCGCATTCTACACTTGATCTTACAAATAAGATCTTACATTTATACCATATCCTAAGACCAATTTTAGTAGGTCGGGTCTACAAGATATTACAATAAAAACATTTTACAAATAATATAATATCTGATGCAATAACCGATTGAACATGTCGGCTTAATGCATTTACAACAATAATAAATCATCTCCATAGCGTGCCATGCTGATCTGGAAAAGATAAACCTGTCGGTGTAACCCTAGATAACCTGGACCTATTTGCCAGTAAAAGCAAATATGCAAATATGAATGTACCAATGATTATTTCTTCAAAATAAAGTGTCCACATGATGTCTTCAACATTACCAAGTGTCTTCCATATCATTCCAGGTACCGGTGAACAATATATCTTGTCGGTGAATCATATGCCAGTAATTGTTGCAAAGTTTACTGTTTGTCGGTGAATGTTGCTGGATCTCCAAAGTAGGTGTATTCAGTAGGCATTGACATCAATGACAAAACCATACCAAAATACCAACAATCTCCCCCTTTGGCATTGATGGCAACACAAGATGGAAAAACCATCAAAGTGCCAAAACAGAAATGCCAAAATACAAAAACCAACAATCTCCATTTCTCCCCCTAGGAGTAACAATACCAATTTCTCCTTAAATGTGTTTTTCCATAGATATCTCTCCCCCTTTGACATCAAATGCCAAAGTCACAAAAGTCAACTTCATACAAATTACCAACCAATTCAATATACCAACTACTCCCCCTAAGAAGTAGCTTCCTCATCAAATACCAGAATAAAAGATTTGTCCATTTAATTTTGTCGGTTGATGACAATCATCAACTATCTAAGTCTCTACCGGTGGTGGTATGACTCCAAGTTGATCTTTGAGATACTCAAAAGTCTCCTTAGGAAAAGGTTTTGTGAAAATATCTTTAAGTTGTTCTTTAGTGTTCACATAAACCAGTTTTATCTCTTTTTCTTCAACTTTTTCCCTTAGAAAATTCAATTTGATAGAAACATGTTTTGTTTTAGAATGTAATACTAGATTTTTAGATATATCAATTGCTGCAGTGTTATCACAGTATATAGTAATAGGTTCCTTGCATTTTACCTTTATGCCTTTCAACATTTGCTTAAGCCAAATTACCTGTGTACAGTTTGTTGCTGTTGCAACATATTCTAATTCTGCTGTTGATAAAGATGTACAACTTTGTTTCTTACTCAACCAAGAAACTAATCTCTTTCCAAGAAAGAATTCTCCGTCGGTGGTGTTTTTTCTATCATCCACATCTCCTACCCAATTTGCATTTGTGTATGCATATAGATCAAAATTTTCATCTCTAGGATACCATAATCCATCTTCTCATCCAAAGATTATATCATCAACAAATACTTCAATAATCAAGATATCATCATTAGTTACTTTGTAATATAAATTGCTATCTGCATTTCCTTTAGTAAAACCAATCTTTAAAAGATACTTATCCAATCTTGCATACCAAGCTCTTGGGGCTTGTTTCAATCCATACAGAGCTTTTCTTAACCTGCAGACCATATCATTGTCATCTGTCAAAGAAAATCCATCAAGTTGTTCAATATAAACTTCCTCTTCAAGATCTCCATTCAAAAATGCACATTTAATATCCATTTGATAAACTTTGTAATCCTTGTGAGCTGCAAAGGCCAAGAATAATCTAACTACCTCAATTCTAGCTACCGGTGCAAAGGTTTCATTGTAATCAACTCCTTCTTTCTAAGAATATCCCTTACACACTAGTCTTGCTTTATTTCTGACAACCTTTCCATCTTCATTAAGTTTGTTTCTAAATACCCATTTGGTTCCAATTACATTTTTATCTTTAGGTCGGGGAACTAATGTCCAAGTATTATTCTTCTTAATTTGTCCTAATTCTTCTTCCATAGCTTTAATCCAAAATTTATCTTCACATGCCTCATTGATAGATGATGGTTCAATTTGAGAAATAAGACATACCTCTTCATTTGCCAATCTTCCTCTTGTCATAACTCCTTTAAATTTGTTTCCAATTATCTGATCTTCAGAATGATTCAGTCTTACATACCGAGGTGTCTTAGTTTGTTGTTGTTCTTCAAATACTATGGAATCCTCTGATGATACCGGGGTAACTGGATCTTCATTCTATACCGGTGGATTCTGTGTAGGTTCATTTGTCACAACTTCTGTTGCCAGTTCAGAGTCTATATACCTTGAAGTTCCTTTGAATTGTTCATCAATCTTTACATTTGTACTCTCAACGATTTTCTGCAATCTTTTATTAAAACATCTATATGCCTTGCTCTTAGATGAATAACCAAGAAATATTCCTTTCTCACTTCTAGGATCAAATTTGCCAATATACTCATCTCTTTTAATATAACATATACTTCCAAAAATTCTGAAATACTTAAGAGTAGGAATATTACTAGACCATAGTTAATGAGGGGTCTTACCGGTTTCACCTTTGATGTGAACTTTGTTGAATGTATAGAAAGTAGTGCTTACTACCTCTCTCCAGTATACATATGGTAGATTTGCTTCTGATAACATACTTCTTGCTATATCCAAGATAGTTATGTTTTTCCTTTCAACAACTCCATTCTGCTGTGGTGTCCGAGGTGTTGATAACTGTCTTTTGATTCCATTCACTTCATAGAATGTATTAAAGTCCTCAGATATGAATTCTCCTCCTTGATTTGATCTTAAACATTTTATTTTCTTACCGGTTTCATTTTCAACCATTGCTTTGAATTGTTTGAACTTCCCAAGTGCTTCTGATTTTTCTCTGAGAAAAGTAACCCAACACATTCTAGAATAATCATCAATAATTAGCATGAAATATCTATCACCTTGCAAGATTTTAGTTCTAGTTGGACCACATAAATCAGTGTGAATTATATCAAGAGCATTATTGGATTTTTCTGGAATACTTTTGAAACTAGCTCTAACTTGTTTTCCAAATTGACATTCCTTACAAATTGTATTCTGAGGTTTCACAATTTTAGGTAGATCTCTAACTGCCTTAGAAGTACTGATTTTTACCATACAATCAAAATTTACATGACATAGTCTCTTGTGCCATAACCAACTTTCATCTGTATGTGCAATTAAGCATGCCTTTTCACTGTTATTCAAATGAAGGATATTACCTCTAGTCTGATTACCGGTTGCAATTTCCAAACCAGTTCTATTCATGATTTTGCATTTTCCATTTTTAAATTGTAACTGAAAACCTTTCTCAACTAATTGACCAACACTTAAAAGATTATGCTTTAATCCTTCAACATAGTAGACATTATCAGTGTTATGTTTACCATCAAGAGATATTGAACCCTTACCTTTGATTGAACAGGCTTTGTCATCTCCAAATCTTACTAAACCTCCATTGTATTCTTGAAAGTTCAAGAATTTACCTTTGTCTCCAATCATATGATGTGAGCATCCTGAGTCAATAATCCATTCATCCTTTGATTCAACTTTATCTCCTAGGGCTTGTTCTACCAGTTGAGCAATAGGTGTCATTTGATCTTCTATTATAGCAACAAAAACTCATCCATTGTCTCTTGGATCCTCATCAGAATCATCAGTCACTCCTTCATCAGCAATGTAAGATTTATCTTTGTTCTTCTTAAATTTGTATCTCTAATATTCAGGATTGGGCTTGTATGTTCTTCTAGCTTCTTCTCTTAGTCTAGCATGTCTATCAGGGCATCTTGAAGCCATATGACCAATCTTATTGTAGTTAAAACATTTAAAGGGTGCTTTACCTTCATACTTACTTCCAATTGGACCTTTTGGCATTTTTCTTGCAAATAGTGCTTCAAGTTCTTCAAGCTCTTCATTCTCCTTTATGGTTTCTTCAAGTTCTCTTGCATAAAAGGCTCTCCAATCTGATTTGTCAAATGATGGAGCAGATGATGTTGATTCTTTAAAGGCCAAATCAGTTTTTATAGTAGCAACAGGACCAAATTCCTCAATTTCAAAAGCTGAAAGTTTTCCAATCAATGTATCCCTAGTTACTGATGTATTAGGCATTGTTCTCAACTCATTTATAGTAGTAACTTTCATTTTATATGCTGGTGGAAAACCTCTTAATATTTTTGAAACAATTTCATCTTCACTCAAAGTTCCTCCACAACATTTAATACCCAAAACAATTTTATTTACTCTTTCCATAAAAGCAGAAATCCTTTCATCTTCTTCCATTTTCAGATGTTCATACCTGACTCGGAAGCTTTCAAGTTTTGCTATTTTGACTGTGGAATCTCCTTCATTCAGTGTTTCCAAATGATCCCAAATAGCTTTAGCAGTAGACCTATCTGATAATCCCATGATTTGTTGATCTGATAATGTGCTCAAAAGTGCTTCTCTTGCTTTGCAATCATTCTCTTCATCTTTGGCTAAGGTAGTTGGACTAGTCTGACCAGCTACAACAGCAGTATAACCATTCTTAGTAACTTCCCAGATGTCTTTACCGATGCAATTCAGATGTGTCTTCATTTTGATCTTCCATATCCCATAGTTAGTTCTATCAAGTTTAGGACTGTCCTTTCTGAAATAACTAGTAGACATTGGATCTCGTCAAGTTGTTAAACTTCTGCAAAAGAGGACTATGCTTTGATACCAATTGTTAGGTCCCTGAGACAACTGAGAAGGGGGGGTGAATCAGTTGTCTAATAAATTCAAACCAAGATCTTATTTAACCAACTTAATGCTTAATGTCAGTAAACCAGTTAAGTATGCCGGTAGATAGTGTTAACAGTAAATTGCTATACCGATAAAGATTAATGCATGAAACATAAACACAAAGTCATCCACAACACATGACACCAATATTTGTATGTGGAAACCCTGTAAGGGGAAAAACCACGGTGGGAAACCTTACCCACAATCAGATGATACTACTGCAGATAGTAAGTGTACAAAAAAGGGTCTGCACATGCAGAAAGGACAACAGCCTAGAGCTCACTACTCAATCACAAATGGGAGTCACACTGACTACAGTTGGATGGTTAAATCCAATAAGAATGTACTGCACAAAATAGCATCTTCATATGTTGGATCAATACCGGTGTAATGCTGATATGCTTCTACAAAAACCTAACTTCACCTTCAAATGATGTCTTTATGTATACCTCTGCTTGATCTCACATATACCTTCACAAAATTCTTTTTTGCATTCCACACTTGATCTTACAAATAAGATCTTACATTTATACCATATCCTAAGACCAATTTTAGTAGGTCAGCTCTACAAGATATTACAATAAAAACATTTTACAAATAATATAATATCTGATGCAATAACTGATTGAACATGTCGGCTTAATGTGTTTACAACAATAATAAATCATCTCCATAGCATGCCATGCTGATCTGGAAAAGATAAACCTGCCGGTGTAACCCTAGATAACCTGGACCTATTTGCCGGTAAAAGCAAATATGCAAATATGAATGTACCAATGATTATTTCTTCAAAATAAAGTGTCCACATGATGTCTTTGATATTACCAAGTGTCTTCCATATCATTCCAGGTACCAGTGAACAATATATCCTGCCGGTGAATCATATGCTAGTAACTGTTGCAAAGTATACTATTTGCCGGTGAATGTTGTTGGATCTCCAAAGTAGGTGTATTCAGTAGGTGTTGACGTCAATGACAAAACCATACCAAAATACCAACAGAGAATCTCCATAAATGTTTAATTCAACAATCTTTCACTCGATGGCCAGCTTGATCCCATTTACCAAAGCTTCATATTCTGCAATGTTGTTTGTGCAAGGGAAGATAATCTTGTAAGCTTTTGGGATTGAATATTTTTGGGGAGTAATAAAAATTATTCCGACACCAGAACAATGTTGAGTGAAAGACCCATCAAAGAACATCTTCCATGATTGTTGAGTAAGGTGCATGATTGATTCATCCAAAAATTCTATATGCAGAGTTTGGTTGTCTTCAAGTGGAGCATCAACAAGTTGGTCTTCAATAACCTATCCTTTGATGGCTTTATGTTCCACATATTCAATATCAAATTCCATAAGAACCATGAACCATTTAGCTAGTCTTCCTGTAAGCATTGCTTTACTGAGAAGATATTTGAGTGGATCAATCTTAGCTACCAGCTTAATAGAGTGTGCCAACATGTAGTGTCTCAATTTTTTTGATGCAAAGACCAATGCCAAGCATGCTTTTTCTATTATAGTGTAGTTCAATTCATAAGACACCAATGTTCTGTTGATGTAATATATATCTCTCTCTTTTTTATTTTCATCTTGTTGTGCCAGGAGTGCCCCCAATGATGAATCAGTGGCTGATATGTATAAGATCAATGGTTTACCCTGAATTGGTGGCATCAATATGGGTGGATTAGAAAGATAATCTTTGATTTGTTTTAGATGTTGTTCACAATATTTGTCCCAGTTGTATTGAACTCCTTTCCTTAATACCTTTGTGAAGGGTTGAGATTTGTCTGCTATCTGAGATATAAAGTGCCTTATTGACTGAAGACGGCCCTGTAAACTTCTCATTTGATTGATATTCTTGGGCAAAGTCATTTCCATTATAGCTTGGACCTTTTCAAGGTTAACTTCAATTCCTTTCTTTGAAATTATGTAACCAAGCAATTTTCCTGATGTTACTCCAAATGCACACTTTTTAGGATTCAATCAGAGCTTGAATCTTTCCATTCTATCCACTATGAGGCCTAGTTCTTGAATACGCGTAGATCTCTTCATGGTTTTTACTAGGGTCTCATCAACATAATCTTCCATGTTTTTATGCATCATATCATGGAAGATAGTGGTTACTGTACTTTGGTAAGTTGCTCTTGCATTCTTTAGTCCAAATGGCATAACATTCCAGCAAAAGGTTCCCCATGCACATGTGAAGGCTGTCTTTTCTTGATCCTCAGGAGCTATCTTGATCTAATTGTAACCAGAGAATCCATCCATTAATGAATACATCTCATATCCAACAGTCATATCTACTATCATATCAATGTTGAGTAATGGAAAATCATCTTTTGGACATGCTTTGTTGAGATCCCTGAAGTCTATGCAAACTCTAATAGATTTGTTTGCCTTTGATACAGGTACTATGTTTGATATCCATTCGGCATAGTCTATAGCCTTGATAAATCCAACTTTTAGCAATTTTTCTAGCTCAGCCTTGACTAGCAGTGCCACATGAGGATGCATCTTACAAAGTTTTTGCTTGACTGGTTTAACTCCTAGTGTAATAGAGAGATGATGCATGATGAGATCAGGATCTAGTCCTGGCATATCGGAGTATGTCCATGCAAAGTTGATCTTCTTTTCTGAAAAGAGGTGAGTGAAATATTTCAATTCTTCTATTGATAATGATTGAGCTAAATGAATGATATGTGGTGTCTCTTAACTCTCGATGTTCACTAGCTGAGTTGGCTCGATCAATATAGAAGACCTCTCCTGGAAATGACTTGGTAGTATATCAAGTATCTCACCTTCAAGCGCCTCAAAGAGGTTTTCACGCTTAGGTATGTCCTTTATTTTTACTATTTTTGATTCTGACACCACCACAATGTGGTTTTCGCCATCAGATCTCTTTTTCTTTTCTTTTTTTTATGACTGAGATACTTGATGTCTGTTTCAGCCATGTTCTCACGTTTCTCAATGGTGGAAGAGTTCATTGGTTCTACTGCATTAAGATAGCAAGATAGTGTGTAGTCATTGGCGAAGGTGGGTATATTCAAAGGTTGGTTATAAAGAGTATAGTCAATCAGTTCAGGATGTATTAAAGATAAGGTTTGAACAGGTTCAAGGGATTTCAAAGTACTATCATCATGACTTCAGGCTGACTAGTCGAGTTCCAGAAGACTACCTTGCGTATGTGTCTCGAGACCAAGAAGAGTTACACCATGATTATCAAAATTCATGTTAGTATTTATTGGACCTAACCCAACCGACCTACTTCTAGCGTCGTCACCTACTTCAAACCGGACTACATACCATGGTGTGACAGTAATAGGGTCAATAGACAACATCTCAACATTCATGACAGAGTAGTAATAATTTGTTGTTGAATAGTTGTTGTTATAAATAGAGCTTCTGTCTAAGTTATCAGAGTCATAAGATGAAGTTTTTGACTCGTCTTCAAGTGGTTTAGTAAAAGTATGTATAGTATCAATAGCTATATCTTTCATGCTACAAGTTCCTTCATGATTTGGTTCACTGATCACTTGTATTTGACACACTTGTGGACATAACCTTGATGGTTCTATTAATCCCTGTTGTCTGTTCCATTCAGCTTCCTCTGGACTGACGACTGGTCCTGCTTCTATAGCTTATAATTCTTCTTTTGTAGTTCCATATCTAATTTGTCCTATCTCAATAGAGGAAGAGTTAGTAGGTGAAGAAATTGCTTGTATCCTTTCTTCCTCCAGCTTTTGTTTATAGTCTTCTTATCTTTTTAGTCTAATTTCTTCTATTTCTCTTTGCATCTTTAAGCATACCAGCTCTTGTGCATCATCTGCAATATCACTAGATTCTTCAGGGGTTTCTGTAGTAGATGTATCTGAGAGATGGTCTGGACCCAATTCATACTCATTTGAATCAGTTTCTGAATCATTTACTTGTTGTCTGCCAGTATATGTCTGATTTTGTATAGTTCTTCTCTCATATTCTTTGGGACTTCTACTTCCTATGGTATTATAGCTGATACAATCGAAACTTGATTACCATATGTTTCCTCTCTTGGGGTTCGCAATTCTTCTTGTTCATCATCGCACTCTTCCTGAGTTTCTTGAGTATTAATCTCTTGTGATGTTAAAGGTAGTACCTTTTTTCTCCACTTAAGTTGATGGTGAGAAGTATGTTTCTGATCTGATGACTTTCTTGGATCGTATCCCAATCTATCTTTATCATTGGCAGACTTAGTTTGTAACTGAATAGGTTCAATAGAGGACTAGTACCTGAATATCCCATGCATTGAAGCATCTTATAGCCTAGACCATATTGTGTTGGGGAAATCTCACAATGTCATATTTCTTCGTTTGTGCTATCTTCTTTGAAAATCCATTTGAGAGAAGCATCCTCTTCTATTTCATCTGCAAGGGAACTAGAGGACTGTATAAAGAGACCATCATAAATGACTTTTGGAGTTGAAATTTGTGGCTTCATATCCTCTGATGGTTTTCCCGACTGTCTTGGTGATGGAGGAAGAGACATTAGCGAGAGTATAGGATCTATCTTGCATCCATCCATGTCAGTGTTTGTGATTTTCAATTTCTTCTCTAAATATTTCGGTAAAGATTCCAAACTTTTAGATATAGAGGTTGCTCTATTATGAGGAACAAAAGCATCAGCACTCTATATTAATGCATTGTAGGTATAGCTTGTATCAGCAAGAATACTGACTTCAACTTCATTATAAGGAAATTTCAAGCACTGATGATATGTAGATGGTACTGCTTTCATTTCATCAATCCATAGTCTACCCAGTAAGATGTTGTATAAAAGAGGAAGGTCAAGGACCTGAAAGATGACATCTCTTTCCACAGGTCCTACCCTGATTAGTAATAGTACCAGACCTTTAGAGGTTCTTTCTTCTTCATCATAAGCTTTGATTGTTATTTTCTTTGTTGGATCAATAACATTTTTAGAAAATCCCAGCTGTGTCAGTAGATTGTAAGTACAGATATTCAACCCAGCGCTTCCATCTATCAAAACACATTTAACTCAGTGTTTATGGATCATAGCTTCGATGTGTAATGGTTGGTTATGTGGGTGATTCAATGAGTTATCATCTTCTTCAGAGAAAGTGAGGTAATAAGGTGAAGTTAGGTGACCCACCATATATTGAAACCAATCTACGTCTAAATCTTTAGGGACACTAGTGGTGAGCAAAGCCTTGTCCAGGATCTCTGTATGAGTAGCAAAGATCTTAAGCAATTCCAAAATGGAGATTTGAGCCTTAGTTCTTTTCAATTGTTTGACAATACTATAACCAGGAGAGGATGATGAAGCCAACTATTTTGATTGGGCCGTGATTGTGTCTATTTGTCTATTTGGAGGAGTTGGTAGATTTGATGTTGTTTGATAAAAAATTGAGGAATTAGCCCCTTGGAGAGTAACTTTCTTTTGAGCACGGGTTACAACATTAGCAGTTTGTGCTTGATTTTGTTTATCTTTGATTATGATCACATTGCAATATTCAAGTTGGGAAGATTCAATCATGTTGATCACGTTATCATTGTTAGTGTAGGTATAATTGACTCTAGCACCTCCCTTGGATTTAGAGGAATCTCCTTGTTCATAAGTCGGCAAGGGATCTTTAAGGCCTTATGATCAGCATTAGTCGCATGATTTCCAACAACGATTTTGCAAGCATCAATGAGATCTTGAATTTCATGTCGAAGTTTCATGCAGTTGTTTATGTTATGTCCCTTGTTCCAATGGTAGTCACAGTATTCATTTTCTCTCCACCATTTGGGTTTAATTTCTAGGTCATATGGTCTAGAATTGTCTGGTAATGTTATCAGATCATTCACCAATAAAGTTTTAAAAGATGATTCATACGATTCATCTAGAGGAGTAAAATCACACTTAGGCTTTGAAAGCCAAGGTTTCTCTTTAAACCATTCTCTTGCTTTCTTCAGAGGATTTTTTGTCGCAGTTTCAACTGCCTTGAGTGCTTGCGTGCCACTAGCCAAGTTAAATATTGTGGATTTTGTCTTTGCTTTAACATTTTCTACCACTCCATCATTAACAACGTTTCTATTGTTTTCTTTGTCATATTTTCAATATTTGCTCTTTTCTTTAGAACTAGAACCCTGCGATGTTTCTTTCCAAAATGATATATCTCCCTTTTTTATAAGCATATCTTCCATTCTAAGGGCATTATCTACCATTTTTTTGAATGAAGGATGTACTTGCATCTGGACACATTCAAGGATTAAGTTGTTGACAAAGATATCCATCTTCTCAAGATTTGGAATAGTTCGTGAATATCTAGAGAACATCTTTCTCCATCGTTGGCGAAAAGTGAGAAAGGGTTCTCCTATCTTTTGTTTGTTATTGCAAAACTCTATCATAGTGACTAGGTGACGAATGTTATAGGAGTATTGTTGTAGGAATAGTTGGATTAATTCTTCAAAAGTTTTTATGCCCATAGGTAGACTTGAGAACCATTCCATAGCTTGTCCCCCTAAACTTCTCGGGAAAAGGTGCATGAGATACGTTTGTTTGTGCATGAACTCTATACATAAAGCACAAAATTTTTTGATATGATCTTGAGGATCTGTATTCCCATCATATTTGTCAAACTTGGGCATTTCTACTTTTGAGGGAAATGGAGACATGTAAAGGTTTTTGTTAAATGGGAATGGGCATATTGCGTCCAGAAAATATTGTTTTGGTGATTTATCCTTGTTTTTCAGTTCTGTGACGTCAGTTCGTAACTCTTGTATTTGTTTGTTTAGCATTCCCAATGGTGTCTCTTCCTCTTTAGTGACGAGGGCCTCCACATCATAACCAGTAGGAAGCTTGGCACCTTGCTTTGCTAGTTCTAGGAAATAGTCTTATTTTTCTCTAGCCATGATGACCTTCATCATTTTTCAGAAATTTTTATCATTTTGACATTTATGTATTTCGGCCTTTGGAGGTTCAGAGGCTTCAGATTCAGTTGATGAGGATTCATTGTCAGTGGCATGATTTATGAGGTTGTCATAAGTGTCTCGTTTACTAGCTTATCTTTCTTGCCTTTCTCCAGACATGGTGGGAGATAGGGCCTGACCAAAGATTGGTATATCGTACACTGGTATTCGTGGCGATGACGGTTTATTTGAGATGAGGTCTTCTACAAAGAATGGATTGTCATTTGATGAAAAGGGTGTTTCTTTTCCTTTGTCTATTTTTCTGCGAGAACTTTTGGTTTGAACAAGCATTTACAACCAATGGGACCGAGAGCTAGATGTGTTGCAAAAGTCAAGATCAAATTGTAGCTAGTTATTCGTTTAACGTAGTGATTGAGTGAAGTAACTAAGATCTGGTTTGGTTTCAATAATGATCTATCCTGTGTAAGATGTTATCTAGGTTAACTTAGGTTTGATAAGATATTGTTTGAACTAGCTGAGATATGATCGAAAAAATCATGCAATGCAATGGCAGGGGTACACTATCAAGGTTGTTTATGTTCAGGAGGATGAAGCCCAGTTTTAGGCTCACTGTAGAATGTTTTAGGCAAGTTTGACTGTTCTGGACTGGCAAAATCAGAAATTCATATTACAGGTTTTCCAAGATGAGACGACAGTATAATAGCTTCAAGAAAATGACATAATTGTTTAGTACGAGTTGTTGCCTAATACCGTATGACAGATGGGTATGTCTGAAATGGCAAAGTGATAAAAGCAAAGGGTTTATCATACGACACATGATTCAGGATAAAACGATAGTTCTCATACCCAAACGACAGGCAATCAGGTCTCGTACAACATAGAATGCAAGCTCAAACGACAAATTGTTAGGATTGATGGAATCTTGTACGATAGAAGATATGTAGCAAAACGATAAAACAGAAGGTTCATACGACTGTGTCTAGACAGAGATTAAATGTTGAGTTTTCAATGACTGACAGAGACCAATTTGGACACGGACAAAGTTTATCACTAAATTGTTTGATATTATTTGATTTGTTTTCTCTAGTTTCAATATTTCATTTTCAGTTTCAGGGATGAAAACACAGAAAACATTCAAGGTATATAATAATTCAATCACAGCATGCTAACCCTACAAAGTTAGCTTAGAGAAGAAAATCTTTGCTTGCTGACTTAGGTACATACCCAACAGCTAATCAGAATATGGCCACTGAGTCTCACGCAATGGATTCTCAACACTATATTAGCCGACTCCAAATGCTAATGGAGGCACGACATGGCAAGTGTCTTGGGAGAGTTACTATCTCTCTTGCACAAAGATTATCCCCCTTTCAAAGGTGAATCAGGTAGCCTCTATCTTATTGTTTTTAGTAAGGGTTCTATTTGGAAGGACCACCTGATTGTCAGGCAAGTGTGATTTAGATATAAACCCAGCAGGATGTTGAAACCACGTAGTCACGCAAGCGTGATTTAGATCGCAAGGCCCTACAAGATGCTCAACATGAGACACTCCTCATAAATGAAGTAGTACCACCGATTATTTTGTCTCCTGGGACTTTCACCCTAGAAGTGTTTTATTATAGTGAGTTGGATTCCTGGCTTTGGCCGGACTCACTTGAGTCGTTCCCTCTCACCAATCCTTAGGGGCTTCTCGGGAGGTAGGCCCTCTAAAGGTATCAATAGATCTCAAACTCTAATAGAAAAAAACCTCAAGGTTTGGATTTTTGATTGTCCAAATGGACAAGAGCATACTCTCCTACTCTAGATTTCTCCCAAAAATACGTAAAACAAAGTTTTTTCCCTTATATAAATTGAAGTGTTCCTAAAAATATTAAGACAGAATGTTTGTTTGTATCTTCGGAGGCAACCTACAAAACAAAGATATCAGTAGTTCGAGTTTATAATCTTTGGCAAGTGTATGTTTAATGATTGAATTCTTTGTCAAGCGGACCTGCAAACATTAAAAGCCCAAGATTAGTTGCCAAAATAACATAAAAAAAAATCATCAAAATAAAATTCTAGCATGCAAACTATAAATTAAACTAATCTAACAAGAATTTCCATTTTTTATGACTAATGACAATTTTGATAGTACTGCACTCGGTCGTTTATAACTTTTCAACCAGAGCTAATTAACAAAATCTCTTCGGTGGAAATGTGGAAAAATTGATTTTACAGAACATATTAAAATTGTGTTTAGATCCAACAGTTAAATAAAAAGTTATGACCTCCGAACAAGAGACCATTGTTCCTGTCATAGAAGAATAAGTAAAATGATGGTACTGCACTCTGTCATTCCTAACTTTCAAACCAGAAATTCTTAGGAAAATCACTTTTGTGAAACTATAGAAAACTTGGTTTTCAACAACATATCACAAATTGGTTGAAATCCAACAGTTCAATAAAATGTTATGCCTTCCAAACAGAGACCATTTTTTACTATCACAGAAGAACAAGCAAAAAGAAAGATTTTTGTTTGCAAATTTAACACGTGTTTATTAGCTATAAAAACCAAAACATTAAATTTGTTCAAAAAACATTAGAAATATTGTAGTCGTAGATTCGAGCCCCACAGTGGACGCCAAAAGTGTGTGTGTGAAAAGTGGATCTGTATCTGTATCTAGAATACACAACACTTCAATTAAGTCATTAGATGCATGGTTAGTAAATCAATAATCAATGAATAATAAACCATTACAAAGCAACCCATTGCCTTCTAGTAGATGCGAGTTTAGATTGCTCTCAGATTGTTAAGCTATCCAATGACTAGACAACACCTAAATGAAGGATTTTTAAATCTATATGAGCATGAATATGAGCTAAATGGATGCAAGATGTAAGTTAGATATGCAAGATTAATCTAACATGATTTAAGCAATACATGAATATTTAAGCTAAATGATTTAAACAATATGAAATAACTAATATGCAATATCTCAATGCAAATTCTCAATGAACCTAGAGCAAAAACAACATAATAACAATATATTCTCCAGGATTTTTCAATGAGAGATGAGAGCCTGAAATTATAGAAAATTCAGAAAGAAACCAAAGGCTGAGATCAAATGATGATGAGCGGACAAGATTTTTCAAGAGAAAGCACAATCCAGGTGAATTGATGTGATTGGATGCTTTTCTCAGTTTTAAAGGAAATTAAACTAAAATTAAGATAAAATCAGAAAAAAGAAAAAGAAAAAAAACTGATTTATTCTCTATTTCATTCAATTTTAATATTTAATTATTTTTAATTGCTTTCTTTGAGATTATTTATCAATTTTTAATTTGTTTTTCAAGATTATCTCCAATTGATTTATTTTCTCAAATTTTAATTCTTTTTTTCAAATTAATTCCTCTTTTGATGATTTAATGGCAAACTGATTTATTTAATTAAATATGCTAGGATATTCAATAAAATAAATAAGATAATTATTTAAAATGATTTACTTGGAATGATTTAATTAATTAAATAAATATTTAATTAATATTGGTTGATTAATTTGCCATGTGACATTGATGATTTTAGAAATTAATTGTGTGCTCAAGATTTATTTTATTGCCTTTGGTTAGTACCTTGGTGATGTTGTCGAGATTAGGGGCTCATGGTTTAGGTGACCATTTTTAGGGTATTACAAAAGACACTATAAGAAATGGAGGGATAAGATTGAGAGGTGTACAAGATAAATGGTCGGCTAAGATTAGAGGGTAGGTAGAGGAAATAATAAAATAATGAGAGGGTAGGTAGTGTATGAATTAAGAGATGAATGGCATGTGTCATGAATAGAAAAGGCTAATGAATTAATTAATTAAATAAATATTTATTTAATTAATAGAGGAAATGGGATCAATTAAATAAATAAAGTATTTATTTAATCTAGGGAAAGGATAATTTAAATAAATAAAAGTATTTATTTAAATGAGAAATAAGGCTAGAAGAAGATAAATGAATTAATTAAATAAATAAAGATTTATTTAATTAATAGAAGAATTAGGCTTAAAATAATTAAATAAATAAAAATATTTATTTAATTAGACATGACAATTTTAGGTGTCTACAAGCATAAATCATAGTTAAATATTAAATTAGGTTAACAATTTTAAAATTTCATTAATATATGCACTATAATAGCGACAATGCACATATGCCCGACTATACACAAACAATCCTTATTGGTCAATCACAAATATGCACTAGGGTTACTAGACATTACCAAACTAGTAATCAAAGGTATAAATAAATAAAATTAAGCAATATTGTCCAAATTAGGAATGATGGCTATGGTTGGGTAACATTTATGGTTAGCGTGTTATCCCCTATAACCACTATCAGGGATATGAGCATGCTCAAACCTATGGGGTGAATTGGGGTCGATGCTTTGTACCCACACCAACCAAAACGTACAAACACTTGTGCATACATATACATATAATATAACATAACTGAAAGCATCATTAACATTCCCCAGTCAGCGTAACTTAATAACATTTTTAGTAACATGATATCTCATCAAATCAATATAATATCATCAAATGGATATAAAGCTAAATATTTTATCTCTTCAAAGAAATACAATAACATAAATATCATTTATTACTTTTAAATCACCCAACCAAATTAACATCATTTGTCACAAACTAGTTATTAATCGAATCAATATTTATATTTAAACATCAAAACTATGGTAACAATCCCCAACGAATCTAATACTCAAATCAGATAAGCAGTAACCAAGAACACAATGGTCCTCACAACCAAGGAAAATAAGAAATCGTGCATCCTAATGCAGTAGCATAATCGTGATCATCATGAAGTAATCTATAACATAACTGGTACAACATGAACATACAACATATATCCAATCAAGGCATATGATAGGCACTCAAGGTCTTACACGCAACATCTTGAATAATAGAAAAGCACCACAAAAAGGTTAACACCCAAGAACAAAAGGCATAATCACAGGCTCATAGCCAAATCCACATCAAGAAGAAGGAATACAAAGGAGCAACATGAGGGGCATTACATCCTCCTCCCAAGGGCTAGCTTACTCCTAAAACCCTACAATCAAGAACAAGCCACCTTTAATGCAAAAACTAATAATCACATCAAGAATATAAAAATTGGCCCTTTGACTCGTTGATAAATCTAGGCCACATCACACAATTCTCTTACCACCACTAATTCAATCGATAATTGGACCTACTATTCAATCCACAAGAGACAAATCACTGACTTTGACAAAAAAGCCACCATATTGTGCTAGGAACTCCATCTAACCACCTACTCTAACAAAAACCACACAAAATCAACCAACTCTATCTCATCTCGAGGAAACCAAACATGAAACTATGCCCTCAATGATATCTCCCTAGACCAAGACACCAAACTCAAATCACTTCTTCCCAAAATAAGGGAAGAAAATATCATCATAAAGACAATAAGACACCATCATGCTAATCAAGAGCTCATTTAAATCCATAAGGAATCTCACTTACTCCACCATAATCCTATAAAACCTAGGATTCCTTACAACATCATCTTCTCAATGAAAACTAAGACCAAAACAAAGGTACTTGGAGGCATGAACGTGAAGAAATTTACCTCTCATAACCATGAGTACCCACATATCAGAGGCTCAACAACCCCAATCATTGAAAGAAAGGCCACACGACTATCATTAACCATAAGGTATAGGAGCAAGACAATATTTCTCTATTGCCAAACACTCAACTATAGTCGATACGAGGTTTACTCAACCTAATCTTGATCATGATTTCATAGCCAATAAGGTAATATTGAACCTCTCACTAGGGTCAAGACCCCATGCTCAAAACTCTAATTAAGCATAGGATGGCCAAATCCACTTATCAAGACCACATCCTCTTCCAGCCTTAGGCTAGGAATGATAGAACCACTAAGGATTACTCCTCCAACTCACAACAACCTCCAACATGGAGTCTATAAAAAGGAATAAATGTAGATATATAGTAGATATACATATTATCATAAGGCACAAAAGCTCCATCTAAGGGAACTCCGTTCCTGTCCCTACACAATATCGACCATACATGTCGTCAAGGAATTTGCATTCTAAGTGATGCATAGAGTACCCATAAGACAAAAAATAACATGAACAATGGTGCAATATACACCAATTCAATCATGCCAAGAACATTAAGCATAAAGCAATATATGATCTCATTTAGAATCTAATATAGACATTCATGCTTAATCATTATCACCTAAGATATGGATTTAACATTCATCGAAGTTATAATTTATAAACCATCATGATCTTCACTAATGCATTAGTATGAAATTTCAAATTTGTCTAGTCACATATTTCTAACCATTTTATATACCCAGATAATTCCAATTGCATTCTAGTGCAAAAACACAATTTAATTCTTTCATTGAATTGCAATTCTACCTAATCAACAATCACATGTACATTCCCTGCAATGTCCTCCCTTGTACATATTGTAGACACCTAAATTTGGCTAATTAATTTAATCAAATTTAAATCCTATTCTTCCAATTAATTAATATATTTAATTAATTTCCCTATCCCTTTCTTCTAATTAATTAATTCCCCAACTCGTTTCCTCCTAATTAATTAATTTAATTAATTAAATTTTCCTTGTTGTCCATCCCTTTTGATTAATAACTTTAATTAATTAAATATCCCCTTTTCAAGCCCATGGATTAATTAATTTAATTAATTAATTTGGTTCAAATTTGTATTTGAGCACATGGCTCCTAATTTTTCTCCCTAACCTCCTTCCAATCCTATCCTAACCAACCCTATCCTTCCAACCCTTTCCCCTAACCCTTCTAACCTCCCACGCATGTGTGCACATCCTAACCAATTCCTTATTTTGGGTGGCCTTTTCCAAAATGGACATGTCACTCTTCCTATTTTTGGGTGGCTTTGCCCAAAATAGACATGTATCCTCATGGACACATTTCATTCAGTTTCTATCTAGTTGAGTCACTTGTCCTTTTTTGGAGGACAATTGTCTCCTCTTCACTTCCCTTCCCTTCCTCATCTTGCCTATTTAATCCCTCCTTTTTTAGACCAAATCCTCTTAGATCCACTTTTCATACATCATACTATTACTCTGCCAAAATCATTACTCAACCTATCCATTATCATTCTCATCCACCAATCCATTATCATTTGCATTTGCTATCATGGAGCAATATCTAACACTCAAAGCTACATCATGAGCACACATCCAATCGTGGAATAATCAAATCAAAATGAGCATTTGGTTTACATTTATGTTATTATTTTTATTCTTATTTTGATTTTATCATTCTAATCTTGAGATGTATGATGCATTGTGTTTGTTCAGTTAATTAGCTTTCTTTTTAGCCCTTAGTTTAGCACACACATTTTTCATTGCACATTTTTTGGCACGCCTAGTGGAACCCACTTCACAGATCATTTTAACAGTTTTTGTTGTTTGAGTATGTTTTCGATAGATTTTGAGCACTTACAGGCAAAAAATCAGAATTACACTCAGATTTCTGCCACAGTGGAGTCTATTTTATCAATCCTGAGGTTTCGTGAAATAGTTGAAACGTTCTCTAAAGCAGCGAGAATGCAAACTGAAACCATGGGAACACTTCCTAAAATAGCAGGTTCACAATCCCTACAACCGGACAAAAGGTATAAATCTCCATTTTAAGTTTTGGGATTTTTGTAAATGATTTTGCAATTTTTCTGCAGTGGCAAGAACGCACGAAGAAATGGGAATGCACCCTAAAACCGCGAGAATGCAACATAAATCAGTGGGTTCACGTTTTTGCTATTTTCATAAAATTTACAGTTTGTCTAATCAAAATTTGCAAGTTAAGTTGTAGTTTGAAATAGTAGGTTTGCACTGTGAAACGACGGGTTCGCCCATTATCATTTACATACTTTTCCAGAATGTTTTTTTCCTACTCATCTGCTAACTTGTATGTTGAATGACTTACTTTTTGCAAGTGTGCACTCTAAAACAACAGGAACGTGATACAGTGGGAATACACAAAAGAATGGGAATGCGCCCTGAACCAGCAGGAACACGACTTGAAATAGCAGGTGCAGGTTGGCTCATTATCATTTACATAATTTTCCAAAATGTTATTTTAATACTAATCAAATAACTTGTGTGTTTTTGGATGGTATTTTATTAACATTTATGTAGGAAATCGAGCGATAAGAAGACCCCACGCTTTTTGAACATTAACAATTGATTGTAGGACCGCTAAAGAGGGGTTTTGAAAAGACAATATTTCCTTTATTGCATTAATCTAGGCACACTTCAATTCAACTAAGAAAATGGACACGCTATGTCTTCTCAGTAATTAGGCATAGTTCAATTCAAGTAAAGGAATGAAACCCATGCCTTTCGTGTCTTGTACGTTTGTGCATCTGTAGAGTGGTCCTACTGCTAACACACGCTATCCTCTCCCTCTGGCTCTCGTGGTTGTAGGTGCAAGAGAAAAGTGTCATCGACACTCATTTTTCTTTTTAGTAGCGAATCAGCTCTTGGGGGCCTCATCACCTCAAGGGAGTGTTTCAAAATAGGGGCACGTTGGGGATAGCGTCTCTCCCAACATGACCTCGAGCGATGTTTTTTGAGTCGCTATATAAAAAACCCAGTGAAACGGCTAAAGTGTTGAGTGAATTCGTCGTATGTGGAGGCCTTTTCTACAACAATAAGCTCAATTAAAGTCTTAAGTGGCTTGCTTCGAGAACCCATTGTTGGACTAGACTCGTCAAAAAATCACTATGAGCCAACTATTCTTTAGTATCCAAAAATCCTTCTATGTGTTAACTCAGGTGTTGTGATATGTGCATACCAAAGAAAATCCTCATTTACCCCCCAATTCGAGATAGAAAATTCAATGGGAAGTGATTAACCAGGAATTCGAAGCTTGGCATGCCCGAGAAGTGTGTGTCGAGGGTGGAGCTAGTGCAGTCAAGCTTTTATCTATTTGGTTGGATGTGGTATTTTATGGTTAGGATATTTAACACATGTTGTCATTTGACTATCCATAGGGGTGTACTTAACTGATTTTAATCTATTTTATGGTCAAATCTTTATGCTTGTGTTTAGCGTCAAGTCTTTTGTTGAAATATTAGTTTAGCGGGTTTGAAGTCAATTCTAGTGGGTTCATGGTCTAGGGTAGCGGGTTTGCAGTTGTATTCTAGCAGGAATGTTGTTAATTTTGAGCCATAAGTGATACACTTAACGCAGTCACTGCCACTCTGTCAACCAGTGGGTTTACATTTTAAACCTGTGGGTTTGCTCCCTGAAGCAGTGGGTTTTCTCTTTAGTGTTTGTTACCCTATTTCAGCGGGTTTGCACCCCAAACTAGCGGGTTCTCTCTTTATAGTGTTTGTCACCCTGTTGCAGTCGGTTTGCACCCTGAACTAGCAAGTTTGCACCCTGAAGCAGCGGGTTTGCATTTTTGGTTCTTTTATGTTGATTCAAGCATTTTTCAGTCAGTTTTGAAGCTTACCAATCTTTTCCTAGCGTCTTTGCACCTTGTTCTAGTGGATTCACACCTTGTTTTGGTGAATTTGTGGCCTATTATAGCGAGTTTACCTTATCTTGTCATGATTTGTCAATTTAGTCTCACTATGCTGTTAGATTTTTGTTTCATTGATTTGCAATCTTACGTTTCCCTAGCAATTAGAGTCTACCTTTGGTGATCTCAGTCTTAGATGTCAGTGTGTTGTCATTATGTTGTCTGCATAACTTTATACATTTCTTGATCTATCAACAGTTTACACCTATCTTCCATGATCTCGTTCTTAGAAGTCATTACACTGTCAAAGTGTTGTCCGCATCACATTATAAATCTCTTGATTTTTCAGTAGTTGGTATCTATCCTTGCATATTCTAATTCTTAGATGTTGTTGTGCTAGGAGAGTGTTTTCCTTGGTTTGTTAGTTCTCTCTCGATTGATAACTTTGGCTCTTCACTTTTGCGTTCCAGTTTGGATTCTATCTTACGTCGTTATTATCATCCCCTAGGGTCTCAACTTGCATGGTCACTTTTATCATCTTAGTTGGTAGTCGTAACCTTAGTTATCATCATCTTGGTTCTTGCATTGTCACTATCATCCATTATCACCTCTCATCTCCCAATTTGTGTCATCATTTCCTTCTCCCTAGGTTATCAATTCAAACATTAGCCATCCAAAATCAAACATCAAAATTCATCCTCTTTTCAACTTCATCAAATGTCAGTCCCCATCCTAGTCTGAGCTAGTCATTCATCCTATTCTAAGCTTTTGGTCTATCATCCATTTTTCATCTTTCATCTCTCCAACTCATCCACTAATCACCATGTTGCAATTTTATTATGATGAGTTTGAATGTCCTTCATTTTCTTCCACTTCACCCTATGTTGATGATGATGAGGGTATGGTTGATCAACTTGATGACATAGATGTCCAAGTCATGTCTCAATCCTACTATGATGAGTATGGTCATCACTCATTTTCTTCCACTTCACCCTATGTTGATGATAATGAGGGTATGATTGATCAACCTGATGAGACAGATCTCCAAGTCATGTTGCAATCTTATCTCACTTCTCCATCTAATTCTAATCTCCCATCATATCTCAATCCTTCATCTAATCCTAACCTGCCATCATTTGTCACACAAGCTATGACTAAGGGCATGAATTACACAATACCATTATCATTTGTGCCCCCACCCATCCAATGAGTACCACAAGTGGTCAATGCCTCGCAATATCAACCTCAAGTGACATCGCAACCTGTTGTTTCAAAACCATGATTTAGTTATCTATAGGCACTGCCTTCACACATTGTTGTGAAGAGAATTCATGAACAAGCATGTGGCACCAATCACAATCCTTCATCTCACCTTAATCCTCCACTGCCCACTTCCTCCTATCTTAGTCCACCATCCACCGCATCTCACCTCAATACACCGACTTCCCTTCCAACTCCCACATCTACCATTCCTCTCCCACTTCCTATCATCATTGAAGACCTTTCATCCATTGAGATTCTTCCCTCACAATCCCCATCACCTACTTCTACCACCATTTACACTCAATCCAAGGAACCTCTCATCCTTCCATCCACCCCATCTCTCCCAATTCAGGAACCTCTTATCCTTCCATCCACTCAATCTCTCCCAATTGATGAATCTCCCATTCTTCCATCCACTCCATCTCCCCCAGTCAAAGAATCTCCCATCCTTCCTTCCACTCCATCTCTTCCAGCTAAAGAATCTACCATCATTCCATCTCCCCCTGTCGAGAAACTCCCCATCCTACCATCTAGTCAATCTATCCTAGTTGAAAAACCTCTCATCCTTCCATCCACTCCACCTCCCCTAGTTGAGGAAATTCCCATCCTTCCATCTAGTCAATCTATCCCAGTTGAAAAACCTCTCATCCCTCCATCTATCCCAGTTGAGGAGCTCCCCATCCTTCCATCTACTCCATCTATCCTAATTGAAGAACCTTGCATTTTCACATCTAGTCCATCCACCCAAGTCATTGAATCTTCCATCATTCCATCCATTCCATCTAAAGAGTCTACCTACTCACCCATCATCACACCATCCATATTGATCCCATCATGCCAAGATCTTTTTCCAGAGCATGTTGAAAGAATTATTGATCTAAATAAATATCCTTTATCACCCCTTCATCCAAATCAAGATCCTACCAGTCCATCTCCCCCATCTCAAGATCCCCTATCATCCCCTCTTCCAAGTCAAGATCCTCCCGCCCCATGTACTCCACCTCTTGATCCTCCATTTCCTCCTATCCAAACCATCCCACCACCATCAATCTATGCCCTTGGTTCACTTACATTCATCCATGACAATTCACTCACAGCAGAAGAACATCTCATATGCACCGCCCATTCTCCTTTATCTAATAAAGGACTCAGATCTTGTTACCCAGAGAATAAATATCCTACTTTAGATAAAATGCTAAAAAAAATGAACTATCAAGGAAAAGGCTTAGGACTACATGAGGAAGGTACTTTGGATCCCATCCATGTCAAAGCACATCCAGGATCTCGTAGTCTTGGTTACATATCCCAAGGCACTTCATCCAAAAATGTTGGTACAACTAATGCAAAATACAGGTATACTTCCAAACACACCATTGCATCTCCCCATTGTTCCTCCAAATCATTTATTGTCATCCCCCCTCCTCCATCATATAACACTAAATAAACCATCCATCTTCCTCCTTCATCCTCTAAATCCACTTTGGGTCCCTATATCCCAAAATCTACCTTCATATATCCCCCACATGCTAAATCCATTTTGGGCCCTTATATCCCATCCTCCATCTTTCCCTACTCGTCCCCCCATACACAAATACACTATCTCAATCACCCATCATAAACATCCCATTCCTTTCATTCCTAGTTAGTATCAACAAAGGCACGTCCCCTCATTCCATCCAACATCCTACATCCATATTCCCTCCATCTCCTACACCTTTGTACACTCCTTCCAAGGCTACTAGCATAAATTTGGTTGCCAAATAAAAAATGCATAAAGCTAAGTATCCACATAAATGTAAAGATGATCATGTCCACTCAAAAAGACATGTTCCAACAGTGAAAAATCTGATACAAAAATGTAATGAATCCAAAAGACCGCAAAGGCCCACTAAAGAAAAAGCAAAAACAATGTGGATTCCAAAGCAAAAAGACACAAATCAAAAAGAAGCAGTGCATCCAAAAGAAGAACCTACAATGGCATCCAAAATTGCTAGTCCATTAGCTAAAAATTCTCCCCATCCATCTCCTAAGTCTATTTTGGTTACCTATGTCTGAAAGCTCCCTATCATAATTCCTCCATCACATCCACATGCTACATCCATCTCCCCTCCGCTCATCCCACTTCCTCCACAACATGTGCCAATGTTGGTCCTGACAACATCCCCCCATCACGCTCACTTTCCCTCATTCCATCTGAACACTTTCCATCACCATCTCCCTTACATCCCTTACATTCCCCATCAAAACCATCTAATCCAAGCCTTTGCATAATCCACTCCTTCCTAAGAAAGTTATACCAACATCTAGTGATCACTCCAAGTGGGCTCCTACTACCTTAATATTGAAATTGATTCTTGATTCCTCCATCCATTTATCCTCATCCATCTCCATCCATATTTTTCTCCCAAAAATTAGAAAATACAAAAAAAATCCATAAATTAGAAAAAACCAAAACATTCCATAAAATCAGAAAATACAAAAAAAAAATCATCCAATGGTGAAAACTTGGCAAATAGGCACCTTGGACAAGTACCGTGATAAATACCTGACAAATAGGCATCATGCAAAATTCCCCTCATCCTTTTTCTCTCTTCACTTGGGGGAAATCTCTTATGCCCATTTGGCTATTTCCTTCTCCATTCCATCTTCCTACCATATCTATTAAATCCCATCCATTTCACTTCTTCCATCCTCCTTGGATCTTGATGAAAATAAAAGGCCATTGTGTATAGATTCTTTGGAAACCTCTTGGCTTCCACTTCCCTATCACACTTTTCCTTCATAGTCTGTGTCTACCCATCACCCTATCTTCCATCCACTTCCCTCAGCCTCCTATCCCTCTGTCGGTCATCTTGTCATATCCAACCATTCACCCATACTTATCTTTGAGTTCCTCCATCCCTCCATCTTATCATATCCATTCATCCACCTATCCTTATCTACCGGTTCCTCCATCTCTTCATCATCACTTGATCCTCCACCAATCCTTGGACCTAACAGTTCCTCTCCCAATCCCCCATCCCTCCATCCCTCATCCTTCCATCTCCTAGCCACATCCATAATTCTTTTATCTCCAAATCATTTTCATCCTATCCCCCCTCCTTTCATTCCTCCACTCATATCATTCCATCGCCTCTTGCATCCCTTGCCATTGGTATTTATCTCTAAGATACCTCCACACAATCCAATGCCAATTTGTCCTATTAATCCATCTGCTCCTCACAATCTTCCATCTCATGCGGATCTTATCATATCCAGCCATCCACCAATCCTTATCTCCTAGTTCCTCCATCATTTCATCTATATCCATTCAATCGCCTATCCTTATCTCCCGATTGTTGGCATGTTGTAATAACTGTTGGAGATGATGGTGTACCGGTAAAGGACTGTTGGTGATGATATAACTATGATATGATGATTAGTTAATTGTGTTTTCATTGATGGAAACCATATTTGTCCATGTTTGTTTATGATTGGTATGTCATTTAAGTCTACTGGTTAAGTCTAACTAGTAATGGATTGAATTGAATTAAGTTGGAAAGCAAAACTGCCTAGTGACAATGAATTGGTAAGTAGGAATAGTGAAGGAGATGGTTGCGGTAGAAATCTGTGTTGAGTTAGGTGTTGCGGTTTGGAATGTGTGCTTATCACATCATAATGAATCTATGACATGAATCACATCATGTTTGGAGAACTAGAAGTCATGTTTATAATTGATTGTTGTATAATCAGCTAGGGTTTGAGAACTGGTAACAAGATCTTTTACCGGTGATTTTTTATGGTTTGGAAACGATTCTTTTCATATTGATAAGTTGATGATGACATGTTATAATCTATGTGAAGAGATAAGATGTTGTTTTGGTGCGTACAAGGATCAAATTTATTGGTAAGAAACGAAGTGCTTAGCAGAATGTGATAAGGGTTTGACAGCTTATCAAATCGATGTGCGGTGATGAGTTATGATCAGTCAACATTTGTAATTGTCTTGTAATTTGTTGAAATAATCTGTATGATGATCTATAATGATTTGTAATGATCTGATATGATCTATGGTGTAGATTCATTGTAGGTTAGGGTTTTGTAACTGACCTAATTGTAAAGTCTATATAGGTCGAGTTTTAGAAGGTTATGTGTGTTGGTGATCAGAGAAGTGTATGTGTGCCGAATGAGATTGAGATGTCTACATGAGAGAAGCGGATTGGATTTGACAAGGATCTGTAATAGAGAGCTATGAAGTGCTAAGTCCAGATCATTTATCTATTGTTTCCTTATAGTTTTGGCAACATTAAAATCCCTTAATCGGGTAGGTCCTAACAGGCTTGATCTTGTAAATCCCTTCACAGAGTGGCTCATTAATTTGGGTTTAAATCCTCTAGTGAGGTTATTCCTAATAGGGCAAAGCTCCTAATAGAGCTAAGTTGTAAAATCCCTTAACCGGGTGATTCCTAACAGGGTCTTATCTTAACCGGGCATTGTTGTAAACCTCCTAACCGGGCTAGGCTCCTAACAGAGCACATTCTGAAAGAGTGCAATTATTTATGGGTAACAATTCCCACCGTGGTTTTTCCCATTTGAGTTTCCACGTGAAAAATCCTTGTGTTCATGCTGTGGATGGATTGTTGAGTTATGTATTTGATGTCTTTACTTAATTATGAACACTTAAGTTTCTACCGGTAATGTTTTGGTAAATATGCATTAACTGATTGTTAGATCAGCTACTGGTACTGGTTATGAACTATTTTGTGAAGTATTGTTCATATTGGTAAAAATTTAGAGTTTATTGTTATCACAGATTCGCGAGCCCCCCTTGTCAGTGTTAACTGAATCCTCACATTAACATCAGTTCCTCCATCATTTCATCCATATCCATTCCTCCACCTATCCTTAGATCTTCATGTTCCTCCATTCCTTCATCCATAATCAATTCCTCTCCTAATCATCATCTAACTTCATCCCTCATCTTGTCATCTCTTCTCTGCATCCACAATGCTTTCGTCTTCACATCCTTTTCATCCTATCTTTCATCCTTTCAATCCTTCCCATCATATCAATCCACTGCCTCTTTCATCTCTTGTCCTCAGTATCTCTCTCTAGGCCTCCCCCATGCAATCCAATGCCATCCATCCAATTAACCCATCTGCATGGTCATCAAGTCCCACTTTTCTTTGCACGATATTGCATGGTACCCACAATCCAATCGATTTTCCTTCCCCGCGCAATCTCGCGTCCTCCTTCCCCCCATCCATGTTATGTTCTCTCCACTTCAAGAAGGATCACATTCCCACCACGGCAGGAAAGCCCTCCCGCAGGCCCTCCTTGTGGCAGGAATGCACTCCCACTACCTTCCCTTTCGGTGGGAATGCTTTCCCGCTAGGACAGGAATGCACTCTTGTCGCCTACCCTTTCAGCGAGAGCACCTTCCCACCATAGCGGGAATGCATTACCGCCACCTCTCCTCTCAGGAAGGAAATTGTTCTCACTATGGTGGGAACAAAATCCCACCCTATCCATTTTGTGCACCGTTTATCTACAAATGCTACATTTTTCTTCTCCTTCTGGTCGCAAAACCATCATCATTTTTGAAACCCTCCACCCATCCATCTAATCAGTCTGTCTGCTCTTTGCATTCTTCTATCACATTTGAATCTTATCCATCTTACTCATCTATCCAAGGTAAAGAACCAATCCAATCAATCCATCAATCATCGATCTATCATGGCTTTTCATCTTGACTGGGACAACATCATGCATGTCTCTGGGTCTTCTTCCATCATCCATATATCTTGTACATCTTGTATATAGGTATCGCTATGCATAGGTGTCCCTAGGTCCTGTCCTTTGAGATCATATCCCCTCATCCAATTCTTCTACAATCATCCTTGAGCATCTTTGTCATCATGATCCTATCACATTCTTTTGTCGATCATCATTAGTTTTTTATCCTGGTGTTGTTCTGAGATGTATCCTTCTCACCAACACCCATCATTAGTATACGTAGGATGTATCCTTCCTTAATTCAGGCATCATCAAATCCTCATCCAATCAATCATCCTTTTGGCAAAAGACATCTGAGACACTTGTTTTGGCTTTGATTCTTTTTTATCTTTATTTATCTTTTTAAGCTCCTCGAGTCATGTTTCCTCTTGGTCGCCACGATCCTTTATATCATGGTGCGCTGGGAATAACAAGGCTCACGATGTGATCTTGTTTCTTTTTGCTTTTGCTTGGTGTGTCTTTTTAGTATGCCCCTTTCTTGTTCCCTCATGAGGTCTCTGTTATCTCATGTTGCATTGGGGCATATCTTCTGCTTGGGGTTTTTCTAGCACCGTTGCCTACAAGGTCTCTATAACTGTGTGGTGCTAGATTAGCATGTGTGTCTATTTACATGTAATAGTCCATGCATTGGCTTTGAAATTACACCCTAGTTCCTTATACCTTGGTGACTCACGGACATTGCTAAATCAAAATAAGTGCTTAGTATATGGTGTCCTAATTCGTGGGTGCTCAGGCTCCATGATCATTTCATCCATATCATCCCTTGCATTTGCATTTTTCTCCCTTTCCTGTTCTACCTCTTCCCTTCTATCATGTCCGTTGGGGTAATGTTTCTTTTGAGACGCTACCCAATTCCCTTTCTCCCCGTGCACCCTCTTGAGGGGGCATCCCTACCCATTCCTTTGCCGGCTTGGGGCATTTTCTCGCTCCCTTTTTTTTTCTTCTCTTGCAAGTGTCTTATTGTCTTCGCACCAACGCTATTCTAGCGCCACTACGAAGAGGGGAAAAATGTAGACACCTAAATTTGACTAATTAATTTAATTAAATTTAAATCCTATTCTTCCAATCTAATCAATTAATTTTCCTATCCCTTTCTTCTAATTAATTCCTAATTAATTAATCTCCCAATCCAATTCATCTAATTAATTAATCCAATTAATTAATCTAATTAATTAAGTATCCTTGTTGTCCATCCCTTTTGATTAATTACTATAATTAATTAAATATCCCCTTTCCAAGCCCATGGATTAACTAATTTAATTAATTAATTTTGTTCAAATTCCTATTTGAGCACATGGCTCCTAACTTTTCTCCCTAACCTCCTTCCAATCCTATCCTAACCAACCCTATCCTTCCAAAGCTTTTCCCTAGCCTAGTCATCCCTCCAACTAACCTTATCCTATTCCTTCTAACCTCCCACACATGTGTGCACATCCTAACCAATTCCTAATTTTGGGGAAAATATCCTATTTTGAGTGGCCTTTTCCAAAATGGACGGACTCATGTCACTCTTCCTATTTTTGGGTGGCTTTGCCCAAAATAGACATGTGTCCCTTTCCATCTAGTTGAGCCACTTGTCCTTTTTTGGAGGACAAGTGTCTCCTCTTCATTACCCATTCCCTTCCTCATCTTGCCTATTCAATCCCTCCATTTTTAGAACAAATTCTCTCAGATCTGTTTTTCATACACCATAGCGTTACTCTACCAAAATCATTACTCAACATATCCATTATCATTTGCATCCATCAATCCATTATCAATTGCATTTGTGATCATGGAGCAATATCGAATATTTGAAGCTACGTCATGACCACACATCCAATCAGAGAATAATCAAATCAAAGTGGGCATTTCGTTTGCATTTATTTTATTGTTTTTATGCTTGTTTTGATTTCATCATTCTAATTTTGAGGTGTATGATGCATTGTGTTTGTTTGGTTAATTAGCTTTCTTTTTGGCCCTTAGTTTAGCACACACATTTTTAATTGCACACATACTATTAGAAGTTCATAATGAACATGATAGAAAACAATACTTAACACACAAATAGGGCTAGCAATGTCAAACATTCAAAATAGAAACCATGAGATTTGAAAAGAGAAAACCCAAGTGGGGGAAATGATCAATTCAACATTAAATTAAAGAAGTGTACACAATTTCAACAATTAAATAAGTGTGACAAGTGTCATAAAATAGATAAATAGAAGAGTTTGGTGACTGATTCCAAACAAAATAAAGTTCAAAAATTCTTGCTAGCCCCAGAGCAACATAGGAGACAACTCGTCGAAAACTATGATAAGTCATCAATCACAAACAAAATTCACATACCTAAGTGACCAACATCAACCACATATGAGATAGTAACCACTATGCAAAACCCAAGGATACAATATCAAGGATGCATTAGAGAACATACACCAAACACAATAGACAATTGAGTCATCTTGTACTTCATTTTAAGCAACTTTTATGATACAATGTATGCAATCACGATTTCCACTCACTTGCAGTATTTTACAATTTTTAATGCAATGCAGTTCTTGTTGGATACTATTGGTCATTGTTGCTGCTAGGATATGTTGTTGTCATTGATATCAACATATTCCTGTGTATTGCTCCAGTGTGTGCAGATTGGGAAGATCTTATGATCCAGTTTGCAGTATTATTTTGTTGATGACTATTTTGCAGAGCTCGGTATATTCCAGTGTGATCAGATCTTGTGTTGAGATTTTGGGATATTTCTTGGGATGGTCTTGTGTATCTTCATTTTAGATGGATCATGATTTGGTTCTCTACAAGTTATCTTTCTTTGTGATGGTTGTTGATTGGTTCTATTCTTGAGCTTTAAGATGTTGATCAATGAGGATTTGATAAGTGGTGTTGGTGTAGTTGTTCCTGATGATTCTAACATGCTTGCTGGTGTTTCCTAGTTGTTGAAGAGGGGAAAACATATTTGAAGGTCAAATGATCAAAACATAATAAAATAAACATTCAGAATGCTAAAATATAATTAAAAGACCATTTTGCCTTGCTATTTTACCTTCTCCTTCAGATTGAGCTTGATGAAGTGAAGGCGCCCCTTGATAATGCTCCACTTGATGTGCTCCTTTTATTGCTGGATGTGGATGGCTCTCCAATGTTATGCACAAATGGAATGGATTTGAAAAATGATAAGAATAAGATGATCAAGTTGCCAAGATGATTTCCTGGGCTCAAAAGGGCAGCATAAACTTACTGGATTTCAAGATGTTTTGAATGAAGGAATGGAGCCCTATTTTATAGGAAGAGGAGAGGAAAACGGATGGCTAGGATGAATTCAAGATGAAGGGCTAAGATTTACTTGTGAGCTCACACAAGGTCCAAGAGAGGGTGTGGAGACCAAGAATTATGCCTTAAAGGCATTTCGTATCTCCACACTCCACAAGATGCATTGGAGGAATTAAAAATTCTCTAAAAAAGGATATCATGGGGATTGGAGGAATAAAAAGGAATTAAAAATTCCTTGGGAGAGGGGATTCCTAGAGGAATGTGTGATTTCAAAAATCTTACATTCACCTCAGAAAAGAGCATTTAAAGCTAGTGGCTAGATGAAAAGGACCAAGAGTTGACTTTGTGACTAATCATGATGATTAACCATTAACAACTCATTAGGAGGGGGATTAAAGGAAATGTTAGGTGGGATTAATATTTGTAGGAGAATTTGACTAGGAGAGAGAATGAGTGGAGGGAATAAAAAATTAGAAGAATAATGTTAAGTGAGTTTAGGGAGTTTCTAGAAGAATGAATTAAGAAGATGATTTGTAGGAATCATGTAGGTTAACTAATTAGTTGAAATTAATTAGCTAAGAGGAAGATTTGTGAGGATTTGATATTTTAGAAGAATAAAAAAAGGAATTGATTTATTAAAATAAATCAATCACATGCTATAGTGACAATATTAATTATATTTAATTAATATTGAGGAGAATTTGAATTAACATATTTAATTAATTAATTATGTGAGGCATTAAAAATAATTAAAATAATTATTTTTAAGTGTCTACATTTTGCCCCTCTTTGAAGCAAGGTGTGATGACACATTGATTCAAAGAATAATCTTGTTTTGATGTTGATATTGGTTTGATAGGATGCCCCGGCTCTTTGATTGATAGATTACGGTATGGTGATGCCCCCTCAGGAAATCAATTGAGGTAATTGATCGTTGGAGTTTTGTGAGATTGATTTCCCGATAGATTTGATTCGATTCAATTGATAAGATCTGGATTCAATCTGGTTTCATGAAGGATTCATCCTGTATAAGACAAACATGATCAAAGTGTCTGGTTTCAGGAAGGATTCATTCTATATAAGACATGATCGATCACAACGTCTGGTTTCAGGAAGGATTCATCCTGTATAAGACATGATCGGAGCGTCTGGTTTCAGGAAGGATACATCTTATATAAGACGTGATCAATCACAACATCTGGTTTCAAGAAGGATTCATCCTGTATAAGACATGATCGATCACAATGTCTGGTTTCAGGAAGGATTCATCTTGTATAAGACATGATCAGAGTGTCTGGTTTCAGGAAGGATTCATCCTGTATAAGACATGATTGATCACAACGTCTGGTTTCAGGAAGGATCCATCATGTATAAGACATGATCAATCACAACGTCTGGTTTCAGGAAGGATTCATCCTGTATAAGACATGATCGGAGTGTCTGGTTTCAGGAAGGATACATCCTGTATAAGACATGACTGATCACAACGTCTGGTTTCAGGGAGGATTCATCCTGTATAAGACATGATCAGATCACAATGTCTGGTTTCAAGAAGGATTCATCCTGTATAAGACATGATTGATCACAACGTCTGGTTTCAAGAAGGATTCATCCTGTATAAGACATGATCAGATCACAATGTCTGGTTTCAAAAAGGATTCATCCTGTATAAGACATGAATGATCACAACGTCTGGTTTCAGGAAGGATTCATCCTGTATAAGACATGATCAGATCACAACGTCTGGTTTCAGGAATGATTCATCCTGTATAAGACATGATTGATCACAACGTCTGGTTTCGGGAAGGATTCATCCTATATAAGACATGATTGATCACAACGTCTGGTTTCAGGAAGAATACATCCTGTATAAGACATGAATCTGAATCAGAATTGATTATGTGAGGAAAAAGAAAAAAATAGAGGAAGAAAAATTAAGGTGAAAGGGATAGATGAGGAACAAATATGAAGCAGTCTTGAGGTATTTGGAAAGAAGAATACGAGATGCGAGACCGTGGAGGAAAATGGGGGCAATTGAGAACTCCATGGGATTATTGAGTTTAGGATTTGATGGAATGATGGTGAGATTTTGTGCACAACAAATGTGGAGAGCCAACCTAGTTTGATGTTTCCCTGAGTGACTTGCACCATTGATTATAGAAATTAGGATTCCATGAGAAAAGCAGGGCATGGATTGACTCTGTAGACAAACAGGAATTTCTTGCACACAACAATGCAAGTGTTAAGAAACACTAATATAGAGTTGTGGGTTCTGTTGGGTCTCAAATCAATAGATTGGATAGGTTCTAAGGAAATTCCAACTCCTATGATCAAACCCTCCAATTGACTTGGCCAACTTAGAGTGAACCTATTTGGTTACTAACTCTCTCACTTTAGGCTCTACAGGACCTAGGCGGGTATACCTACTCACTAGTTGTTCCTTCATCTAATGTTTTTTATAGCAGATTTAGTGTCTTAATCTGATATCTCCTAGTCTCAAAATGGCATAAGTTTCTCAAACAGATTGATTTCAGATGTGTGTATTGATCTATGTATCTTACAAAGGTATATATGTTACACTTTGGCTAAATTACCTTACTATACCTACTCTACTAATCCTAATGCTTAAAAGTAAAGGGTAATTGGGATGGTTAAAGGGTTTGTTTACAAATGATCAGTGCCTTTCCTCTTATTTGGGCTATAGAGTCTTATATTTCTTCAGGACTTATTGTGTAAATTTATGAGACAGTTTTTAAACCCACCCCCTCTCGACAAGTCTGTCAGTTACTGTTTCTTATGAGCTCTACTTCAATGTCTATATTGTAAACCGCTTGAATGAATTTAACCCTAACTTTAAGAGACCATCCAAGGAAGAAATACATGGAACAATTACAATTCACAAGTAAATCTTTTTTTATCCAAATCTACAATATGAAACACAAAATTTCACTGGAAGAACACAAATAACCTTATCTCCTTTAGATAATATCACAAGTAACTGCCTTCTAAAAATATGTTAACTCTCAACACATATGAGAAAGAAAATCCAACCGGTTATTTTTGATAAAAAGTTTAAAAGTACAAAATTGCCTCCACCTCAAGTATCTCTATTCTCCCCTCTTTACATTTTACATCACACATATATATGTGGTTGAATGGTTTTCATACCCCTTTGGGTGAAAAGACACCCCCCTTTTAAATAAAAATAATTCCAAATCCGGAAATTGCCTTAGTTTATGTAATTAATTGTCACTTTACAAGTTGTTTAGGCATATTAGAGGTATTTTAAGGCTATTTTATGGGGTATATAATGGATAAATGGTCTTTAAATGATGTAAATACCCCCTTTGGTGCTTCATAATCCATTTTTTATGCCCATTATTGTGTTTATGTTATGGTTTCATATTGTGCAACAAATATAAAACATATTACTTGTACCTATTCAATATATATATATATATATATATATATATATATATATATTTAGAATTTTTCTCATTCTTGTCTTGGAATCTGGAATTTTAAAAATTCAAAATTTAGGGTTCCAACAGGTTCATGCAAGGAAACCCTCAAACACACCGATACCTCTTGTACACGAGAAGGTAAGTGTTGATAAACACTAGTACCAGATCGCCGATTTATACAAGAAGGATCCAAAACATGCCATACTATGAAATATGCCCCAGTATGCACCTATCATAACGTACCTGGATATGGAAGAACCTAGGTAGTCGTAAATAGTGGTAGTCGTAGGGAAAAAGATGCAAGCCTATATGAAAAGATCTAACAAAATCTAACAAGTCTCTTCCTTGCGACCACGTGATACCTCTTGCCAAGAGTGGAACTAGGATGGACTTGGGATTGTTTCTCAAGACTTCTTGAAGCTTACACACAGAGGCATAAAATCTCATTTTCAATGGGACATTCCTTGTTCATGACTCAGGCGAAGACTTCATCATCATATGCATGTTTTATTGGGAGGTGAAAAAGAAGGAATGTTGCACATGGGTGGGCTGGATGGCAAATGATTTGTAATATCAACATGATAGACAGTGGATCCGGTTATTTACCTTGGTGCCTGCACAAAGGTTTTCACCAAGGTACTTGTCCATAGCAACACCAAGTGGTTTTCACTAATGGACGAATTTATTTTTTTTCTTTCTTTTTCTGATTTTTTAATTTTTTTGTGTCATAAGGTGCCTATTTGCTAGGTTTTCACCAAAGTGATGATTTTTTCAGGATCTTTTTCTCATTTTTTTTTTTAATTTTTCTTTATTTTATTTTTTTTTACAATTTAAGACTTTCTAAGGACTAAGCATAAAATCTTGAGGTGCATGATATTCATTGGATCATCCAAAGGATCGCCTTAAGGAGTAGCCAACTGATAAGCTCCTGATGCATATTTCACTGTGATTACATATGGTCCAAGCCAATTAGGCTCGAACTTGCCTTTCATTTCTCTTTCTTGTAGATTTTTCTGATTTTCCATGAGGACAAGATCACCAACTTGGAATTCTTGGGTTCTGACTTTTTTATGATAACTCATGCTCAAACGGTTTTGATATACCCAAAGATTATTCAAGGCCTTGAGGTGCCTTTCATCTAACAATTCTAGCTCTTGTAAGCGGGCAATTTTGTATTCTTCCTTTGGTAGGATATTTTGCAGTGATACCCTTAGAGAGGGGATCTCGATCTCAAGGGGAAGGATAGCTTCGGAACCAAATACTAGGGAATAAGGAGTGGCACCTGTGGGGGTGCAGATGGAGGTGCAGTAGGCCCACAATGCAGGATGGATTTGGAGGTGCCAATCATGGCCCACTTCATTGACTGTCTTTTTGAGGATTTTTATTAGGGTTTTATTAGAAGCCTCAGCTTGGCCATTGCCTTGGGGGTAATATGGAGTGGAGAAGCGGTGTTGGATGTTGAATTTTTGGCAGAGTTCTTTGACATCCTGGTTCTTAAATTGTTTACCATTATCTGTGATGATAACTTTTGGGATGCCATATTGGCAGATTAGGTAGTTCAGGATGAATTTGGATATTTGCTTGCCGGTGGTGAAAGCAAGAGGGATAGCCTCTACCCACTTGGTGAAGTATTCAGTAGTGGTGATAATGAATTTATGTCTGTTGGAAGATGAAGGGTTGATTTTCCCAATGAGATCAAGCCCCCACTGCAAAAAGGGCCATGGTGTAATGAATGGTTGCAATTCTTGTGACGGTGCATGAATCTTGTCACCATGCTGCTGGCAAGGGATGCATTTCTTCACATAATTGTATGCATCTTCTTCCATTTTTGGCCAATAGTATCCTATTCTCAAAAGTTTTTTAGCCAATGTGAGTCCACTTGAGTGTGCCCCATAGTTACCCTCATGTACTTCGCGTAATTCCCATTCTGCTTCTTGTTTATCTAAACACCTTAGGAGGGAACCATCAAAATGTCTTCTGAACAAGGTGTCTACAAGGATGGTGTAACGGGCACAGCGGTGGATGAAGGTTTGTTGTTGGGCTTTGGTGAGGTGTGGGGGAATGGTGTTGTCTTTGAGGAAAGCGAAGGTTTCTTGGTACCAAGGGGACTCGGGACCAACGAGAACACACACCATTTCAGACTCTGGTAGGTCGTATGCTGGTATAAACAATTGCTCGACTAATAACTCGCACTTCTGACTGTGTGCTGGCATTTGAAGGAGGGTGCCAATGGTGGCCATTGCATCTGCAGCCCTGTTGTTTGTTCATGGGATTTGGTCAAACTTGATTGCCGTGAAATGTTGCTTAAGATCTTCAACCATGGTACAGTAGGGAAGGAGTTTATCATCTTTTGTCTAGTATTCATCATTGACTTGTTTTATGATGAGTTGGGAATCGCCATAGACTTGTAATTCCTATATTTTTTAGTGGATAGTCAAGCGTAAACCTGTGATGAGGGCCTCGTATTCTGCTATGTTATTGGTACATGTAAAGGCTATCTTGTATAATTTGGGGATGCAATCTCCTTGAGATGTGACCAATAATATTCCTGCCCTCGATCCATTTTGAGTGTAGGAGCCATCAAAATACAATTTCCATGTGGTGGATGTGGTAACAGTCATAATGAACTCATCTAGTAATTCTGTGAGAAGAGGATGGTCGCCTAGAAGTGGAGCTTCAACCAACTGATCTGCAATGACTTGTCCCTTGATTGCCTTTCTATCCACATATTCAATGTCAAACTCACTTAAGAGCATGACCCATTTAGCTGTTCGGCCAGTGACAGCAGCCTTGGACAAAAGATATTTAAGTGGATCCATTTTAGCAATTAGTTTTGTTTTGTTGTTTAGCATATAATGTCGGAGTTTTTGTGTGCTAAACACCAATGCCAAGCATGCTCTTTCAATGGGGGTGTAATTGAGTTCATATCCTACCAACGTCCGACTGATGTAGTAAATGGCGTGTTCCTTCCCTTGATCATCTGTTTGCGCCAATAATGCCCCCAATGCCACTGCAGTAGCACATATATACAAAATAAGGGGTTTTCCAAGAGTAGGAGGCATCAATACAAGAGGTGATGCTAGATATTCTTTTAATTTCTCAAAGGCCTTTTGACATAGGCAATCCCATTTAAATTTTGTGTCTTTATGCAATAGGTGTGCAAATGGATGACACTTGTCTGCTAGCAGTGAAATGAAACGCCTGATAGACTGGAGTTTTCCCTGGAGACTGTGCAGTTGTCTGAGAGTTTTTAGCAGAGGCATTTCCATAATAGATTTTACCTTTGTGGGATCAACCTTGATGCCTCTGCAGGAAACAATGAATCCCAGTAGTTTTCCCGATGTGACGCCAAACACACACTTTTTGGGATTTAGGCGCAGCTTGTATTTTTCCAATCTTTCGAAGATCTGTTTTAGAATGGGGATGTGTTCTTGTCTTGTCTTGGTTTTTCCTAGCAGATCATCCATGTAGTCTTCCATAATTTTGTGCAAGAGGTCATGAAAAATTGTTGTCATTGCCTGTTGATATGTAGCTCCAACATTTTTAAGGCCAAAAGGCATGACCCGATAACAAAACATACCCCATGGTGTTGTGAATGTATTTTTATGTTGATCCTCATCTGCTATCCTGATTTGATTGTATCCAGAAAACCCATCCATTAGCGATAACATTTCATGTCTTGCTATAAGGTCCACAATCATGTCTATATTGGGGAGCAGGAGATCATCTTTAGGACAAGCTATATTTAGATCTCAGAAATCTGTGTAGATGCGGATGCCCCCAGCAGGTTTGCCGACATGTACAATGTTGGAGACCCATTCAGCATAATCTATTGGTTTGATAAATTCTACATCTAACAACTTTTGGAGTTTCGCCTTGACCAGGAGTGCAATATGTGGGTGCATTTTGCGCAATTTTTGTTTTACAGGTTTTGCATCTGGGCAGATGGTGAGATTGTGAACCACCAAGGCAGGGTCCAACCTTGGCATATCGGAATAGGACCATATAAAATTGATTTTTACCTCTGTAAGGAAGTTGATGAAGTCTTGTTTCTCGATTTCTGTGAGAGATTTGGCAATAAGCACATTTTTCAGAATGACTTCGGTGCCCATGTTGATGCTGTATGTTTCTTCTATCAACAAATTTGATTTGTCCTGTGGAAGGTAACCAATGGTAGGGAGGTCAAATCCCTCATCGTCAAGTGCCTTTTCCAGGTTTTCACTTTCAGATACGCCCTTTGTTTTTATTTCTTGTTCATCCAAAGGCGCCTCAGGAGGTTTTCACCTAGGGAATCATAGCTTTTTCTTTTATTATCTTTTTTGTGGCTAAGGGCATTGACTTGACTACCAAAGTATCCCTTTTCGTGTAGTTGAATACCCTCGATTCTACTACAATCTTCCATATTTTGCGCTATTAGGAGAGCAATGAGAGTATTATCGTCGATGCAGATATCTAAAGTGGGTTTGTCTTGTTGGCCCTAGTTAATGAGTTCAAGATGGACAAGATGTAGCTCATGTGAAGTGGGAGGGGTTACGGGGGTGATGGTATTGATGTAAGCGTCCAAGAAGATATTTTTCTCATATTCATAAGGCATTTCGTGGAATTCCTCTTCGTCAGCGCTTTCGATATCCGAAGAAGGACTAGAAGAGGCACCAGCGATAGTAATCTTAGGCACCGGGGTGTACCCCAAGCCTCTATTGTATCTATAGGAGATAGGATTTATGGGTGTTTTTCTTCCTTTCTCCTCTGGTCCCAGGCCGTGTCCTTTGTAACCCATTTTTTCAACTATGGTAGATGCTTTTGGGTACATTTCTTTGGATATTCTTGTTAGATCTTCATCTTCTTCCTGGTACAGCCATGAAGAGATATCTGCTTCGAGGTTCTCGTTATCAAGTGGGCCCCATTGCTGGAAGGTGGTGTTTTGGCATTGCATGACTGGTTCTGGGTCCTTTTTTATCTCTTTTGGTTTGCCAAATGACGTAGGAGAGAGAGGGAGGTTGCCTATTAATAAGACGTCCTCCAATTTGTATTCTCCACAGCCATTGTCCAAGATCTTGATTTGATTATCTGGTTGGGATGATGTGAAGGCAACATTTGATGTGTTAGATGGAGGCGTTGATGAGGTTCTATTTAGTGGGCAATGATACAGATGCTTCCCCTCTAATAGTTTGCAATATTGAAAAGGTTGGGGATCACCTTTGATAGTGATCTCTCTTCCGTTATAGGGGAATTTGATGCATTGGTGATAGGTGGAGGGTATGGCCTGCAAGGAATGAATCCATGGCCTCCCAAGGAGAATGTTGTAGGGGAGGTCAAGATCTAATACTTGGCAAGGGGTTTCAATTGTAATGGGGCCCACTTGAAGAGGTAAGGTGACCACGCCCTTTGAAATTCTTTTTGCATCATCATATGCCTTTATTGTGATCCTTCCTGATGTGTCTATCAGATCCTCAAAAAGTCCCAATTGTTTTATTAATTTGTATGTGCATAGATTAAGCCCGGATCCACCGTCTATCAGGATATGTTTGACCTTGTGCTTGTGGATGAGAGCTTCGATGTGCAAAGGTTTGTTATGGTCTTCATCTGCGGGAGCATCTTTGGAGTTAAATATAATGTGCTACTGGGCAGCAAGGTTTCCAACAAGGGCTTGGAATTGGGTGGCATTGATGTTATCTAGAATGTGTGATTGGAGAAGGGCTTGTTCCAAAATTTCTTTATGGACCGGGGAGGTCTTCAGAAATTCCAAAATTGAGATTTGCGTGGGTGTCTTCCCAAGTTGATCAAGGAGGTCATATCGACGGGTGGAAGACATGGGTGGGGGGTTTGGTGGGGGAGGAACTCCTTGGATGGTGACTCTTCCTTGGCGTGTAGTTGCATTGCAGTCATTCTGGAAATGGGAGGTGGAAGATGTGGCGCCTTGAATGACTATCCGAGTAGGATTTGGTCTGCTTTGGGAAGAAGGAGGATTAACTCCTTGGATGGTTATGACATTGACATTATTGTCTGCAGGTTCAAATCAACCTACCAAAAAATCAAAACCGGTTACGTGATTAGCATAGTCATAACCCATTGCGTTAGATGATGAGCCTTTTCCTTTATCATGCTTTGGGAAGGGTTCCTGGTACATTTTGAGTTTCTCATTGTTATTACCAGGTTTTGTATTTGCTATCTCAATCTCACCTCTATCAATGAAATCTTGTATGTAGATCTTCAGTTTCATACACTTTCGTGTATCATGTCCCTTGATACAATGGTATTCACAATACTCATTTTCATTATACCATCTTGGTTTAGGTTAATTGGGGTCAAACGAGCGAGTGATTGGAAAAACCACTATACCTGCTTGGACAAGTTTTTGAAACACCACTTCAATAGGCTCAGCCAGAGGAGTGAAATCTCTTGGACTCCTATTATTCGATCGGGGTGGTCATCCCTAGATTGAGACATTGTTGTGAGGTTTTTGGGATTGATTTCTGTTGTTGAATTGATGATTGTTAGTGGTGGATTTTGGGGGAGCGGCCACGGTTTGGACCCGCTTTGCATCAGTTATACCATCATTGACCACATTTTTGTTTTTGGACTAGAATTTTGGCTTGTCGTTATAATAAGAGGAAGAAATTTGTGTTGATTTCTGGTAATGTTTCAAGGTTCCTTCCTCCAACAAGACATGTTCGAGGGCGAGGCCCTTATCTATCAATTTTTGGAAGGATTTGATACATTGAGATATTAAAGGTCTTGAAAGTTCAGGCACCAAGTTCTTTTGGAATAGCTCAATTTGATGTTGTTCTACCATGTCCCATTGGAATTTATTGATAAGATGTCACCATCTTTGTAGGAAATTGGCGAAGGTTTCTCCGGGCCTTTGTTTTGTATTACATAAGTCCATCATAGATACATCATTACCCATGTTGTATGCATAGTGGGCCACAAATTTTTCTGCCAAGTCTAGAAAAGAGACAATGGAGCCTCATGGTAAAGATGAGAACCATGCCAAGGCGTCTCCCGTGAGACTCTTGGGAAAGAGTCTGCAAAGATAAAGGTCACTATAGGAGACTTCTTGGCATAAGATGTGGAATTCTCAAACATGGTCACGGGGATCTCCTTTGCCTTCATAATTGGTGAATTTAGGGATCTCAAATCTCGGGGGACATGGTGCAACTGATATAGATGGGTCGTAAGGACAAGGGTAAAACTCTTCAAATGAGTAAGTTTTTCTTTTATTAGTCCTTTGTTTCATGTCCTTGATGATATTCTTCATGTCTTGAATTTCCTTGATGAGGTCTTGTTGTGGACTTTGATATTGATGAATTGTATTTGCCCCAAGAATTGGATGAACCAAAGAAGGTGCACCACCACCAATATATTGATATGATGAGGAGGTGGGAACATGGGATGTGATGACCGATTTCGTTGGGGTTTGAGGGACAGTTAGTTGTGGTCCGCTAATTGTTGTGACAGGATTGAATACGGCCCGGATAAAATTTGCAACATTGTTGGGAGGAAGGGAAGTTTGTGGAATAGAAATTTGTGGTTGAATAGAAGGAGGTGGTATAGAAGTTTGTTGGAGAATGGATGAGATCGGATTTGATAGTGGTATGGATGGTAAGGAGGAAGAAGGTGGGATGGAGACCACGGTGGGAGGTATCGCGGGTGGCATTGATTGAGCCTGGATGATTGATGGGGCTGCAATTGATTAAGTTTGAATAGTAGGTGCAACACTTTGTGTGGGAGCGAGGTCTCCTTGTGGTTGTTGGGTGAGAGCGGATCTATTAAATTCAGGCAGAAGTTGAGCCCCATGTTCAAGGAGAGTTTTCAGAAGTGTGGTAGGATTGTGTTTAATAAACTTTTCCATCATCTATTGGTTATAAGAATCTGCTAGGAAAGTTTGCACTTCCAGACAAAGTTCATCTTGGTTAACCATGTCAAGATTTTGACTTTGATCTTGATCGCTAGGTTGCCCACTTTGTGTATGATCTTGCGTGGGATCTTCATATAGGACATCAATGTCCGGCATGCCATATTGTTGTTCATCCATCTTTTTCTTTTGGGATCGAGTTGCGACCATACACGATATTTGTGATGAAAAGACTTAGGAAAAATGTGATGAAAGGACTTGAGAAATTTGAGGATGAAAGAATTTGAGAAATTTGTGATGAAAGGATTTAAGAAATTTGAGGATGAAAGGACTTAAGAAATTTGTGATGAAAGGATTTAAGAAATTTGAGTATGAAAAGACTTGAGAAATTTGTGATGAAAGGATTTAAGAAATTTGAGGATGAAAGACTTGAGAAATTTGTGATAAAAGGACTTAGGAAATTTGAGGATGAAAAGATTTGAGAAATTTGTGATGAAAGGATTTAAGAAATTTGAGGATGAAAGGACTTAAGAAATTTGTGATGAAAGGATTTAAGAAATTTGAGGATGAAAGGACTTGAGAAATTTGTGATGAAAGGATTTAAGAAATTTGAGGATGAAAAGACTTGAGAAATTTGTGATGAAAGGATTTAAGAAATTTGTGATGAAAGGACTTGAGAAATGTGATGAAAGGATTTAAGAAACTTGAGGATGAAAGGATTTAAGAAATTTGAGGACGATTGATGAAGAAGATATAGTAGTGATGGTTTAGAAGAAATTTGATGACTAGGTTGTCTTTGGTATGAACATGAAGGATCAATTTGAATGGCAAGTTGTATGAAGGGATACGACCATCCTGATTTAGACGATAGTAGGTGTTTCAAAGGACAAACTTGAATGTTGATGGAGATGACAGACTCTTAGCTTCTCTCTTAGGCTTATGAAATATGGGAGACAGAGTTTTGACGCAATTTTGGACTTTGTGTGGGTAATGACTTGGACAATTGTTTGTGTCTTGACAAATGTTTTTGCAAAGTGTTTGGGGATAGTGATGTGTTTTTAGTCTACTCTTGGCAAGTATGTATCAAACAAAGCAAACACAGTGATCAAATGCATATTATATCAAAGACACACATGCTCATATACAACATTCTTAAGGTTGGCAAGGACAATAGTCATTGAATCCTAATTGGTTGCCCATCTATGCTTACCCAGAGCGGACACTTAGATGCTTGACCCCACTGGCTCGCCTCCACGGCACTCACTTCTCGGGGCAGCCAAGCATCAATTCCCATGAAAACTCCTCATGGTGAACTTTGTGTCTCTACTAAGGGCCATAAGAATATGAGCCGCTTCAAAGGTCTGACCTCCTGCACCAATGACTAGAAAGTTTTTGGCCACTATGAACAAGGTGTTTAGTAAGTCTTCCCATTAGGAGCTACCCTTCAAAGTTGTGCAAGCGCAATTGAGGCCTATAGCCCAACAAAGCACCAAGAACTTAGTAGTCACGCAAGCATGATTGAGATCTCTAGGATCCTACTAAGCACCCAATGTGAGAGTGAACTCTCATATAGCCCCAACCATTAACCCTTTCGTAGTCAATGACCTATTTACTATAGTGAGTTGGGAACCCCAGGTCCGAGTGTACTCACTTGGGTCGTTCCCCTCTTACCTTCTCAAAGAGCAAGTTGAGAGGGCAGGCCCGCTAAAGGTAAACAAACAATCAAACAAGAAAAGGTTGGAGGGTCTGGATTTCTGATCGTCTAGTAAGACGAGAGCATACTTCCCTACCTTTACGCTTTTCTTAAAGACACATAAGACAATGGTTCATTCCATTTTAATTAATATCTAGGTGCCTAATTTAAATAAATTCACAATATTTGGTTGAATCGGCTAGGCAACCTGCAAAACCACTTGATTAGTAGTTTGAAAAATGGAGTCTTCAAAAAGCGTCCTACAAAACAACTTGATTAGTAGTTTGGAAAAATAGAGTATTCAACAACAAAAAACAACAAAATGACAAAAATATTAATTTTTTTGATTTTTTGGGAATGAATAGAAAAACATGAATAAAAACTTTTTTACTAGTGACAAATGTGGATTTGAAGAAAGCTTTGATAGATAAATGGGGTTTGACTAGGTTTTTGCCACTTTCCAAGGGATAGGCAAGCAAAAAATGGGGATTTTGGAGGAGAGATGAAGGAATGGGAAAATTTGTCCAAGAGGGACAAAGAAGCAAAAGTTGGAGATGGATAATATGAGAAAAATTTGGAGGTGATTGGATAAAAGGGGAAGGAGTTATGATAAACCCTAAAAATAGAGAAATATGGGATTTTGGGCTTCAAAAAGTGGATTTTTGGGATAAGGCCTTCAAGGAAGGAAATGTGGAAAGTGGCAATACAAAAAATCTGGTGAAGTTTGAAGGAAAATGGAGTCGAGATAAAGAAGATATGGCGAAAAAACAAAAAAAAAATTACTTTTTACTTTTTTTTTTTCAACCTTAGATTTAACAGAGCGGACAGAAACCCTGGATTTAACAGAGAAGAAACCCTAAATTTAATAGAATAAAAAAAATGTCAAAGGTCTGGATTTCTGATTGCCTAGATAGACAAGAGCATAATCTCCTACTTTCACGCTTTCCTGCGGTCAGATAGAAAACAGAGCAGATAACAGGAAATGAAAAAAAAAATGCAGAATACAATTAGCGCCTAAAAATTTCAGACAAATTAAAAGAGCAGACAGTAGCACTAAACAGATAGAAAAGTGTCAAAGGTCCGGATTTCTGATTGTCTAGATAGACAAGAGCATACTCTCCTATTTTCACACTTTCCTGCGGTCAAAGCATACAGTCGCGCTAAACAGAATAGAAAAGTGAAAGGTCTAGATTTCTGATTGTCTATATAGACAAGAGCATACTCTCCTACTTTCACACAGATTATAATTAAACAGAGCAGATAACAGAGCAAATAACAGATCGGATAACAGGAATTCAAATTTCCACAAAAACGCTCACGCTAATCGCAGAGCTATCGTGCTGAAACTAAAACTGAAATAGAAAAGAATAGAAACAAAAATGAAATAGAAACATAAAAGAAGTTGTTGCACAGAAATACAGAGCCGCTATTCTGGAACCTGCAAAAAAGATTTTTATTTTTTTTTCTGCAATCGCGCTATTCTGGAACTTGCGTCTCACAACTCACAAAAACCTAAGAAACAAACATTAGTTCTTAGGGATTTGGGTCCCACCGAGCATGCCAAAATGAAGAGGGAAAAATAGATTTGAAGGTCAAATGATCAAAACATAACGAAATAAACATGTAGAATGCTAAAATATCATTAAAAGACCATTTCACCTTGCTATTTTACCCTCTCCTTCGGATTGAGCTTGATGAAGTGAAGGCGCCCCTTGATAATGCTCCACTTGATGTGCTCCTTTGATTGTTGGATGTGGATGGCTCTCCAATGTTGTGCACAAATGGAATGGATTTGAAAAATGATAAGAATGAGATGATCAAATTGCCAAGATGATTTCTTGGGCTCAAAAGGGCAACATAAACTTACTAGATTTCAAGATGTTTTGAATGAAGGGATGGAGCCCTATTTTATAGGAAGAGGAGAGGAAAATAGATGGCTAGGATGAATTTGAGATGAAGGGCTAAGATTTACTTGTGAGCTCACACAAGGTCCAAGAGAGGGTGCGGAGACTAAGAATTATGCCTTAAAGGTATTTTGTATCTCCACACTCCACAAGATGCATTGGAGGAATTAAAAATTCTCTAAAAAGGATATCATGGGGATTGGAGGAATAAAAAGGAATTGAAAATTCCTTGGGAGAGGGGATGCCTAGAGGAATGTGTGATTTCAAAAATCTTACATTCACCTAGGAAAAGAGCATTTAAAGCTAGTGGCTGGATGAAAAGGACCAAGAGTTGACTTTGTACTAATCATGATGATTAACCATTAACGACTCATTAGGAGGGGGATTAGAGGAAATGTTAAGTGGGATTAATATTTGTAGGAGAATTTGATTAGGAGATAGAATGAGTGGAGGGAATAAAAAATTAGAAGAATAATGTTAAGTGAGTTTAGGGAGTTTCGAGAAGAATGAATTAAGAAGATGATTTGTAGGAATCATGTAGGTTAACTAATTAGTTGAAATTAATTAGCTAAGAGGAAGATTTGTGAAGATTTGATTTTTTAGAAGAATAAAGAAAGGGATTGATTTATTAAATAAATCAATCACATGCTATAGTGACAATATTAATTATATTTAATTAATATTGAGGAGAATTTGAATTAACATAATTAATTAATTAATTATGTGAGGCATTAAAAATAATTAAAATAATTATTTTTAAGTGTCTACAGTTGTATCCTATTTGTTTTGTTGATCCACATTGATCGTAGTCGATTTTTTGACCGATTATGATTTTCATGTTATGTGGTTTTTCTTGGTGGTGTAGCGTGTTGCAGTTGATCTTGGCATGATTTCCAGTGGAGTTGTGCACTTTGGAATTTGATTTAGGTCCATGTTATGTCATGTAAATCATTATATTGGTTTGGTGGTAGATCTTCGTATCATGTGATGTAACTTCCTAATTGAGAGTTGAGGGTTTAGCTGACCTTTTTATCAAGGTTGATGAATTGTATATATAGGTGATATATTCATGTAATTTAGGTGTTGATTTTGTGTCTGCATTATCAGAGGGAGGTGTATGTGCGAATAAGAGATTTATCTTTTGGTGGCCATATTGAGGTGAGATTGGTGTTGCGGAGCAGACAACTGTGCTTAAATGGAACTGTAATCAGGCATTTGGATATGTTATTCTTTCAGTTCATTTCTTTTGGATTGTAGTTTGAATTCTGTTGTAAGTTAGTAAGACTTCCCTGAGGGTTGTACCCTCCTGGGCCATTATCTTTTGAGAAGTGAGCTCTAGGCGATGTATCTGAATACATGTGCATTCCCCATTGTAATATGTTCACATACTACTATAGAGTATCATCTTATTGTGGGTAGGTTCCCACTGTGGTTTTTCCCTTAACCGGGTTTTCCATGTCAAATCTTGGTGTTGTGTGTTGTGCTTTCAATTTGCTTATCTATCTTATTAGTGCAGTTTATCATATCTATGTTTTCTGATTAAATTTAATGTTATGGTGAAGATTGATTCACCTCCCCTCCCCCTCTCAGTCTTCCTTCTTGGTTGTTGCTAATAATTGGTATCAGAGCTAGATCCTCTGGTAGAAGCTTAATCACTTGAGGAGATTCAGGATGGCAGCTCAAGGTGTTATCTTTAAGAAGGGCAGTTTGAGATTTGATGGGAGTAACTATGCTATATGGAAGGACTGGATGGAAGTACACTTGAAATGTCTTGTTGAAAATTATTGGAAGATTACAAAGAATGCCTATATTGTTCCTCTGAATTGATCAACTACTTTTAATGAGATCAAGGAAGCATTACTCAGTGCCCTGACTGATTCCGAGATGACAATTGTAATGGGACTTCAAACAACACATGAGTTTTGGGTGAAGCTTGAGATTCTATATGACAGTGATAAACAGGTGAAGGTTGCTAAGTTGTAGAGTTTAAAAGGAAAATATGAGATGTTGAAGATGGGAGATGATGAGAACATACACTCTTTCATGGCTAAGGTGAATGACCTTGTCCTAGGTATCAGATATGTCGGTGGAACCATTGAGGAAGATGAAATTGTTTCTAAGGTGCTAAGATCTTTGCCTCCTTATAAACATAAGGTTGCTGCTATTGATGAGATCTAAAGTGTGACTACAGTAACAAGATACATGTTGGTTGGAAAGCTTGTTGCATTTGAGCTAAGTGAGTTTGGAAAATCACATGGAAAGTCTGAGTTTGCATTCAGAGCATTCTGCATCTATATCCGGTAAGCAAAAATGTGATCATGATGAGTGCAGAATATCTAGGTATGAAAGAGAAAGAAGAGAGACAAAAGAGCGAGAAAGAGAGTTGGATGAACTTAGCACACTGATTGCTCGGAGATTGCCTAAAGGAGTTGGTAAGTATGATGGAAAGTTTCCTTTGAAATCTTTCTCTTGTAATAAGATAGGACATTTTGCTTCTAGATGTCCAGAGAGAATGGCTAAGTATGATAGACATGATAAGTTTGATTAACATGATAGGAACAATAGATATGAAAAGTATGAGAAGTATGATAAGCCTTACAAGCCTAACTAGAAGTATAGGAATTAGAAGAACTGTTATTATGTTGTTGATGAAGGTACTATAGATGAAGAATCAGAAGGAGATGAATTTGTATTCCTTTCCATTAAGGAAGATGGACTCGTACCTATTGATTCCACTAGTTGTACTATTGAGAAGAAAGCCTTACTGATAAGATTGAAGAGAAAGATGAATGGGTAATTGATAGTGGTTTTTCACATCATATGACCGGTGATAAAAGAAAATTTGTGAGTATGGAAAGATATGATGGTGGAATGCTTAGATTTGGAGATGACAAAGCTTGTGTGATATGTTGGAGAGGTTCTATTTCTTTTGATGGTAAGCATAACACTGATGATGTCTTTTATGTTCAAGGTTTGAAGCATAATCTTTTGAGTGTTGGACAGATGGTTAATAAAAGTTATGATCTATAATTCAAGGATGGAAAATGCAAAATCCTAAATGCCTCTGATATAGAGATTGCATCTTGAACTAAGACTAAAGGTAACATTTTTCATTTGAATGCTGGTGAGAAAATTTGTTTGATTTCTCAGATTGATGAGAGTTGGTTGTGGCATAGGAGAATGTGTCATGTAAATTTTGATTCAATGATTATGATTAGTTCTACACAAGTTGTTAAAAATCTGCCTAAGATTTTTAAGCCTGCTAATCTTGTATGTAAGGAATGTCAATTGGGTAAGAAAACAAGGATTTCTTTCAAGAGAAAATAGTATACATCTGATGGATTACTAGATCTTATGCATACTAACTTATGTGGACCTACAAATGTTAGAAGTGTGCAGGGTGATAGATATTTTATGCTGTTAATTGATGATTACTCTAGGATGATGTGGGTTGTCTGTTTGAAGGAGAAATAAAAAGAGTTGGACAAATTCAAGATATTCGAAGAAAAGGTTGAGACTAAGTCTGGATTGAAAGTGAAGTGTCTAATATTTGATAGAGGTGGAGAATTTTGTTCAGGTGAGTTCAATTCATTTTGTGAGAAGCATGGGAATAGAAGACAATTATTTGCTCCTAGAACCCCTCAGGAGAATGGAGTTGTTGAAAGGAAGAACAAAATTGTCTTGGATTTTGCAAGGACTATGTTGATTGAAGGAAATATTCTGAAGATCTACTGGACAAAAGCCATTAGCACTATTGTTTACACATTCAACAGTGTTCATATCAAAGGTGATACCAGTAAGACCCCCTTATGAGCTACGGTTTGGTCATGTTCCTACTGTGAGATATTTTAGAGTATTTGGTAGAAAATGTTATATCAAGAGAGATGAGGATATAAGAAAATTTGATGCTAGAAGTGATGAGGGAATTTTCTTGGGATATTCTACAAAAAGAAAATCCTACCGATGCTACAACAATAGACAGAGAAAGATAGTGGAGAGTGCAAATATGAAGGTGGGTGAGAACCTTGGAAAAGAGATCAGAGCATGTGGTTATGATGATGAACAACATATTGTTTTAGCTCCTATTCAGACAGAAGAGCCTAAGTAGAATGATCCGGTAGAGATAGTTAATATGAATGTTGTTGCTACTAGTGAAGAGGTGCAAGAACCTGATAATCAAAACAATTAGAAAACTCTGAGGTACGTAAGACTAAATCATTGTAAATATCATATTATTGGTGATAAGAATAAAGGTGTAATGACTAGGAGAAGGTTAGCTGCTGAAGAAGTATATTTGATTTCTAAAGTTGAACCTAAAGATGTTGTTGAAGCTTGTAAAGATGAAAATTGGATGAGAGCTATGGAACAAGAACTAAATCAGATTGAAAAGAATAATACTTGGGAACTTGTGCCTAGACCTAAGGATAAGAATGCTATTGGTACTAAATGGGTATTTAGGAACAAATTGAATGAAGCCAGTGAAGTTGTCAGAAATAAAGCTAGACTGGTTTGCAAAGGTGTAGCGGGGGAGATTCGCCCCCTCCAAGATGATAAATCTTATAAGGCAAATCTATCTGTCGCTACCTCTTCAAACTGGCGCTAAGATGAGCCAAGGGATAACAAATAACTAAATTAACTAAACTACATGAGAGATAAATAATAGGATTACAGTGCAGAAACAATGAATATACAAAACTGAATTTATAGAACGGTATAATGTTAAAAGAAGATTATACATGCCAACTAAGGAGCTCTCAGGTTCTGGATGCCAGCACGGGGATGCACACCAACATGGCACATTGTAGTCTGTATGGCGCGCGGACAGGGAAAAGTCTAAAAAGGAACCTGGAGATGGTCTCCTGTGTGTGGAACATGTTCGTCACCTACACACACTAAGACAGGGAAAATTGTTGAGGCTGTATAGAGGCCTACCTCAGTCGGAGCCCTATTTAGGTGTTTCGACTACCACAAACAACTAGATAGATAGATTGGAAAAATAAATTAGAACTTGGTAAATTGGAAAGTAAATGCAAATGGAAATTAAACTTTGTTTAAAAGAAGCTAACTCCTATTGTATGCAACAAATATTGGAAAATATTGGAAAATTGGAATATTGGAAATAAATATTCAACAATGCAAAGGACTAATTGCATGTAAAAGATATTGGTAAAAGAGAGAGAATGAGCATGAAGCCAAACCCCTCATATTTGGAATCATGAGCGTGACGAAGCCCACTTGATCGCTTTGTTGGTAAGAAGCCACCATGAGATGATTGTATCTTGATATAGGTAGAGTGTATGTACAAGAGCATAAAGAGAGCAACAAGATATTGAGAGCACAATGAAATCCAAGAGCCAAGAACCCAAGTTGGGACCCTTCCAAATGAGAAAAGAAGGGTTCTTAAACCCAAAATGGGCATGGAGAGTCGTTACGGCGAAAGATGAGCCAAAGGACATGCGTTGGCTAGCATTTGACTCTCTGCCAGATTTGATATTCGACTAGCTTTTTAGGATGTTAGCACGGCACGTGGATGTCCCCGTGTCATGCTTTTGTCCATCAAAAAGTAGGCCCATAGGGACTTTTATCATGCCCAAACTTTTGGGCAACAAACAACAATTGTTTTTTAAACAACACTAAATTACTTGATGTTCTAAGTTCAAAAGGTGAGATAACTTAATTAGTTTACACTAAAGGTTACTCATGTGTTACTAAGAATGGGTTCTAAAGAGAGCAAAAATTTATTTTATTTAATTAGGAGACTTAAGTCTTATCTCAATCTCCTAAGAGGCTTAATAACAATTATATTTTAGTTTACTTAACAATTACAATAATTACCATTACTTAAATTGAATTACTTACCCCATAAAGTCATCACAACCTTGTTAATTAATTTCTTAAATTCGCCCCATTAAATTCCACCTATCTTAATTACATTATGAGTTATTATTAATTCCTTACAATATTTAAATAACTTCAAAATTCACTAAATTAACATTAATACAATTCATTGTATTAATACAGTTAAAAATGCAATTAATTGAAACGTCTCCAACGTCCTCAAATAACACTATTAAGTTGACTTAGAAATTAAATCTTCCTATAGATAAACATTAAAATTAAATCAACTCTTATAAATATAAATTAATCATATATAATTAAATTACCCCCTTAGGGAGAATTTGAGCGAAAATGCGAACTGCAGATGTTATTGTGATAAGCAGAAACATTTCTGCAAAACCCTCGAAACATCCTCGAAGGCAGGGGAGGAATAATGGGATATGGCAGAGCGAAATTAATTTACAGAGGGTCCATAAAAATGTTGTGGGCACCTCAAACAGATTCACGGCTCTGAATGCCTCTCAATCATGCACCACAAGAGCAAATTTGACTAATTTATAGCTTAATGATATATGCAAAAGGGTTGTCGGGGTTCCAAAGGGTCCCCATTCAGCCAGAGGAACACAGGTGATTCTCCCTCAATTATAGCAAAGACGGTTTGGAGATGGACACAACGGAACCCTAGGGCACCTTTAAAAAAATAGTCAAATCCTTTAACACAGCAGAAAGGGGAACTTCATACCATCTCAAAGGCTTCTCAGGATAAATGCTACCCTAACAATGGCAGGATTTCATATTTACCATACATCCATGCAAAGAGATTCTCTCGAGCCCAAAATGATGTTGCTTCAGGGGCTAATAGAATAAAATTAGGGTTAAGAAGACCCACCGCGACAAGCTCAAAGTCAATCATTCAAACCAAGTGCATGGAGGGATACAATCCTAAACAATGCTCAAACAACACTCAGAAGCCATCGTACAATAGCGCGGAAAACATAGTGATAATAAGCGATGAACTCATAGATGAATTGTAGGATCATTACAATGAACTTGGGCTCTTTGGCAAATGGTTTGGATTTGGAGTGTCAACCTCTGATGTCCTCCATTGGTTGAAGTCTGCCACGAAAAACCAGATAAGTATTACTTGTTTGGAAAATGATTTTTTGTTTATTAAATGCAATTCATGTGAACTTAAAAATCATTTACTTAGGAATAATCACAGATTCTTTAAAGGTTATTGTTTCAAATTTTTTAACTGGAAACCTAATTTCTCGCCCAAAGATTCTGATAATCTTAGGGTGCCCAAATGGATTCAGCTCCCTAAAATGTTGGTTGAATTAATCCACAATCATACCCTAAAAAAATTAGGGGATTTTTTAGGAGGATTTGAAGGTATGGAGGAAAATTACATGGACTCCTCTAACATAAAAATATTATCTAGTGTTGAGATAGACAAACTGATATTCGAACCCATCAAAATCATTACAAACCATTCGATATACCAAATTCATCCAAAGATCCTTATGGGTGATACCACAGCCAAGGAAGTTATATCCCCTATTCAGAATATTGAGAGAAAAAGTATTAAGACTAAAAATGATTCTGGAACGGATAAGGATATAAACATAAAATTCAACCCAAAAGGCAGATTTGTGTTCCATAAACAAAACCCTAGGGCTAAGGAACTAGTAAACAATCAAAAAATGGTAGAATATGAAAAAGATAAAACAGAGATTAAAAACACACCTAAAGAACCAGTGATTGAACAAAGAAGGAATGATATAGAGAACAAAGAAAGATATAAGCAAGAAGCAATACCATTAATAAACAATGACTCAAAGGAATAGAGCGAAGATATTGAAAAAGAATACAGCTCCCTGATGAAGGGAGTTAATACTGACAACCAGGAGGAAACAATAGGAGACATTGAAAATAAGGAGGATAACAATGAGGAATCAGGAAACCATCTCACACCACACGCAACAGAGAAGGCAAGATGCTCTAAAAAAAGAAAGAACAAGAACAAAAAAAGGAAAAAAAATAAAAAAGGAAAAACTAAAAAGTAAAAGAACTCCAGCAATTAAAACAATGCAAAGGATATTGAAAGGGAAGAAAGGATGGAAAGAGAAAACAAATGTATCCTTGAGTATGTTGGCAATGAAGTTAAAAATGACCTCATTGAACTATTCATTAATGAAATAGCAGATGAGAAAGAACGGGCATTACAAAAAACATTGTTAGCAATAAAATTATGCAAACTTAATGTAACCAAGGAATAATTACAGGACCATAAATATGATGTAGTAATGGATAAAATGGACAACCTGGGGATAGCTAAAACCATAGAAACTTGCTCACCCCCGGATTATGCTACTGAACTAGAAAAGAGAGGGAGAAAATCAATTATGGAATTATTAACCAGAGTAGGATGTGTTGTTGGTCAGATTAAAATCACAAACCTTTTTGAGGCAGGGAAGGGGAAGGACCTTCCCATGGTGTTATGAAACTCCTTACTTGGAATGTTAGGGGCCTGAATGCCCCTAACAAGCAACGTATCTTTAAACGTTGCATAGCTAAATTCAATCCAGAGATACTCTTAATACAGGAAACTAAATTAAATAACACTGAGGTGACAAACCTCAACAAAAAATTAGGTATCAGAGAAATAGAAGGACAAACTGCTTGTGGAGCCTTAGGTGGATTGGCCATCATATGGGATCCTAGGCTAATATCCTTTAAACTAATAAGCAAAAGCTCAAACTAGATGTGTGGCTGGGCTATAAGCATCAAAAGCAACTTAAAATTTATTATAATTAATATCGATGGACCTATCCAAACACAAGCAAAAAGACAAGTGTGGAATGAAATTGAGGATTTCCTTTCAAGTGACACAGATCAAACATACATAATAGGTGGGGATTTCAATGCCATCTTAGATCCCAAGGGAAAATGGGGAGGTAATAAAAAAATGACCCAAACAAGTCAAGACTTCAACTAATGGACACATAAGTGTAACTTGATTGAATTCAAGACAAAAAATGAAGCCTTTACTTGGAATAATAGAAGACAAGGTTTCTGCAACATTGCAGAAAAACTAGACAGATTCTTCCTTTGTGGGAATCCCACACAGTCTTATGAGTCCTCAGTTCTCCCATTCTCGGGATCAGACCATTTCCTAGTCCAATTGACCATATCAGAGGAACTAAAGCCAACCAAAATCCCCTTTTGCTTTGAAATAATGTGGCTAAGGGATGAAAATCTAATACAACTAATAGAAAAATGTGGAATGAAACAGAAGTTATAGGCTCCAAAACTTTCAAAGTAGTTACCAAACTAAAAAAGATAAAGCAGCAATTAACAATATAGAACAAAATGCACTTTGGAAACATCTTCACACAAAAAAGGGAAATTGAGATAGAAATGGAAAGAACTAATGAAGAGGTAATTAGGCATGGGATGGATAACATGCTTTATCAAAAGGGAAAAACCAATTTGGCCCAATATGAGGAAATCCTCGCAAGAGAAGAAATATATTGGAAACAAAAATCCAAAGAACATTGGTTGGAAGCTAGGGATAGAAATACAAGCTTCTTCCACAACAACAAAAAACAATGAAGAGCTATAAACAGAATCAACAGAATAAAATTAAATTCAGGAGACTTCAGTGAGGACTCTGATAGTATAGCTAGGGAAGTAGTAGAGTATTTTGAAAATATCCTTAATAATAAAGAGGGTTCTAGGTGGACAAAAGAGAGTGAATTCTTAAAATACATTCCCAAATTAATCTCTAAGGAACACAACTTGATGCTTAATAAAAAACTATCTAAGGAAGAAGTAGAAATAACTTTATTCCATATGGGACCAGATAAGGCTCCTGGCCCTGATGGTTTCCCAGCACACTTTTTTCAAAAATGTTGGAGCTTCATGGGGAAGGAAATTACAAAAACACTAGAGGGGATGAGAAATTCAAGAAAGATTCCAAGAGAACTAAATAACACATTCATATCTTTAATTCCAAAAAAGGAAATAGTGGACTGTTTTGAGGATTTCCAACCAATAGCATTATGCAATACCCTTTATAAATTACTCACAAAAACAATTTCAAATAGACTTCACAAAGTTCTCCCCATAATCCTTAGTGAGAAACAGACTGGTTTTGTGCCAGGCAGATCTATTTATGATGTCATAATCATTGCTCAAGAAGCAATTCATTCAGTACAAAAAAATAAGGAACTGAGCATGATGATAAAATTAGATATTAAAAAGGCTTATGATAAAGTAGACTGGCACTTTCTATGCAAATGTCTTGAATCATTCGGGTTCAATAAGCAATGGATCAATCTGGTCTACGAATGCATTGCAACACCTAGAGTATCAATCTTAGTCAATAGGGCCTTAGAAGGTTTTTTTGAAATCTCAAGAGGTCTCAAACAGGGGGATCCGCTTTCCCCCTTTCTTTTTATCATCATGGCAGAATTATTGGGAAGGATGATCAATAAGGAAAGAGAAACACAACAGCTGAATTAAAATTACTTTAGACATGGAACCAATTACCCATCAACAATTTGTTGATGACACCATGTTGTTTGGACTGAGCAATACAATAGAAGCAAAAACACTTAAAAAAATCTTAGACAACTATACTATGATTTCTGGACAGGAAATCAACACTTCGAAATCCAACATTATCTTTTTTAACACAAATAAAGAACTCCAAAGGAAAATCTTAAACATTCTTAAATACAATATAGGAGAATTACCATGTAAATACCTAGGACTTCCCTTAGATAAAGGGATTAGATCATCCAAATTATGGGATCAGGTGGTCTCCAAAATTACAAAAAGGATCTCCTCTTGGAAAGGGAAATGGTTATCCTTTGCTGGAAAGGCCACCATGATTAAGTCGGTTCTCTCGGCAATGCCAATATACCAACTCTCATGCATGGATCTACTCTCAACCAAGAGAAAGGAAATCACAAAACATATCAGGACATTCTTCTGGCAAGGCTCTGAAGATAAATTCAGACTACCATTGATAGCACGGGATAAGATATGCATGCCTAAAGACCTTGGGGGTTTAGGTATCAAAGATCTAAAAATTCAAAGCAAGGCTCTGGGAGCTAAGCTTGTTTGGAGAATGTATAATAACCCTAACTTCAAATGGGCGCGGATCCTTTATAACAAATACCTTCATAACCCGGATCCCACAAGCATCTTTAGGACAGCCCATCCACATAAAGGATCCAGATTTTGGAACTTTATGATTGATTGTAGAGATATCATAACGGACAAGCTAACATGGAATTTAGGAAATGGGGAGGATGCCCTATTCTGGAGAGACTCCTGGGGGGCTCAAACTGCTATCAACAGACTTCATAACTTCAACAAAAGTATACCCATCCTTGAAGAGCAATGGGGAGATAAACTAAAAGACTATGTGGAAGAATACTACATTGGGGGCCTCAAACAATGGAGATGGAAATCACTGAATAATTTAGACCTACCAGACCCAGAGAGATCCCTCTTAGCACGAATCCTAGCCTTAAGAAACCCTGCATTAAATTCTGAAAAAAGATAAACTGATGTGAGCAGGATCCAAGAGGGGGAAGTATGAAACTAAGAGGGATATAAACACCTGTTAATCAGGAAAAATAACCCAAGCACCAACCTGCCCCTAACACTTTGTTGGGATAAAAGGTGCCTACCGAAGGTTGGCCTATTTGCATGGTTGGCAATTCAAAACCGGCTCCTCACCAATGAAACCTTTAGAAAACTACGATTTGAGGGCCCCAGCATATGCCCATTATGTGAAATGGAAGAAGAAAACACTAATCATATACTGTTAACCTGCGTTTATGCACACAAATGTTGGGGATGGCTGAAAAAATAGCTGAACTGGTATACCCCTATTCCTATCACTCTCTTTGACCTATTCCATACTTGGCCCATTTAGAACATAGGGTGTATGTATAAAAATTTATGGATCATAGCCCCCTCCATTATGATCTGGGAAATCTGGAAGGAGAGAAATAGGAGGGTTTTCAAAGATAGCAAAATGCACTGGGCCCAACTAACCAATAAAATCGAAGAAACCATAGTTGAAATGGTAAACAACCAGACCTCTAACAATCATAGGGATGTTAATATGTCCTATTGGGATGAAAAAATGAGACTAAGGTGGAAGGATCTAAAGATTCCACCCTTCATAGGAAAAGGTCCACCATCCAACAACATAACACAGGCAGAATGCAAGTGGCTACCCCCCAATGCTGAATGGATCAAGCTTAACTTTGATGGGGTTTCTAAGGGCCACCCGGGAGAGGCTGGACTAGGTTGGTGCCTTCACAATTCAAATGGGGAAGAAATGTCCCACATGGCCATTCCCTTGGGCAAATGCACAATCAATGAATCAGAGTTGAAAGCATTAGTTGTAGGTATAAACCTATGCAAAGTACTAAATGTAAAAAGGATTAACATTGAAGGGGACCCAGCCATAATCATTAATGCCCTTAGAAAAGGGGCAATTACTGATTGGAAGCTAAATTCTTCCCTAGCTAAGATACTGATGGACATCAAAACATTTGACAGGGTCATCTTTAATCACATCTATAGAGAGGGTAATAAAAGGGCCAACTCCATAGCTAACATGGGGGCTTATGGTAAAATAGTGATCCATGTGGCACCTAGCATCTATCCTTAAACAATATTTTACAACAACACAAAACCTATAAAAATAACATCATTTACATAGATTTATCCACAATTTAACCAAACACTTTATCCCATTATATAGATAGAGATAGGCTAAGCCCAAAATTAGGGGTAGGGGATAAGAATTAAATATTTAATACAACATTTTACACTCTCTGTTTTAGATCATTTATAGTCATTCATATTAATACATATACAAATACATAATAATCTGTATAGACATAGGCATATATATACTGACTGGATGAGTTTATCCATTGGCATTAAACTCTGTTATAAAATATGCAGAACAATCTACATGTTAAATTTAATAAACATTAAAATATTGGATACACATATATAAATATATATTCAAATATATATATATATATATATATATATATATATACTTATTGTCTATTCGATATATATGAATACATATTATTTATATATATATATACATAGTACACATTCTATATATACTTATATATAAATATTATATATTTATATATATATATAAATACATACTATATAAAATATATATACATATATACATATATATACATGTATATATATATATATATACATATATACATATATATACATATATACATATATATATATATATATATATATACCTATATATAGATCTTATGAACATGATAATCATTAGCTCCTATGATGAGTACACTCAAATCCAAATGTATACAACTGTATAAAAAATTAAAACTCTTAATCAAAGTGCCCGATCATCATTACAAATCTGATATCAAAGAGATCTGGGCCATTATGGCAGGCTAGAGTCCCAATGAGATGGGCATTGGCTGGTTGTCCTAGTCGGTAACTCGAAATATCATTAGCCAAAATATAAGTATGGTAACTCAAAATGATAATCCCACAGGTGGATCTTCATTTGAATATTTGGCATTTATACTAAATCAATTAGAAATATTCGATGAGGATGAAAGGTACGCAAGATTTAAGAAAGGATGTGACATCCCAGTCATTAACATAATTACCCAACATGACTATTAAGCCAAGCCTTCATGATAAAATTCAGAAGCTTTCAAACCAATTTAGGCCTGTATAGCTCTATGTTATCGATACCTCCTGGACTGAAGTAAAACCAGATATGGACACCCTGATCAAACTGAGTAGCTAAAAGAGGCAGATGGCCTTCAATGGGGTTGTCACTAGGGATCGCGTCAAATGCATTATTCGCTTTCCTCATACCTTAGTAATAGATGTTGTAGAAAATATCCTCGGCCCAGACTATCTCACAAATACTGACCGAACTAGGGAAAACTCTGATGTGGCATCCATGTTCTTTGCTATTACGGTGACCTCCACCAAGAAAAGAGATGACACGGGCGCTCTCTGCAAGGAGGTCTTCATTGCCTCGATCTTGGGCGATTTGGAGAGGGTTCTTGTCAATATTGACAATGACTGGACCATTCCAAGGCCAAGAGACTATGATGTTTTCATAAGAAACAATAGGTCGGTACCTAGATACCCCATTATCATTATGGATGAGGCAGCCTTTACCAGGGAGCGAAATGCTACAGTTCATAGGAATGTTAATTTCCTGTTGCATTTATTTCATGTGAGAAACCCACCAAAGACCACTTGGTTCGAGGACTTCCTAAAGGAAGAAGGCTTGGAACTGGATGAGGGTGAAGTAGTGACCCCTTCTTCAAGCTCAGAATAAGGAGGCTTCGGTTCCTAGTTAGATAATATGACAATTTTGTCCCTTCCTTGTCACATATATTCGGCATAGATTGGTACTTTAGCTTATTACTATATCAAGAAAAACAATGTTAACTTTTGATCAAATACAGACTTCGAAAGAGATAATAATCTTGCCAAATATTAAGGATAAACATAGTTGGTTTAAATGAAATTAAATAGTATGCATTAACTATTAATTTTATGGTTTTACTTAGATAAACTTCATAAGATCAGCTTGGAACTGTCATTTCAGTTACTATTGATTATTCATGTTCATATATTTCTACATATGTTGAGAATTGGTCGATATATTCATACTCTGTTTTGATATTCATAAATATGATTATAAGCAACAGGATTTACTCATATATAGATATATATTCACATTGGTGGATACATAATCAGGGAGGGATCTATTAAGGTAATGAAGGCCTTCAATTTCTATATGCGTAGACCTTTATGAACTAAGAAAATCATTTGTAACGTTTAGTTGTCCTGCCAGTTGTTAAAATATACTCATTTGATACTTGTTGCTGAGCTATCTATAAATGAAAGGTTATCTGACATTCTACAGACTGCGGGTAATATGTGGCTTGCATGCAAAATATTCTGGGTAAGAATTTAGTTTAAATTTTGCCATGAAACTCATCCACTTCTATTACCCTCTCAGTATATATTTTACATGGATGAGTGTGTTAGCTAGACACAAATTCAAGCATGACAAAATCCCCTTTACCCCCTTTTGTTATTGTATCCTAGATATCATCCATATCAGGGATAGCATCCTAGTACATATGCAAAAGGAAGTAAATAGGTGATTCATTACTTTGGATGACCATTGTTCAAAAAGGGAATTATCTAAAAACTATGTTTATGATTGTGGCATATCGACTACTTTATAATTAGAGATAAATGAAGTTAAGAATTTAGAAACATCAGAGAAGGAAGTCAAAACACTATGTTTATAATTTTTTGTTTACATTTCTCTGTTTAAAGTTTTGGAATGGCAGTTCCAATCGGATAAATGGCTGAGGAATAATCCTAGTATGGAAGATAAAATTTATTATCTGAAATAGAAAATTAAATGTTACTAACAATCTTGGCAAGTGATTTGAAAACTAACCATGCAGGAGGAGCAAGGCCATCTTTAACAAAAGAAAGGATGACAGATGTGCTAAAAAGGCTATAAACAACATGCAATCAATGATCAAACTCAAGACAAGGCACAAGGAGAATAGTGATAATTATAAAATGGTAATAGGGGCTTGTAAGGGAAAGAAAATATCTTCCCACCTATTCACCCTTAGCCCGGGGTGCTATTGTAATGATTCAAAATGTGTTCATATATGTAATAGCTGTAGAGACTTTCTCGACTATAGTCTCAGGCAAGGCCGGAGGTTTTCTCACCTCCGCTCTTTCTTACCAGCGCCCGCACAAGTGGAGTGATGTAAACTTTAAAAATGATTAATAAAAAAATTTTGGCTTCAGCCTCTTACCTATCAAAAAAAAAAAAAATTACCCCCTTAGGGGTTTAAAATACCCATTAATAAATAGTTTTAAAAAACATATATAATTATCTAAACAAGAAAATAAATCCTTCAATTATTCACTTCTAAAATAATTTACCCTATTAATAATAAAATAACTCTTCATGAGCTATTATAAAATTGTCTCATTAATCATGGGGAATTCCCTCCCTGAAATCTTATCTTGATAACATCCCCTCAAATATTATTATTATTTTATTTTATTTTAAACATGTGGGTGAACCCTTTTTATGGTTTCCCCCTTTTCTTTTAACATAACTATCTATATTTTCTTTATTTAACACATTTGACATTCTCTTTCTTTTTATGATCTCTTTTACTAACCCTAACCCGAAATTGGGTTAGGTTTTTTTCTTTTTTTTATTGCAGGTCGGCATAGAGACCATGGCAGTGAAGGTTCACCACCACTGCAAAGGGTATCACATAGGAAGCGAGGGTGTTGGATACATCGACAGCAGAGAGGGAAGGGTCAAGCCCCCACTGCGACTACCCACAGTGGCTGCCTTCGCCCACAGTGGCAGGTTTTACCCCGCCCACTGTGGACGGCTCATGGTGTGCAGTTACCCGCTCACTGCAGGTCGCCCACACTGGCGGTTTTTACCCTGCCCACTATGGACGGGGTGTAGTGAGCGGTTGCCCGCGCAATGTGGTGCTCGCTGGGTGGGTGTACCCTTGGCGGCGGGTGAGGGGAGGTCATGGCTTCCCACACTGCCGCATATTAATAAAAAAATGTTGTTAATACATGTAATATATTTATATATTCAGGTATATATGCGTGTATTATAAATGTAAGTTTGTATATATATATGGATGAAACTTGTTGTTTTTTAAAAAAACAAGGTTGATTACATTATTGATAGCAGCATTATATTTATTGATTATATATATATGGGTACATATATATATGGTTACAAATAAATTTGTATTATGAAGTCTTCTATTTAATTTAAAAAGAAACAAGGTATATGTGTGTGTGTGTGTGTGTGTTTTACACAGAAATAGATGACTTCCTTTTATTTTTCTGCACATTTGTATATATATATATATATATATATATATATATATATATATATATATATATATATATATATATATATATATATATATATATATATATTTGCACAATAAATGATTTAATGATTGATGTTGTTTTCTGTTATATACATTCTGACTTTATATTCAGATTTAGTTAACCCGGGTTGTTAAAATGGGGGTTCCAAATAAACATATAGATATACGAGTATATATGTATATATGTTTATATAAAAAAATCCATTCAAAAACACTATAGAGAATAACTATTTCTTCTAAAATTATTTCTTTTTATTTCCAGAATAGACTATAATACAACAACATTTGATTTACAAGTTTTATATATATATATATTCATATTCTCAAAGGAGGCCTCACAGAAAAATTAATAACAGTAATGATTTTATTTTCTTTAAGTCTAACCAACAATAACACTAAGTGTACATAATGAATGAACACAAGACTTAAATATGAACTTTAACTTTCTGGTTTTTACATTCTATTGAATATTTATTTTCGACTGCAGATTTACTACTAGCACCTTTTAACATAAGAATATACTCAAATAAATAAATGATTTGTAAATATATTTATTCAATACTACATGTTTATAATTTGTACTAAGCAAGTTTACACCATAAAACTGAGTAAAGAGATAAAGCTGCATTTTATTTAAATGTTTATCTACCTTTTATTTTTATATATATTTATTTTTCAATAGACACTATAGCTGAAAATAAGTTTATATTTCCTACTCCATTGAATGATAATAAATAACAATATAGGAATACTATTCAAATGCTTTTTTGATTTCTTTGAAATGAATATAAAACAAAATAAATATACATTCTCTTCTTTTAAAACCACTTTACAACTTCAAGCCTCTCTTACATTTCTCCAAGAATGAGGGCCTGTTACAATACATATTTTCAGAATTTCAAATGAATCTAATAGGAGGCATTGCACATGAAATAGGCTTTTCTCCATCCTTTATCCCAAATGGAAACCTGCAAATAAAACTTATAGGTTGTGACCATGGAGGCTCACCTTCCAACCTAGGCTTATAAGAAGCCACCTCCGAGCTAGGAGAAACAAGGCTAAACGGGTTACAAACAAACTCAACCCCATAAGCAAGAAGAACTTAAACAACACATGAACTCCCAACCCAAGGATTTACATTGTCACTATGTGACTAACTTTGTGAGGTGAAGGTGGACCAAGCACCTAGAGGAGATCTGCAAGAAAGAGGAACAAATGCCTTCACAAGGCTACCAAAATACAACCAAATCAAGTCACATACTTGACCCAAAACAAACCTTATGTCCCCCATGGCTTACAAGTCCATATCTCCCCTTATGACCCCCTTTTGCATAAGCATAAAAATAATGTAGCAAGGGTCCCATAACCCTTGTGTATCTCTCTCTTCCAAGAAGAGAGTCTCTACACTCATAGGCTATCAAGCAGCCCTTCACCCCAAGGCTACTCTACCCTCCCAAGGGTGAGTATGGCCTTGAAACACCCATAACAAAAAACAATCACAAAAATCACAAAAACAAACACAAAGAAGGAACTCAACATTCAACTTCACAAATCACATAAACAACAAAATCTAAATACAAAAATAGTTTTCCTTCACATTTAACGATAGTATTCAAAATGCATGGAAGAACACTACCAACCTTTGATCCTACAAATGGTATGAGGAATGGTTGAAAGAGAGCTGCCCAATACACTAGTCTTTTCTTCCCAAAACAAAAAATGCAACTTCTAAATCCAAATTTTCAACAACAACTCTAAGTCTCCAAGATTGGAGAGTGGGTGATCAAAATTTTAAGTTTGAATCCCTTCCCTAAGTAGGCTCTTCTCACACTTTCCAAATTTCTTGGAAAGGATGTGGGATCTCATAGGTTGGTCTTCCCAACCTCTTACATGGTTTTTAAAAATGAAAACTGAAAAAGGTAAGAGAAAGTGGGGAAGAGCAACTATCACTCAAATGGAAGGTTGTCTAACCAAGGAGAAATCCTCAAAAGTTGAATTTTTGTCCATCTTGAAAAACTCAGTTTTGAGGTGACTTGACAGTCACATGTGAGTGGTCACATGGCCAAAATTGACCTATACCCATAGGTATAACATATGGGCCTTCAAAAATGCCCTAAACCTAACCTCAGGAGTTAGTTTGACCCTCCAGAAACTCACCTAAAGTTTGTCTACGGGTCAAACTTGAGTTGACCATTCTAATGGTTCTCTAACCAAAACTCTATTGGGACCACATAAGATATTTTGAATTAAGGCTTTGGTTGTACAAATTCCCTCCAAAGGACATGTCATTGCCAACTCACTTCACAACAAAAGTGTCAAGCAACACCATAAAAATACACAATACTATATGTCCCTTTTTGGAATTAACAAAATTAACAAATACAAATTAAACACACATTCAAGCATTCACATTTACAAATATAAACACATTACATACGAGGTGTTGTCTCTCCAAATAGACAATCCTTGGTTTCACAAACGTACATAGGTTTAGCTTGATTCTTAGAATAGTTTCCATGGTCACATGGATTAGTTTTCCTGCACATCTCACTTTGCACATTAGTAATCTCAAATATTCACATGCAATATTAATATATGAAAAGAGTATAATTTAGACACTTTGCATACAATTTAAATCATAACACTCAAATTATCAATTATCCAATAGAATCCACATGAAATAATTTACTCAATGGCATCATCGTAATCATCATGAAATTCAATTATTTGTAAGACATGCATCCATGTTTTCTAACATCATAATGAAGTACTGTAATTCAGAAATAAATGACATACATCATATCAATGTTATCCAATCACTAGATCATATAGAATCTAAATCCATAATGCATCAAAATATGCACAACAAGGTAAAATGATTCCATAACATGATTTAATTACTTTTCTCAATAATTCTCATGAGGCCATTTACTCATTTGCAATACCAATGAAATCATATAAAACAATCACTAGTTAGGCATGCATAATGAATCACAACATCATCAATCTAAGTACTGAAATCAATCATAATGTGGAATTACATCTTATCCACTAGTCTCATGAGTATCCTATGCCAAAAGCCTCTCATGACGATGATGTATCAAGGTTCTATCTTGAAAGATAGGTCCATCACATAAATGAAAGATATTCTTATGATGGGTTCGGGATAGGACCCCAAACCCCTAACATATATATGATACACATGTAAATTATGTCTAATCATCCCCCAAGGGGTCAACATTCACTAATTTATCTAACATAGCCCATCCCTTTTGAATCAAAGCATCTTTACATAGTGTACCAACCATCCATGCAAACTATTAATAAGGTCAACCATGGTCAAACTAGGTTAATCAAAGCTTGATCGGGGAGGGGCTCTATAGCTTTCAAGGCATTTTAAGGCACTTCGTCCTTCAAGCCCACGATGCTAAAATAACATACTTTTGATCATGGATTCATCAAAAATTCACTAGGCAACATGTGTAAGTGTCATAAATGCATCAGACACAATTTAACACACTACATTTTCCCCCCACTTTAGTGGACTGATTGGCTGTAGGGATCAACCGCACTAAAGTAGTTTGGAAAGATATGTTCTTTAGACTCATGCAGTGCAATAAGAGCAGTAGATGCAATAAATACTTAGCCAAAAAGGATACTGTAGAAGTTGCAGAGGTTGAGTCAACGATCATGAGAAATGCCCCCAAGTATCCACGAGGAAATTTGGTTTCGTATGACGAATTCCATACTGCAAGATTAGAAAATTTGTCAGCACGAAAAATGGAGAAATCTACTTCGACGAGAAGAATGCTTAAGGAGCGTTAGTGCAGATAGAAGAGAAAAATTAGATTAAGGCGAGTATATGCCTCCTCATGTTTTTCCCCCAGTGAGGTGGAGAAAAATAGGATGGAGAATGATCCAAAATTATCCAAAAATAAGGAAAAACCATTTCGAGAAAAAATTAGGTTGTATACTCAAAAATGGGCCCCAATAAGGGTCATTGTTACTATTCACTATGGGCATTCGAGATGAGATTTTCATAGAGTGAGAAAAAATGCCACGTAGACAAGAGATTGGGGTAGCAAGATCAAGGAGTTACAGACTGTGGTCAAACAGGGCAGTGAGTCAGACTAGGTACGATTCAAAATATCCTTTGCTTTCTAATTTTAGCACTTTTTAGAGCATTTTGGTCAGACGATTGCGCAGGCGTCCTAGGGATGTTTTGTCATCCAATATGTGCATCTGTGTCTTAGACTAGTGCGTTAGTCTAGGCAATGCGCTAACGCACCAAAAGGGCGTTGTCGTCCAAAAGACACGATGTTGTCTTCTGGGCGCCCAGTCATCTGTTTGAAAAGTGGAATCGAAACTAATGGAAAATTGTTTAGGTGCAGACACTTCTCAAGATGGGGGAGCACACGTCGGGGCATCTATTGTAGAAACTGTGTGGCTGGGTAGATGAGCTATCAACTATCAATAGATGACTCCTTTGCAGGTTCAGATTATGGTGGACTTATATGTTGCCAAAGTTCCAGTTCCATGCCCCCATGCTACGAGATTGATGGAGAGGTGGGATGCAGAGACGATGTCCTTTCAGTTACCCATTGGAGATATGATGGTGACACTAATCGATGTCCACCGCATCCTATGACTTCCTATCTGGGGGGAGCGAGTGTCACTAGCGATTCTTTTTGTTGCAGAGTTGGGCAGACAGCGGGAGTGGGCCCTGGGTCGAATGGTAGACGCCATAGGACACATGTACCTTCGAGTGCTAGGCCAAGGACGAGTGTCGATTCCCTTGGTATGGTGCATCATGATCATGACTATTGCACGACGAGTACTGGTAGATGGCCATGGCTCAAAACTGACAGCAGGTTTTGTACAGTTGATCCAAGAGATGGAGGAGAGACAGACGATTTATGCATGGGTTCACAGCATGCTAGCCCATTCATATTAGGCATTGTCCTGATACATGCACCATGAGTACCACGGCCTCACAACATGCACACTCCTATAGGTATGGGCCTTCGAGCACATCACTTGCACATGGCTAGTAGGATTTCTAGTCCTGATGCCCTTGGACATGTCACAAGCACATGCATATCCACTATGGCGCGGAGGATGGCAGATGAGAGATCTTACATACTGGAGGGTCACATTCAACCAACTAGGGATCAGAGATATGATCTGGTAGCCCTACTGGGACATGGGGGTCTGGACCACAAACCACACATAGGTGCCCCAAATATAGAGAGACCATTTTCTACTTGGCTGCTAAAACCATATTGTGATCTCGTACTACTGGCGACAATGCATGCGGTAGTTTGGGAAGGTACAGACTATTTCACCTGTAGCTCTTACGTACACACGATCATCCAGGAGTGCGTTGCGACCATAGGACCTACCCCGCCCCACCCTCGAAGATGTACTAGACAGTCCACATGGCAGTGACGATGATGACATCGCACCACAACTAGATATAGACGATATCGAAGTCACACCAAGTATCACAAGATGGTGAGGTAGGGTAGGTCCGACACCGATCTTCCTGCCAAATGCATAGGGAGGAGATGATGGAGCTTTAGGGGCAGACAATGATGACCAGTCCTCCTCGAGCGATGAGGGCGAGAGGCTACAATAGAGACGACAGTCGAGGAGCCTAAGTCAAAACTGAATTGCACCTGATGTGAGGGCTCTTCGACCATCACCAAATACACCACCAGTCACGCCACAAGCATGACTAGCAACAACAGTAGCGACTACAGAGGGATCCTCTAGTAGGGTACCTCCGTAGGATCCAGACTAGCAAAGGGGTGATCCTGGTATGCATTTGTGATTTTAGTTGATGCATTTTAGTCTTCTCTTTACATATGTATAGATGTGGAGATTTTTGGATATGATGGATATTGATGTGAAATATTTTGTGCTTGCAGAGGGCGTAGCGAAGTGGTTGAGCTTTATCCACCAAGTGCTTGCAGAGATTGTCCCCGATGTGTAGATCTGGGGTCCTCTACTGGATGCTTACTGATCCCTCCAAGCAGTAGGGAGACACGTGCAGATGTTCAAGCTTGTATCATGGCTACAGATAGCATACGAGGAGGTTCAAGTGGAGTTGGTGCAGGATGCAGTGCACCTAGCCACTATGATGGGGCAGCGGGATCAAGCCTTATAGGAGGTCCACACTGTGCTCGTAGAGAGAGACTAGGAGAGAACGCAAGCTAAGAGCGTCAAGAGGGAAGGTGATGCTTTGTAGAGATAGTTTGATGACCTTCAATGATAGGTCGATGCTAAAAGCAAGGTGTCGTAGGTCACTTAGACCATCCTTGATTGCACCAACTAATGGCAGACCTCGAGGCATCGCGGTAGCGAGAGATGGTAGCTCAAGAGGAGCTGATGACATAGCGGGAGGTTGTGGTAGAGCTACAAGGAGAGATGAGGGGCATGCGATCGCGGAGCACTACTACCGCGAGATCGCAGCTGACCTCAATTAGACAGCCTCCATGCCATGATCAGGATCCTCTAGCGCCAGTGACCTCGAGGACACGGTCGCGAGATCAATCATGACTTATTTTTTATGTATTTCATGTAGAGCATATTTTTTTGGTATATATACATAGATGTATTCATGTATATCAAAGACACATATGACAACATCACGTGTTTTTGTAGTTATGTGATACTTGTACATTGATATGATACATTGACACACACACACACACACACACACACACACACACACATATATATATATATGAGATTAGATATTGTGGTTCTATCTTGTGTTTTCATTGATGGATGATGTTGTTATGTTACATGCTTATGGGATGGATGATGTAGATTTAGATGCTTATCATGATTTAATTTACATATGTGTGTATGCATGATTAAATCTTATGATGATCTATATATATGACACGCACACAGGTGGATGTAACAATGCATAGTCACTTCATAACACAAAAAAGGGATGTTGAGTCGATGAAGGATATGTGTCAGGATGCGGTCCCTCACCCCATAGGCATCAGGCATGAGACACATATTACACATCTTCTATGCATAGTATCTATGTAGGTGCGCAGCATTGTTTGGCTCTTCATAGGCACTAGAACCATAAAAAAAAAGTGACGATGTATGGACCTAACAAATTTGGGCTGAATTTCCCTTTTTGTTCAGGTAGCGCATTAACATTTCTTTGGTACTCATAAAGAACCAGGACACCTTTCTTAAAGGTTCGAGGCAGCACACTCTGGTTATACTATTTGGATAGAGACTTTTGATAAGCTTGAAGATGTTCAAGGGCAATTAAGCGGCGCTCATCCAACAATTTGAGTTAATTTAGACAAAGAGTGCGATAGGAATCATCATTGATAGCCCCCTTTAAGGAGACCCATAAAGAGGAAATCTCCAATTCAAGAGGCATAATAGCATTGACACCATACATGAGGTTGTAGGGCATCATTTTGGTAGTTGTACAAACACTCATGTGATAGGCCCATAATGCGTAGATTAACTGCGAATGCCAATCTTTACCATGTTTAGTGACGGTCTTGCGTAAGATTTGTTTAATGCTTTTGTCAAATGCTTCTGCTTGATCGTTAGATTGCGGGTAGTAAGGTGTAGAAAAATGGTGTTGAATATGAATTTTTTCAAGAAACTACTTAACCTCCTTGTTCTTAAAAGATGTAACATTGTCAGAAACAAGGGTAGCAGGCAAGCCAAATCAAGAAATGATGTTATCCATGATGAACCCACAAGTCACTTCAGCGGCGGTCAATATTAACGAGACTACCTCGACCCATTTCATGAAGTAATCTATAGTGGTGATAATGAAGATATGACCTTTAGACGAAGGGGGAGATATCTTGCCAATGATGTCTAATCCCCAAGTCTGGCTTGACTACGAATCTCCTGCATAGGGGCTCGAATCAGGTTGCTATGTTGTTGACATTGAGGACACTTTTTGACAAAAGCAAAAGAATCTTGTTCCATTGTTTGCTAATAGCACCCCATGTGAATCATTTTGTGTACCAAATACTTTCCTCCAAAATGCCCACCTCCAAATCCTTAATGAGCTTCCTCAAGGGCGAGTGGGATTTCAACTTTTGTTAAACATCACAAAAGAAGACTTTTGTATGATCACCTATAAAGCACATTAGATAGGAGAATGTAAAGGTTCGTCAGCTTCTGAATCCGCACATGCAAAATTTTGTTGGGATCATCAGGAAAAATTTTGATTTTTAAATAATTAAAAAATGTGTGTGAACCATTCACCTGAGTCGACATGGGCACACATGAGGTTATCCGATTGAGTTTGATCACATATAGCTGGAGAGCGGAGGACTTGTACCACAAAGCGATATTCGTCCTGACCAAAATCAGGGCCTACAAGGGAAGCAACACTTGCCATTGCATCTGCATGATAATTTTCCCTTCGTGAGATGCTATCAATCGTGTAAGTAGTGAATTGCTTCAATATGGTCAATGATAAATCCTTATACTGCCACAACTTCAACTGCTTAACACAATAGGCACCTGTCACTTGGTTTACAATAAGTTCAAAATCTCCATGAATGTGGATGTTCTTTACTCCAATAGCAATCGTAGCATAGAGTCCCGCAATCAAGGCCTCGTACTCGGTGATGTTATTGGTACAATGGAATTCTAAACGGAAAGAAAGAGGAATTGGCTTTCCTTCGGGTGAGATAAAAACCACACCTACACTTGAGCCAGTTTGACACCTTGAACCATCAAAATACATGTCCCATATGGATTCTTGGTCAATGATCAGAACATCCTCATTGGGGAAGAGGTCTAAGGTAAGAAAATACTTGGTTGACAGAGCATCAGCCAACTATTCGGCAATGACCTACCCTTTGATTGACTTTTGAGTTATGAAGTGCAGGTCAAACTCAGAGAGCAGCATCACCCACTTGGCCAACCTTCCTGAGAGATTAGACTTTGCAAAGAGGTGCTTAAGGATATCATCTTTAGCAATGACTTGCGTTTCTACATGGAGGATATAGTGTCTAAGCTTTTGAGTCATGAAGACAAGAGCCTAGCACCCTTTTTTCACAATAGAATATTGGGTTTCATAATCTATCAAAGTGCGATTGATAATAGACTACTCTTTCCCAACCTTCATCATTGCGTTCAGCTAATGATGTCGCTAAAGCATGAGGTGAGGCTGAAATATACAAGAAGAAAGGTCTATCAAACATAGCCAGCATTAGGATAGGAGGATTAACCATGTAATCCTTGATGGAATCAAATTCCTTTTGACATTCCACATTCCATTTAAAATGGATATCCTTCTTCAGCAATCACGTGAAAGGAAGGGTACAATCAGCCAATTGTGCCACAAACTGATGAATGTCCTATATTTTCCCCTGCAGACTATGAAGCTGAGAGATATTCTTGGGTGGAGGCATGTTCACGATAGCATCAATCTTATCCGTGTCTATTTCGATTCCTTGGCGGGAGACAATGAATCCTAGAAGCTTCACGACGTCAACACCGAAGACACACTTAAGAGGATTCAGTCTCATTTTATACAACCAAAGTTTTTCAAAGACCAGACGGATATTTTCAATGTGCATTTCACGTGCTAAGGATTTTACCAAGATTTCATCGACATAGTCTTCTAAGAGCTTATGGATGAAATCATGGAATATCAAGGTCATGGCCCATTAATAGGTTGCTCCTACATTCTTCAACCCAAATGGCATGATGACATAGCAAAAGGTTCCCCAAGGGGTTGTAAAGGTGGTTTTATATTGATCTTCTAGGTTGATACGGATCTGGTTATAATTGGAGAAGTCATCCATCAATGAGAGAAAAGCATACCCCACGGTTGAATCCACAATCATATTGATATTCGGGAGAGGAAAGTCATATGTGAGGGAAGCTTTGTTCGCATCTCAAAAATCAATGTAAATACCGATACGACCATCAGGTTTTCTTACCAGGACAATGTTTGAGATCCAGGGTGAATAGTTGATGGGGCGGATAAATCCATCTTTTAGGAGCTTCTCTATCTTGACCTTGACTAATAAAGACACCTTAGGATTCATCTTTCAAATATTTTGCTTCACTGACTTAGCATTAGGATTAAGCACAATGTTGTGCACCACAATGGACTCATCGATGTCAGGTATCTCCTTATAAGACCAAGCGAAGATGTCAGGGAATTGATCTAGCAAATTGGAATATTCTTTGAATTCTTCGGAAAATAAGCATTTTCCCACCTTTATGACCTTGTCGGGAGCCTTATCGCTCATGATGACATCAGTAGTTTCTACACTAAGGACCACACTATGGTCTTCTGAATGAGGGATAGATATTTTTTCTCCATTGTGAGACAGAGATGCCCCCCATGGAATGGATTCTCCAAAATAGGCCTGAGCATTCAAGAAGTAAGGAATTGACATTTATGATGATAAGGGGGCAGCCCATCGTATGCACCTAGAAATTCCTTCAAGAATTCTTTCTAAGGGAAAAGATCCAATGGAATTTCATTAGGTGATGCACCGACGTCAATTTGTTTCGGATGAACAAGCTTTAAAGGAAGGGGATCAACTAAAATCATGTTAATAGTTAACCATGGTTTCTCTTTTCAACTTGTGTGATGGTATCCTAGTCCAATATTGTGGTGACAAGGTTTGGGCTCTAGAGGAATCTGAATACCTTGTTCATTAGGTCCACAACCCTTCCCATCATACCCAAGATGAGACACCAACTTGTATCCAGGACCATAGATGTTTTGCAATTCTTTGAATGATGGTGGTTTTGTATAGAAAAGGTGATTGACATGATAAGAATCACATGGCTTTATAAACGCATAATCATCTTTCATAGCCGAGGTGAATGAAATCTTAGGAAAGCTTAAGTGGATGAGATCTACTTTGTACTCACCAACATGAGATTCAATGAAGTCCGAAGAACCCCAATCGTCACCCAAGCATGCATTTACTTTTGAAGGTGATTTAGCCGGGGAAGGTTTTACAAGTGTAGACTCCAGTATTTTCACCTTAGGAGTATCTACCTTTGGGGATTTTTCTTTTGAAGAATCTTGCTTCTTATGTGATCTCTCCTTTTTAATGACTTCCTTAGCGACTTCTTCATTCTCACGCTCTTCCTTTTTAGGGGATGAGACAAAAGCAGAGGTTGCAATTGAAGAAGATAGAGTGGGTACATAATTTTGAAAGGAAGGTGTGATAGAATCCTAACCAACCTTAGCTATTTGACATAACTGCATAGCCTCAGGATCAACCTTAACTTTGACAACCTGGTTATTAGCCATGAACTTTATGAATCCATGAAGTGTAGATGAAACAACTCCCAAAGCATGTAGCCATGGTCTTCCTAAAAGAAGATTGTATGATAAAGGGCCTAGTATAACATGGACAAGGGTTGGAATAATGACCGGTCCAACCTTTAAGGATAGTATGGTATTCCCTACAATAGTCTTACCACTGTTATCAAAACCTCAGATGAACAAGGAGGAGGCTGCTAAAGAATTTGAGTCCACCTTGATCTTTGGTAACAAGTCTAAACCACAAACATTCAGTGTTAAACCTATGTCAACAAGAATTCATCTAATACCAATGTCATTCACATAAACAATGATCATTAATGGATCTGCTAAATTCTTCACTTTGGGAGGTGGGAGTTCATGCGGATAAAAGGTAATATTCGACAAATCCATACGAATCCATTAGTGCATTCACATCAGTCAGTCTCACAAAGGAACATAGCAAAATCTTTTGCAAAGCTTCATGTAGCATACCTTGATACATCGGGGCAGTTGGAAGCAAATCCCAAAGTGAGAACTTAAGTGGAGTAACCTTAAGTTGCTCGATAAGATCATAATCACTTGGTCGCTTGTCCATCAGCAAAGGTGCCTTAGGAAGGACAGTTTGAGAAGGAGGTAGAGAAGTTTGAGATGGTTTAGGAACTTGTTTGTTATTATGAGTGTTATATGTGTGAGCAATAGTATTATAGGATGGTTGCCTGGATTGCATAAATTTAGTGTATAAATCAGAAGCTTCTCCTTTGAAAGGTTTTCCATTAATGGACTGGACTCTCTTAAGAGAAGGACTTTCCATTGTCACATGGATGTAAGGTCTTTTAGGCCTTTGTGGGGCCGCGGAGACAACAATGACATTCACAGACCCTTCATTTTTGCATGAGGATGACTCACCCTTTACATCTCTTTTAGGAGAACGTACTTCAAGGAAGTCATCCAAGACTTTATCCAACATATTCAAATCATCCTTCAAGAATGTCTTATCAAAGGCATCGAACTCCAAAAGGAAAAGATCCAACATTAGGCATTCACGTTAGGTTCACCAAAATGTAGGGGAGGAGATTCGCCCCCTCCAAGATGATAAATCTTAGAAGGCAAATCTATCCACCGCTACCTCTTCGAAAACACGCTAAGATGAGCCAAGGGATAACAAACAACTAAACTAACTACACTACACAAGAGATAAATAATAGGATTACAGTGCAGAAACAATGAATATACAAAACTGAATTTATAGAACAATGCAATGTTAAAAGCATACTATACATGTCAACTAGGGAGCTCTTGGGTTATCGATGCCGGCATGGGGCACAGACACCAGCGCGACGTGTTGTAGTCCCTATGGCCCGGGGACAGGGAAAAGTCTAGAAAGGAACATGCAGATGGTCTCCTACGCATGGAACCTGTTCGTCACCTGCACACACTGAGACGAGGAAAATTGTTGGGGTTGTATGGGAGCCTACCTCAATCAAACCCCCGTTTAGGTGTTTCCACCATCACGGATAGCCAAATAGATAGATTGGAAAAATAAATTGGAACTTGGTAAATTGGAAAGTAAATGCAAATGGAAATTAAACTTCGTTTAAAATAAGTTAACTCTTATTGCATGCAACAAATATTAGAAAATATTGGAAAATTGGAATATTAGAAATAAATATTCATCAATGCAAAGGACTCATTGCATGTAAAAGAGATTGGTAAAAGAGAGAGAATGAGCATGAAGCCAAACCCCTCGTATATGGAATCGTGAGCATCACGAAGCCCATTTGATCACTTTGTTGGTAAGAAGCCACCACGAGATGATTGTAGCTTGATATTGGTAGAGTGTATGTCCAAGAGCATAAAGACAGCAGAAAGATATTGAGAGTACAATGAAAGCCAAGATCCAAGAACCCAAGTTGGGAACCCTTCCAAATGAGCAAGGAAGGGTTCTTAAACCCAAAAGGGGTGTAGAGAGTCGTTACGGTGAAAAATGAGCCAAAGGACACCCATCAGCCAATGTCTGACTCTCTACCAGATTTGAGATTCGGCCATCTTTTCAGGATGTTAGCGTAGCACACGGAAGTCCCTGCATCATGCTTCCATCCATCAAAAATTAGGCCCACAGGGGCTTTCAAGGCATTTCAAGGCACTTCATTGTTCAATCCCATGATGCTAAAATAACATACTTTTGATCATGGATTTGTCATAAATGCACCACGCATCATGCATAAGTGTCATAAATGCATCAGGCACAATTTAGGACACTACAAAAGGATATTCTTAGAAAGAAGGAAATGGTTATGAGGAGACTTTTTCTCTAGTTGCCATATTTGAAGTTGTTAGATTGTTGCTTGCCTATGCTACTTATAAAGATTTCAAGGTATATCAGATGGATGTCAAATCTGCCTTTTTGAATGGTGATCTTGAGGAAGAAGTCTACATTGAGCAATCTGATGGATTTTCACAATCAGATGATGGAGACATGGTATGTAAGCTGAAGAAAGCTCTTTATGGATTGAAGCAAGCCCCTAGAGCCTGGTATGCTAGACTAGATAAATATTTGTTGAAATTAGGATTTAGTAAAGGTGTTGTAGATAGTAATCTATACTTTACGATACAGAATGATATCATCTCAATTGTTGAAGTCTTTGTTGATGATAATATCTTTGGATGTGATGATGACTTGAGCATGAAGTTTGTCGGTGATATGCAGAAAGAACTTGAGATGTCTATGATTGGTGAGATGAAATTTTTCTTAGGTTTACAGATTTCACAGACTAGAAAAGGTATATTCATATCTCAAACTAAGTATGTGAAGGAATTGCTAAAGAAGTTTGGTTTAGATGACTCTGAACCTGTTGGAACTCCTATACTGACTGGTTGTAAATTGTCTAAGAATTATGAATCTCTGAAAGCTAATCAGACTTTGTACAGATCTATGGTTGGTGGAATACTATATCTTACTCATACTAGGTCGAACATTATGCATGCTATGTGCATGGCTGCTAGATATCAAGTTGATCTTAAAGAGAATCATGTCACTGATGTGAAGAGGATATTCATATACTTGAAGGGAATTGTGGATTATGGGTTATGGTATCCTAGAATGATGATTTCATGTTATGTACCTACACTGATGCAGACTGGGTTGGTGATGTTGATGATGGGAAGAGAACTATCGGTGGAGCATTATTTTTAGGTAAGAAGTTGGTTTCATGGGCTAGTAAGAAACAAGATTCAGTGTCCTTATCTACTACTGAAGATGAGTACATTTCTGCTGCTAGTAATTGCACTCAGGTAGTCTGGATGAAGCAAATGTTAAAGGATATTAGATTTATTTATGATGAGCCTATTGTTATATACTATGATAATTCCAGTGCTATTAACATGTCAAAGAATCTGGTGCAACATTCAAAGACTAAGCATGTGTCGATCAAATATCATTACTTGAGAGAGAAAGTTAGTGAAGAGAAGGTGAAGCTAGAGTATGTATCTACAAAGGAATAGATAGCTAATATTTTCACTAAGCCTTTGCCTGCAGATACATTTGTCTATTTGAGAGACAATTTAGGGGTATCCACCCCTCCTGGTGATAACTAGATGCATTGAGTTGCATCAATCTGGTGAACTTCAGAGCTCTATCTCTTTATCTGGATTGGTGTGTTTGTGTTTTAGGGAGAGAGATTCATGTTTCAAATTCTAAGGGGGGAGAGTGAGTTTGGTTTTTTGTTTTGAAATCATTGGCATTGTTGTCAAAGGGGAAGAGAGATCATGTGAAAAACTACTTTATATGTCCTAATCTTAGGGGGAGATTGCTAGAGTTTGTTGGAGATATCTTCTTTCTTTGCATTGATTATTTTTCACATTCATATGTTGCCATCAATGCCAAAGGGGGAGATTGTTGGATATTGTTGGTCATTGCTGCTACTAGGATATGTTGTTCTTATTGATGTTAACATAATCTTGTGTATTGCTCCAGTGTCTACAGATTGGGAAGATCTTATGATCCGCTTTGCAGTATTGTTTTGTTGATCACTGTTTTGCAGAGTTTGGTATATCCTCTGCTATATTCCGGTGTGATTAGATCTTGTGCTGAGATTGTTGGATTTGGGATAGTCTTGTGTATCTTCATTTCAAATGGATCATGATTTGGTCCTTTGCAAGTTATCTTTCTTCGTGGCAGTTGTTGATTGGTTGTGTTCTTGAGCTTTCATATGTTGATCGATGAAGATTTGATAAGTGGTGTCGGTGCAGCTGTTCCCGATGATTCTAATATGCTTTCTAGTGTTTCCTAGTTGTGTCCTATTTGTTCCTATCAATTTTCATTGATCGTTGTGTGATTTTTTTTACTGGTGATGATTTTCATGTTATGTGGTTTTTCCTGGTGGTGTAGCATGTTGCGGTTGATCTTGGCGTGATTTTCGATGGAGTTGTACATTTGGAAATTTGATTTAGGTCCATGTTATGTCATGTAAATCATTATATTGGTCTAGTGGTCGATATTTGTGATGCAGAGCCCTTCTCACACCTAGGGATAGGTCCCAAAAGGTTTGGTTTAGACCCTTCAAAAGATATAAAGGATCCTACAAAAAGGACTCCACACCTTAAGGGTTTGAACTACTCTCAACTCCTCAAGACTAGCACCTACTCAAAATGAGTAAATGGATTCAACATATCCAACACGCCTCTCCATGACTCTTGCTCTTGGAGGTCTTAGATTTTTCCAATTCATGACACCTAGAAACTATTCCAAACATTGGTTTTAGGCTTTGGGACCAATGCCCTATACTTCCATTGGAAACCTACCCCCTTGGCTAGTAGCCCTCAGAAACATGTATTTTTCCCTCAACTCCAAAATCTTGAACTCAACCTGGCAAACTATTTACCATTCCAGGTACCCTTTATGAAGTTACACTTATCCCCAAAAGTGATTGGCGAGATCTGAAATCTAAGGGTCTGAACCCTTTAGAAGCCTAGAGGCCTAATTAGGGCTAATAGGCTTCAAATTACAAAGCAACTCCAATTTATAGACTCTCAACCACCAAAACAACTTCAAAAGAATGTGGTGAATCACAAATAACCTCTAATTCTAGGGTTGCACACCTGGAATCCACTGCTATGAGATTTTAGGGTGACTGTCCTCATTTTGTCCAAGGTAGTCACATGGAGATGCCTACCTAGGTTTTCTTCATGCTCTTCAAAGAAAAGCCTCCCCTGCAAAGACCCATAGAAATATTAAAATAAATTGGCTAATATTTCATTCCACCAAAGGAAAGAACTTCTAGATGGGTGAGATGCAAGATATGGCTATTATTTGGCAAAACCCTAGCCAAACCCTGGTTTTTCAGGTTACAGTCGAGAAACCAAGGGGTTCTCACTGCTCACGGAGGACCAAAACCTCAAACCACCACCAAAATAAAGGTAACTCAATAATATATCTACTCCATAAACAAAATTTTTAGAATCAATCCGTACAATGACGTAAAACAACAGCAAGATCGGATTTTCAGGGAAAAAACTCAGATTTATGTCTTATTATGCTTCCAAACTTTAATCACCAACAACTCCTACCTTGGTAATCATGTCCACAAGGTATCTAGGCCTTAACTAAATGGTTTCCAACCAAATTTTGAAGAGGTTGGAGCCATTGAGAGGCTTACATCAACCGAAATTCAAAATGTTGCACTTTTACTTAGAAAAGTTGCATTTTCCAAATATTGCACTTTTGACAAAAGTTGTCAACCAAAACAAGTTTGGGACCCACACAAATTGGATCAACCAAACACAACCTACACACCCTAAAATCCTTCAAAACATCAAAACAAACATCATTCTACCCCTATTTACCAAATTGTCCAAATTGGCTTATCAAAGATGCCTAATTTGGGACATTGGTTTACAAGGTGGGGTCCTTATTCAAAACATGAAAATGCATAAACAAAAGACATTCAAAATGATCCTATGATCCTAATCCTCATCCTCTGATCCATGAATGCCTTTTTGAAGAGGTGCCCTTGCACCACTTTGTATCATGTGATGTAATTTTCTAATTGAGGGTTGAGGGTTTAGCCAGCCTTGTTATCAAGGTTGATGAATTGTATATATAGGTGATATATTCATGTAATTTAGGTGTTGATGTTGTGTTTGCATTATCAGAGGGTGGTGTATGTGTGAACAAGAGATTTATCCTTTGGTGGTGAGATTGAGGAGAGATTGGTGTTGCAGAGCAAACAACTGTGCTTAAACAGAACTGTAATCAGGCATTTGGAGATGTTATTCTTTCAATTCATTTCTTCCAAATTGTAGTTTGAATCTTGTTGTAAGTCAGTGAGACTTCCCAGAGGGTTGTAGCCTTCCAGCCATTATCTTTTGAGCAGTGATCTCTAGGTAGTGTGCATGAATGCATGTGCATTTCCCATTGTAATATTTTCACATACTACTGCAGAGTATCATCTTACTGTGGGTAGGTTCCCACTATGGTTTTTCCCTTAACCGGGTTTTCCATGTCAAAATCTTGGTGTTGTGTGTTGTTCTTTCAATTTTCTTATGTATCTTATTACTGAAGTTTATCATATCTATGTTTTGTGATTAAGTTTGATGTTTTGGTGAAGACTGATTCACCCCCCCCCCTCTCAGTCTTCCTTCTTGGATGTTGCTAATAGTTCCTTTCTTAAATGAGAAGAATTATGCAATCATTTCTTTATGTAATAAAACACATACAAAGGAACATAATGCCATGATCACAAGAAAATACATTAATGCATGACCAAACCTCACTTACAAAGTCACATTCATGAGGAAGTTGCAATCACAAGGATTCCTTACACCAAATCCATCTTACATATTCATGATACAAGGCCACACCAAAGTATGTTATGGCTACAACACAAGGGTACTTTACTTACATACTCTAGAAAGGTCACAATAAACATATGATCATCATCACGAGCCCTAATGAGGATATGCATGATCACATAACACAAGTGTAATTTCCACCTTATGTATACAAGGGTGACTAAGAATTTCTCACATGAGGATCTTCCTCATAAGGGTATGCATATACTCACCACGCAATTCACTATCACATAATTTTACACTAAGATTTGCATACTCACAAATACAACTCAACAAGAGCACATTGCCTGAACAACAGTAGGCATCATAAAGCACTTTATGCTGAAAAAATAGGTTGCTCACTAAAGAAATTAAGGTCCTCAAAAGGATAGGGCCAACAATGCCAATTTCTCTTTTGAACACCCTATGGTGCACTCAAACAAGGGAAAATCAACACAATATGATATTAAGGTCACAATGCAAGATGTGCATATTGCAAATGAATCAACACTCTTCACAATTCCCCAAGGCTATGGAGTTATATTGATGCTCATACAAATGTGATAAATAAATAAAATTGGGGACAAAGGTCCTGAATCCAATTGATCTACCATGATGTTCTACATATTTTTCACTTATGATCATTTATGACAAGATACATTACTACCAAAGCTAGTGCACCATGCACACTAATAGAGTCACCACAATATCAACACATCACTTTCATTAATAATTTAAATTTATGTCACATGTACAATGGTGCATTATTATGAACCTGAAGAACAACATACACATTACAAGTACAATGTTTCTAACACATTATAGCATGAATCACTTCTATCCCTATCACAACTAAATGCAACATTATACAATAAGGATCACAATACTCAATTAGGAGTTAATCATAAGAATTTCAGTCAAATTCAATCAAAGAAACAATCATGTAGTCCCACTAGGATTACAATAGAAACAAGGCCACTCAAGAGCCTCCAACATCCATGAAAGCTAAAAATCAATCAACAAGGAGACTATCATACAAAAGGAAACTCCTTGGCACATAAGAGGGTCAAATCAACCCCCAAGCAACAAACACTCATGAAATATCATACTAAGTCAAACGAGGCAACACAACCAATATTTCCAACATAATCCACACACACAAACCACTCAAAGGCCAAACAAGAGATCACCCTCATAGAGAAAAGCACCAAATAACTATCCCTTAGCCATCTCAAAAGGCTCTCTCATAGGGGTATTGTTCCATCTTTGATAGGTGCAAACAATCTATGAACACGGGGGCTTCATTGGCTAGGCAATATTATATCGCGTGCATTCATATTGGGGGGTTTAATATCCCAAAAATGAGGGTGTGATATATTGCCTATCGGTGAAAATAGGGGGGTTTTTAGTTTTGGCTATGAAAAAATACAATATTTGGTAAAAATAGGGGTGCTTTTAATTTGGGTTGTGTATTGGGAGGGGTTGACAAAAAAGGAGTTTAGGGCAATATTTTTTTAAAATAGGGGGATTCTTTAGTATTATATGAACACGTGCTATAACCCAGGTTCACTAAGTGAATCCCCCGTGTCTATGAGGTACTCTTCCTCCTCCATGTGCTACTTGGGTTGGTTCGTCCTGAAAGTTCCAACATGCCACCTAAGGCACCCAAGCAACAAGCTAACAACTAACTCACAAAGAAAACACCTACATAATTGTGTGCCAACAACATCACTTCATGGGCAACAACGTAACTAGAGATCCCAATGCTATAACATGGGCTCTAATAGTTAGTGGCATGTTATGCAATTAGGACTCCAATTGAAAAATTAAAAATATTGATATATAGTTGAATTTGATGTAATGTGAGTTGCATTCCGGTCATTTAAACCAATATCATAATATCATGTTATGAATGACAATGTTTCAAGAGTGATCAGATGAAGTGAAAGCTGAATTATCATTTTTTAAGGTTTGCAAATCATATATCTATTATCTAGTCAGATGGGTGTCTTTCCTTTTGATTTGGTGCTTAGATCTTTATGTTGGGGATTGGTGTCTCTACTAGGTTTGTGCCTACAAACACAATTGGGAATTGGTGTCTCCTATACATTGGTTCTTACTTCATAATTGTAAGTGGTTCTTTATTTTGTGATGTTGGATTTGGGCAATAGATCCAAGTAGCTATTCTCACCATGGCTTTTCCCATCTTGGGTTTCATGTATATATGGTGTTCATTATGAGGATGTATGTGTTTTATGATGTTTTATTGCTATATCATTTGAATGAGTTGCATTGATATTTCAAGGATAATTTTTGGAGAAGCTATTAATGTACTAATGTTTGATTGAGTTGAAATTAGATACATTGATTCAACCCTCCCCCCAATATATTGTGTCATTCAATTGGTATCAAAGTAAATTTCCTTGAAAGAGGTTCAATAGCTTGAGGTAAATCATGCTCTACTATTTGATGGATCCAATTATTATTTTAGAAGTGGAAGGATGGAATCCTACTTAATGGATCTTAGATTTGAAGTTCAACCATTAATGTTGGATGGATATGAGATCCCTAATGGTCCACCTAAGGATCAAGATGGTAAGAAAGCTTTTGAGAACTATGCCAATGCTAAGAGTGTTATTATATGTTGTTTAACTAACTCTGAGTGTGTGAGATTCATTCATTACAAAACAATGAAGGGGATATGGGTCAAATTAAATACAATTTATGATGGAGACGATAAAGTCAAGGAAGTAAAGCTTCAAATATGTGGAGCTTAGTTTGAAGGTCTAAAGATGAAGGAGGATAAGAACACTACTGCATTTCTACTTCAGGTTGATGGGTTCAATTGTATTAAGAATTTGGTGAATAACTGAACGAACTAGTAATTGTGAAGATACTTAGATCCCTACTGCCAATATTTGAGCAATTTGACTATGGTTGAGATGTATGGGTCCCTGACTTCTTATAAAATGAAATTCGACAATAATAAATCGTCAAGGAAGGAGGCTACTCTCCAAGTGTCTAAGAAGAAATATGACCCATAGAAATTCAAACAATAAAGGTCAAAAGAATGGGAGGAAGCCTCTCAATAAAGAGAAGAAATTTAACAAGAATCAAAAGAATTTCTTTGTAAATGAGGACAATGGATGATTTGATGAAGAAGAATATCAAGGAACTTTCAAGAATGATGGTGAAAGAGATCCATGCATGGTGATGGAGACTCCTATTGTTCATCTGGAATCAAGTTCGAAGATGATGATGGTGATGAAGTGGATCTCGTGGAAGAATTAGTTTAGGTTAACAAAGAGACAAAGAAGTTGAAGAAGAGTATCACTGAAGAAGTCAAGGCTAAAGATAAATTGACTCTGAATATTAAAAAGGTAGAAAGGATAGTCATCAAATTGAAGGTTGAAATAGAAAAAGCAAAAATGATTGATGAAATGTTGAAAGGTTTCTAAATAGAGATAAGGACTATGAAAATATAGAGGTAGAAATTATTGCATTGAGAAAGGATTTTGACAAAGCAAAGAATATGTTGATGAAATTTAGAAAGAGTACAGAGAAACTAGACCAAATTATTGGAACTCAGAGATTATCACATATTAAAATAGGCACTGGTTTTACTAAAGAATAGAAGGGAAAGAGTGCAGAATGGTCTTTGAAGTCAATAGCAGAGAATCTGAAATAAAATGGATCTCGAAGTTCAAAGTGGGAACATATTGTGACAAATAAATAGAGAAAAAATATGGATGATAGTTTCACTCGAGTCCAAAGGTAGAATAGGAGGTTTGAAAGACAAGCACCAAGAGGACAAGGATTCATACCAGGTTCAACCATTCCTTTTCTAATTATTGTTTTGATTGCAATCATTTTGGTCATAAGGATGTGGATTGTAGGAAAGGTAGGGTAAGAAGGAATATTTTTTTGCAAAAATGTGTTTGCTCCATTATTTGATTCAATATCGTGTGTCATGAGTGACACAAACATAGACACATTGCAAGAAACAGTAGAAGCAATTATGTGAGTTTTATGCCAGAGATTAAAGGAAATAACACAATGAAGCAAACCAATGGTCTTGCAAAGGTTTGTAAGAAGAAACTGGAAGAATAGAAGATAGAGAAGTCTTTGGTAGCATAGACTACACTTCATACACAAAATTAGAAGAATTTGTGGGTCATAGATAGTGGATGTTCAAGCCACATGACTGGAGATAAGAGTAAGTTCATGAATTTCCAGAAATTTGATGGAGAAGTATTCTTGGTAAAAATGTTGTCAAATTGTCGGTAAATGTACTTTGAGCCTTGATGGAGGTAAGACAAGAACCTACAATGTCTTTTGTGAGGAATGTTTGAAACATAAACTTCATAGTGTAAGTCAAATGTGTGATAATGGCTATAGTTTATCATTCAATGAAAAAGGATGTGAATCAAGGAAGAATGATATTGGAGAGTTAGTTGTGAAGGAAGCATAACTGACAACGATGTAAGATTGTGAGGTAAATGGATAGGATTGCTTTATTATATAGAGATAAGAAAGTTGGCTCTGACATGGAAGATTGGGACATATCAATTTTGATGATCTTGTAAGAATTAGCTCAAAAGGAATGGTAAGAGACATGCCAAAAATCAAGAAGTCTTCATCTACTAGTTGCAAACCGTGCAATTAGGGAAAGAAAAAAAAGCACAAATTTTCTACGAAGGATTATTCAACTACGAAGACAATAGAATTGATTCATGCTGATCTATGTGGTCCTATAAGGACAAAGAGATTAAAATGTGACAAGTATTTCCTTATGGTTATTGATGATTATTGTAGAATATCTTTGATTGGTTTTCTAAGAGAGAAATTAGATTCTTTTGAGAAGTTCAAGGCCTTTAGGGCTTTGGTAAAAAATGAAACTAGTAGTGTGTGGGGGAAAAAGTGACACTAAGCAAACATGCCCTAATCTCACTTTCAATCACACATTTGTGGAATACGAAAGAGCCTAGAGGTATCACACAATTGGCTACTTCTTCTTGTGGAAGAGAGAGCCACGGGCTACCTATTAGGATTCCTATTCCTTTGTTGCAATTGAAAGATAAAATGATGCAAGTTCAATCCCTAACCCCAAAGTGCAAGTATGAACTAATAACAAGATTGCAGAATTGAACTTAAACAATGGAAAGCTGTAAACACAAGGACAAGACAAGAATGCAAATGCATACCCGGAGTTAAAATCTGACTGAAAATGTTCGGGACGGGGGCGCGGGCGCCACTGTCCTGATTCTGCCCCTGAAACTGCTCCGAAAACTGTTGTTTTGCACTCTGGAAAAGCTGTCAAAAATGCTGAAAATGCTGTCTGTCAGGAGGACCAGGGCGCCCAGCGCCCCTGTCCTAGGGACCAGGGCACCCAGCGCCCCTGTCCTGGTAGGACCAGGGCGCCCCACGCCCCTGTCCTGGTCTTTTGCTCTGAAATTTGGTGTGGAGTGCTATCTCGACCTGCTGTTCCCGGATCTGCAACCTACGGCGTCGTCCGAGTCCCGAAACCTGCACTTATATCTGAAAAGGTGTTTGGGCGGCTATATAGGGTTTTACCTTAGTCAAACCCCCGCTTCGGTGATTTCCACCTCCATGAATAGCCAAGTTGTATTGTAAAATGTATTGTGTGTGCAGACCTAGTGTGTGTGCAAGGTCCTTAAATGCAAGAAAGCAAACTAGAGCAACCTAGAAAGTAAACCCTAATTGCTTGTAAATGATAATGTAAATTCTCTAAATCAAGATGCAAAGTGATCTAAAGCATGAATAAGTGATATATTGAAGCTTATGCAAAGACATGAAAACAACATGAAATCATACCCAACCCCAAGGGAGGGATACAAGCCAATCTTCAGTCGGTAATCTCCTATTGCTCTTCAATGTCTTCAAAGCCCTAAATGTATGAATGAAATTGATGAATGCTTGATGGATGGATGTTGAATGTTGTTGAAGTCTTCAAAGATCTGCTCTTTCACTGCATAGAAGGTCCTTGAAACCAAAAATTGGATCCCTTCAAATGAAGAAAGAGAGCTCTTATGTAGGAAACCCTAGATCGTAATTTCGTCTTTTGGCCGGCCTAGAGATTGAATATCCCGCCAATTTCTTGGGGTTAAGCTTTATTTTATGATTGGATCATGCTCCTAAAATTTTGGGGAAAATGTCCGAGACCATGTGCACTCCGGGCGCCACGGTCCCGACAACTTTTCACCAAATTTTTAGGGCCGTCGGATATGATGATTTTAGAGAGAATCCCGAAGTTATAGGTGATTTCGAGATGTTTTGACCCCGAAACCAAGCCCCCAAGTTCGAAATAGGACTTAATTAGGGTTTTTGATTAAGTGGTATTTTGGAGGAATAAAATACGAAGGGCACGCTTTAGCGAAAGGGCCCAACTTTATGATGCAAAGGACGACGAAATAGGACCTTAGACCTAATTAATTTGATTAATTAAGTGCTTAAGGAGAAATGCAATGCAAAATACAAAATGCGCCAAGGCGGATGCTAAACCAGGTGTGAAATTGTACCACCCTAGCAAGTGCGTACAATTTACGATGCTACATTTAGCCCCCACTTTAGCGGTCATATGAACACTACGTGCATATGCAAGCTAAAGTACAGAAAAGTAAACATTATTTGAAAAAGGATATATCCATAAGTCTGTCGAACGAAGCCCCCAGCGATATCTGCAGTACTCAGTTAGGAACCACAACCTACAAAACCACATGTTAGATCACAAAATCACCTAATGCTTACTAAGGAAGGTGATGAAAATTCGAGGGTAGCTATATGCCACCCCCTGTTTCGGCTTGCTAATTTTAGTGAGTTGAAATAGGGTATCATGTTTACCACTTCGAATTGTTAAAGAAAATTGATGACAAATACTCACAAGAAGATTTGATATGAGATCAAAAACTAATGGAGAATCATTTGGTAAGAAAGAGGACTAAATCTCAATTCCAACACAACAAAGAGTGTGAGGATTTGAGAGTTCTCTAACACAAGATGAAGGATGTAAATGGAAACAAAATGCAAAGAGAAGAAAAGAAAGGAAAAAGGCATGAATACACACATTGGTGATCCATGAGAAGAATAGTGAGAGAGAAAACATGGACTTCTCGCCCCTAGATCTTGTTTAGGTGATCCATGGAAAAAGGACATGGAAAACTAGCCCCTAGAGTCTGTTTAGGTGATCCATGTAAGGGAGGAGAGTGAGAAAGTCTAGCCTTATGCCGCTAGTTCCACTCAACCTCGTGCATGTGTGTGTAAGGGAGGTTAGAAGCACCTCATAGGAGTCTATGCCCGAGTATGCTACAACCCGTATATGTATAGTACAAAAGCATGACATCTCGCTCTAAGAGTCTGTGCTCTGGTTCCGAGAATAATCACCTTGCATAAAAGAAAAACAGAGACATCTCGCTCTAAGAGTCTGTGCTCTGGTTCCAAGAATAATCCATTGCTCAAAAAGTGTAATGTTTATGTCATAAGAAAATTAGAACAAGGATACCTACCTTCATCACAAAAGAAGATACCCCAAAAATGCAACAATGTCATAGATCCAAGCAAGAGAGTTTTGCACTCTTTAAGCAAGGATAAGATAGTTGAGAAGGGATATCTTGTAGTATGTGTAAAGGAGATCCTTAGAGGAGAAGAGATCTTTGTACAAAAGACGCCTATCCCCGAGAGGCATTGTCTTAGACAAATATAACATCTTCTAGAATAAGACAAAGAAGAGAATAAGAATGCAATACTTCCTTCTTTTGCGAGGTGAAAGTGATTCTTAATGAAGGATGACGCTCTTTTTAACCCAATTGGGAGAGTGAATTCATTATGGATGTATTTTACCAAGTGCAAAAGAGGTTGTAGTCAAGGACTTACACCTCTTGTAAGAGAGAATCCTTGAAACAACAACAACAAATGCATACAAGGAATAACATCAAGTAATAAAGTTCACACCATCCACGAAATAGGAAAAAGTGGATCCTTAGATAAAAATAAGGAAAGATCATTGCCTCCCAAGGATGAAGGACTTACACAATCTTCTAGGGAGAGATTTAGACATAAGCAAAATGTACTACATACTCACATGAGTTCATGCAAGCAAGACATTAGTGTATGTAAAAATGCTCCCCACAAGAAGTGGGTAGGATAAGAAAGAGAATACCCATCTTCTCCCATATCTAGGAAAAGAGGATTCTAAAGAAAAGATGATCAATATTTCCACACTATTACCCCAAAGGGAAATTTTAATCATAAAAAGAAGAGATGTATGAAATCACTCTTGTCCTCATAGGAACAAGAGATAACATAAAAATTAGGCTATTATGTTGCTTCAAAAATATGATTGCACTTGAAATTGTGCCATCATGAATGACAATGAGCCCCCAGTATATGAGCTACCAATGTCACATAATGATGAGCAACATAACAGCCATTAATATTATTTAAAGACATGATAGATTGAATGAGGTATTTGAATATGACATGCTAAATGCTCAACTATAAGTGAGATCAAAAACATGTATAAAATGATAAAAATTGAAGAAGAAAAGTCACAAGAAATCTTAGAAGAGGGATGAGTGTAATTTATTAGAGCCTTATCCCTGGAGGAAAGGACTTTATGATGAATAGGAGATAAAGATTCATAAGTGGATTTAGAAATTTGAGGGGAGTCATAAAGAGGTTTGTTCATTGCCAAGATTTCCTTATGAGGGGAATGAGAGTTGATAGAAGCAAAAGATGATTTAGTTGAAGTGAGATCATCATCACTACTAAATATAGCATTCACATTGAGAGATGGTCTTTTAGATGCTTTGGTACGTTTGCAGGGATTATAGCCAAGTCCAAAGGCATAATTGTGAAAATTAGTCTCTAGAGGAACCTTCATCCCTTGTTCATGAGTGCCACAACCATTTCCATGATACCCATGCTTAGCAAAGATGCGAAAACCACGACCATAACGATCAGCCATTTCAGAAAGAGAAGGCGGTTTTTCATAAGACAAAGAATCAAACTCTTCAGAATTAGAAGTGTGAGGAGAAGAAGTTTGAGAAGCGGCCACAAAATTATTGCTCATAGGTTCAGGTAAGACTGATTGATCTCTAGTTTCTTCCTTCTTTTTAACTTTAAGCTCTCTAGGAGGAACCCTATACTCACCTACAAAGGTGGGATTAAAGTCAAGAGATCCCCAATCGTCTTCTGCGAGAACCTTCTCAGGATCAAAAGCCTTTTCATGTGTAGATTCAAGTCAAGAAGAATCTTCTTCAGGAGCTCCAGACTCATCCAAAGAATTTTGATCATCTGAGGGCGAAGATTCATCGATAGGTATCTTGTTTAAAGAGTCATCACTAGAAGAGGAAGGCTTAGATGTTTGCAAACAAGCTTGGAGATTAGTGTCACCTATCAAGGTATATGTCTTATTGTTATAAATAAATTTAACTTGTCTATGCAATGTAGAGGGGACAGCTTGCATACTGTGAATCCAAGGTCTCCCTAATAACAAGTTGTATGTTAGATTTCCCGAGATAACATGGATAGGAGTAGGCAAAGTAACAGGTCCCACTGTGATGGGTAAGGTGATAATACCTAATGAAGACTTAGCCACATTATCAAAGCCACGAATGGGACGAGAGTCAGGCTCAATAAGGGATGTATCCACATTCATCTTATGCAATAGATTAATGCTACACACATTAAGGCCAGAACCATTATCTACTAGTGTTCGTCTTATAGCAGTGTCATTTATGATAACCACAATCATCAAGGGATCATATTGTTGTTGAATTTCACTAGTAGGCAACTCATCTTGGGTAAACACAATTTGAGCTTTAGGATTCATCACAGAGTTAACCAAAGATACTATATTACCAGATGTATTAGGTGGAGGAACATTCAAATCTTTCAAGGCATCTTGTAACATTCCATGATGAGTGGAAGAAATTTGGATCAAATCCCAAAGGGATATCTTAGCAGGGGTAGCTTTAAGTTGTTCTATGAGATCATAGTCCTTACTAAGCATTTGTGAAATACGAGGAGCTTGAGGAAGAATAGGTTGGGAAGGAGGAAGTGAAGTTGGGATAACTAGAGGAGGATTAGGTTGCCTATTGTTTCTTGTGTTATAAGTATGGGCAACCGTATGATAACTCTCTCTAGTCAGTTGCTTAGCATACTCATAAGGGCTCTTAGAGGAATAACCTCCTTGCACAGTAATAATAGGTTTCTTAGGAGTGCAAAAAGAATCATTAGCATAACCACCTTGAACCACTAAGATAGGCTTATTTAAAGGTTGAGAATTTTGAGAAGGACAAGCACCTTGGACAGTGAAGAGAGGTTTGTTAGGTGTTTCATTCACATGTATCAAATTGATTGAGGATGGTTTAGAGGAATGAATAAAAGTGTTGGAAGAATTATTGATAGTCTTCTCTTACACTAAAATCTCATCACGAATTAAATCAATTTTAGGAGAGAGACAAGGGGTAGGCATTGATGTTCTAGTAGGAAGAGTAATACTAGGAAAGGTCATATCATCCTCTATCATCAAAGGATCTACATGGGGAATAAACTCTCTAGGAGAAGGATCAACATTACTCTCTAAAGTCTCACTTTTGAGAGGGAGATCTTTGAAAGAGATGTTAACCATCTTGCTTTGAACTAGGGTATCCTTATGAGTAGAACCAAGTTGAGGAGAGGGAGATGCTTTATTTTTAGAGGGAGAATAATTGAGATTCAAGGAAGGTGAGAAAATATCAAGGGAGTTTTCAATCTTGATTTCATCCCCTTTGGCTAGGGGTAAAGAATAATCTATACCTTCTTCTAATGGTTCATCCCAAATAGTGAGGTTGTTGAAAGGAATGTTTGAAGTATTGTCAATTTCGGGAGAGGAGATAACATTGTTTGTTAATTCCTCATCCTTAGGAGGGAGAGCATCAATAGATGTGTTAAACTCATCCTCTTTCCTCAAAATATGTTCAATATGATCTTTAGGGGAGAGAGAATTAAGGAAATTGCTTATTATTTCATCTTCTTTCTCTAAGGGATGCTTATGGGTAAGACCAACTTTAGGAGAAGGGTAAGCATTTATCATTAATTCATCATCTCTAGTGGGAATTTTGTTGGAAAAGGAAATGCCATCACTAGGAAATGTAGGGATAATGTCATCTTCTTGCACAAAAGGATCCTCATGAAGGGAGTGTTTTTTAGGAGACACAAAGGCATCAAGGGCATCATCCAACAAAGCATGATCATATCTATTAAAAGGTTTATCTTTTGATTCAAAAGGAGATATCTCTTCATAGAGGGGATCATTGAAAACAACCATGTTACTAGATTTAGTGGAAGAGCTGATAGGAATGTACCCTTGAGAGGAACCATTCAACTTATCTTTCTCATCACAACAAAATGGCATAGTAACAATGTTTATGAGTTTTTGGTAAAATGAAGGTTTGGTATATTTAGGTTTCAAAAATTCATCTAAAGCTTCATCTAACTCATAATCATCACAAATATGAACATCTTGCAAATAAAAATCTGACATTTTGAAATTGCATAAAATTTAAACACACAATGCAAAGAAACACACTTTTTTTTTCTTTTTTTTTTTTTTATTTTTAATGAAAATGAAATGAAAACACACTAAATCTAGATCTAGATCTAACAAATGCAATGCAAGAGGAAGCAATGATAGATTCACGTCGGGTTCACCAAAATGTGTGGGGGAAAAAGTGACACTAAGCAAACATGCCCTAATCTCACTTTCAATCACACATTTGTGGAATACGAAAGAGCCTAGAGGTATCACACAATTGGCTACTTCTTCTTGTGGAAGAGAGAGCCACGGGCTACCTATTAGGATTCCTATTCCTTTGTTGCAATTGAAAGATAAAATGATGCAAGTTCAATCCCTAACCCCAAAGTGCAAGTATGAACTAATAACAAGATTGCAGAATTGAACTTAAACAATGGAAAGCTGTAAACACAAGGACAAGACAAGAATGAAAATGCATACCCGGAGTTAAAATCTGACTGAAAATGTTTGGGACGGGGGCGCGGGCGCCACTGTTCTGATTCTGCCCCTGAAACTGCTCCGAAAACTGTTGTTTTGCACTCTGGAAAAGCTGTCAAAAATGCTGAAAATGTTGTCTGTCAGGAGGACCAGGGCGCCCAGTGCCCCTGTCCTGGCAGGACCAGGGCGCCCCACACCCCTGTCCTGGTCTTTTGCTCTGAAATTTGGTGTGGAGTGCTATCTCGACCTGCTATTCCCGGATCTACGACCTGCGGCGTCGTCCGAGTCCCGAAACCTGCACTTATATCTGAAAAGGTGTTTGGGCGGCTATATAGGGTTTTGCCTTAGTCAAACCCCCGCTTCGGTGATTTCCACCTCCATGAATAGCCAAGTTGTATTGTAAAATGTATTGTGTGTGCAGACCTAGTGTGTGTGCAAGGTCCTTAAATGCAAGAAAGCAAACTAGAGCAACCTAGAAAGTAAACCCTAATTGCTTGTAAATGATAATGTAAATTCTCTAAATCAAGATGCAAAGTGATCTAAAGCATGAATAAGTGATATATTGAAGCTTATGCAAAGACATGAAAACAACATGAAATCATACCCAACCCCAAGGGAGGGATACAAGCCAATCTTCAGTCGGTAATCTCCTATTGCTCTTCAATGTCTTCAAAGCCCTAAATGTATGAATGAAATTGATGAATGCTTGATGGATGGATGTTGAATTTTGTTCAAGTCTTCAAAGATCTACTCTTTTGTTGCATAGAAGGTCCTTGAAACCAAAAATCGGATCCCTTCAAATGAAGAAAGAGAGCTCTTATGTAGGAAACCCTAGATCATAATTTCATCTTTTGGCCGACCTAGAGATTGAATATCCCGCCAATTTCTTGGGGTTAAGCTTTATTTTATGATTGGATCATGCTCCTAAAATTTCGGGAAAAATGTCCGGGACCATGTGCACTCCGGGCGCCACGGTCCCGAAAGCTTTTCACCAAATTTTCAGGGCCGTCGGATATGATGATTTTAGAGAGAATCCCGAAGTTACAGGTGATTTCAAGATGTTTTGACCCCGAAACCAAGCCCCCAAGTTCGAAATAGGACTTAATTAGGGTTTTTGATTAAGTGGTGTTTTGGAGGAGTAAAATACGAAGGGCACGCTTTAGCGAAAGGGCCCAACTTTATGATGCAAAGGACGATGAAATAGGACCTTAGACCTAATTAATTTGATTAATTAAGTGCTTAAGGAGAAATGCAATGCAAAATACAAAATGCGCCAAGGTGAATGCTAAACCAGGTGTGAAATTGTACCACCCTAGCAAGTGCGTACAATTTATGATGCTACAAGTAGAACAATCAAGTGTTTGAGATTAGATATCGGTGAAGAATTTACTTCTAATAGATATGAATAATATTGTGCAAAGCATGGGATTCTGAGATAGTATTCAGCACCTACAACTCCTCAACAAAATGGAGTAGCAAAAAGGAAGAACCTGATTATTCAAGAGATGGTGAGAACCACATTGAAACATGTGCAGTTACTGGATATGTACTAGAGAGGAGCTTGTTAGATAGTAGTATACATTTTGAAGAGAGCTTAGATCAAGCCAGATACTACAAAGACACTATATGAACTATGAAATGGGAGACCGGCATCTATCAACCATTTCAAAACCTTCTGGAAGAAAGTGCTACATCAAAATAGATGAAGAGAATCTAGGTAAGTTTTCTTTTAGATACGATGAAGCTATTTTTCTTGGTTATTTAATTACAAGCAACATATACAAATGTTATAACAAGGGATTGAAGAGAGTGGTAGAAAGTGTCAATGTGAGTATTGACGAGACATTGCACTCAACTGATGTTCTAGAAGAGGATAACAAGATTGATCCACTTTGTAGAAGTGATGAAGACTCCAGAAGTGAAAAAAAAATTACAAGCATTAAGACTTGATAGTTCTGATACTTAATGTTAAGTACAGATGCCAAGCTAATAAGATGAGAGGGGGGGGTGAATCATACAAACTTAATCTTCCATAAAAACATCATATTCAACCTCGGTAACATATACTTCAATAATATAACAAAAACCGCTAAACATGCAAACTCAAAAGCATATAAACATCATAATCCTCATAACACCATATTTAACGTGGAAACCCAAATAGGGAAAAACCACTGTGGGATTTCGAACCAACTAAGAAATATACTCTTCTAGAGTATGCTCGGTTAAAAGCAAATCCTGTTAAATATTACAAACACATTGCTAGATGTGATCTGGTTAAGGGATTTCCCTCAGATCTGTTAGGATCTTCACCTTGTTAGAAGTGACCTTGTTAAAGGATTTCAAACACTCAATCAGAATGTCACCTTGCTAGAGGGTTTTACAAATAAGACTGTTAAGTCCACTCGGTTAAGATATTTTTTGTCACTTTACAAAATAACAGTAATAAAAATCTATCTGCAACTTCACATCTAAAATGCTAAAGAAAATTCTTATTTGCTCAATACAATATAGACATAGAACTAATCTTGTCCTTCTGCTGGGCTCTATTCTCTGTTATTCAAAACAGGTCTTCAAGCTTCTGTGCTCGGTAATCACTATGTAGCATCCCTGTGCATACACTTGCCCGCATACATTGTTTATCAACAGTTCCTTATTTATAAACAATTCACCAACCACTTAATCTACTTGATCACATTTCCCATGATCAATCATAGCCATCATATCTTCAAACTTTGACTAGGTTCAATGTATCCTTTTATCTGAAAACGTTTTACCCCACCTTGGAACTTGCATACATTTCTTGGAACTTGTGCTAGGGTATTGTGGTTCAATATAAGTTGTAAATCTTCTTGCTGATTTTCCTTTGCCAAAGATTCTTTAACAAACTTCATTCACGGCATACCAATCATTTAATCATAGCCAGCTCATCGGCTTCCTTCATTAAATAATGCTTTTATTCATTCAATGCATTCTGTTATTACTCGGTTGCAACTCAGTAAATACTAAACTTCACTTGGTAGACATTCTGCCTTCATTAACCGATAGTGATAACCTTAGGGTTTACCGACTAGGTTCCTTAGGGTTTACTGACTAGGTTCTTTGCTCGGTAACATAGTATAGTATTAACCTTACAATCAATAACATATGTATGATATCAAAACAATCTAAACATCATGATCTCATCATTGTCTAACTCAGTAATAGTTGCCCATTGAATAACTTATTTCTCCCCTTATTCATCACATTCTTTCTGTGTCTTTTACTGACATCTTTATACTCATCAAATCATACTTCTTAAGATATGGCAACATCATACTGAATTAGAAAATCAATTTCTTGACATCAATGAAATAATAATAATATTAAGACAGTAAAACATCCTTGATCAGTTATATCCATAGTCATCAACAACCTTCTCAATATCCTTATTGAAATGCCAACAATCTCCCTTTGTCTGTTATAATGCCAACAATCTCCCCCTTTGGCGTTGATGGCAAAACCAATTGATGTGACCTAATTGATTCGGATTGCTATGAGATTTTGAAATGTTAAAATGATCTCCCCCTGTCATCAGTCTTCTCCCCCATACATTAGTATCCACTCCATTTCTCCAGTCTTCTTTCTTCCTATATGAAGTGAATTCCTTGTTGTTAAGTATCAACTTAGTCTCGGTCAGAGCATTTATGTCTTCAATTCCTAATCCCTGTATTGTTTCCTGCACACCTTTAGAAAACCTCCTAAAGTGTGTAAATTAGCATCAACTCCTAAAAGATATTCTGTAGACTCATCGAATTGATGCCTTCACTGAACTCGGTCAATGAATGGAAGATAGGGGTAGGACCCCTAACTTACTTCTGAGATACTCAAAAGTGTCCCCTGGCAGTGGCTTGCTAAAGATATCTACTATTTGTTCCTTTGTGCTAACATACTCGAACACCACTTTCTTCTCTTGAGCTTCTTCTCTAAGATAATGATATTTGATAGAGATGTGCTTAGTCTTAGAGTGCATAACAGGATTCTTTGAAATGTTAATGGCACTAGTATTGTCACAGAATATAGTTACTGGCTCGGTAACTTTCTCATTTATACCATCCAACAGTTATTTGATCCATGCTATGTTGGTACAATTCAATGTTGCAGCAACGTATTCAGCTTCTGTTGTTGACTATGAAACACATCCTTGTTTCTTGCTAAGCCAACTCACTAGTCTTTCTCCTAAAAAGAAAGCTCCTCCACTTGTGCTTTTCCTGTCATCAATGTTGTCTGCCCAATCAGCATCAGTATAAACTTTTAAATCAAAATCATTTCCTTTCTGATATACTAAGCCATAATCCTTAGTGCCTTTCAAGTATCTGAAAATTCTCTTGATTGTTGTCATGTGTGTTTCCTTAGGGTCTACAGAGAATCTTGCAACTATACCTACTACATGTGTTATGTCTGGTCTACTGTGAACAACATATTGCAACTTTCCAATCATGGATCAGTAAAGTGTCTCATCAACAGATGCAGATTCATCATTCTTTGATAGTTTACAGTTGGTAGTCATAGGAGTACTTACTAGATTTGAATCCTCCATTCCAAATTTCTTCAAGATTTCCTTTATGTACTTGGATTGAGTAATGAAAATCTCATTTTTCATTTGCAGTATTTGTAAACCTATAAAATACTTTATCTCACTGATTAATGACTTCTCAAATTCTTTGCTCATTCCATTTACAAATTTCTTACATAAAGAGTCATTTCCACAAAATATAATATCATCAACAATATGGCTGAGATCAGTATTCCATTTTCATCATTCTTCATGTACATATTGTTGTTTTCACTTGTCCTTATAAAAGCAATCTTGATTAAATAAGAGTGTGGTCTTTCATACCATGCTCTAGGTGCTTGTTTCAGACCATATAAAGCTTTGTTCAATTTACATACCTGATCTTTATTATTGTCTTCAGCAAATCCTTTAGGTTGTTCAATAAAAACTTCTTCTTCTAATATACCATTCAGAAATGCAGATTTGACATCCATTTGATATACCTTGAAATTATTGTAAGCAACATATGCCAACAATGTTCTTACTCCTTCTAGTCTTGCCACAGGTGCAAAAGTCTCACCATAATCAATTCCTTCTTCTTGAGCATAACCTTTGCAAACTAGTCTTGCTTTATTTCGAATGACCTCACCTTTTTCATTCAGCTTGTTTCTGAAAATCCACTTTGTACCGATTACATTTTTGTCCTTCGGTCTTGGGATTAGAGTCCATGTGTCATTTTTCTTGATTTGATCAATCTCTTCTGTCATAGCATTTATCCAATCTTCACTGTTAAATGCCTCTTTCACTATTCTCGGTTCAAATTCAGATATCAGACATGTGTTCTGACTCGGTAGGCTCTATATGATCTTCTTCATCACTTGTTAACTGAATATTCTCTTCATTTCCTTCTTTAGTTGTACTCAGTTCAGGGTGTAAACTGTTGTGCTTATTGCTTCTCTCCAAAATGTTTGTGGCACTTTCTTTTCAATCATCATGGTTCTGGCACAATCCACAATAGATCTGTTTCTTCTTTCAGCAATTCCATTTTGTTGTGGAGTTCTCAGTGCAAAGACTTGTCTTTTTATACCATGATCATTGCAAAATAAGTTGAACTCATCAGATGTGAACTCTCCTCCTCTATCTGATCTAAGACATTTCAGTTGTCTTCTTGTTTCATTTTCAACTCTTGCCTTGTACCATTTAAACATTTGAAAATCTTCTGATTTTTCTTTTAAAAACATTACTGACATCATCCTTTAATAATCATCCACAAATAATATGAAATATTTATCACCATAATAACTTTGAAATTTCATAGGACCACAAAGATCAGTGTGCACAAGATCTAAAATTCCCTTAGAAGTGTAGGACTTACTTGTAAAGCTTGATCTTGTCATTTTACCCATCTGGCATCCTCGGCACATAGCATTCTCAGGTTTTTCCAAACTTGGTAGACCTCTTACTCGATGCTTCTTACTTATTTTGATCAGATTATCAAAATTTACATGACAAAAACTTTTATGCCATAACCAGGTATCATCTATCTTTGCATATAGACACTTATTCCAAGTTGAGTCAAGATGAAATGTATTACCTTTTGTTTGTGTCCCAGTAGCAGCTAACTTTCCATTCTTGTCATGAACTTTGACAATTCCTTTCTGAAATTCTATTCGATATCCTGTATTGTTTAGTTGTGCTACACTCAACAAATTGTATTTCAAACCTTCAACCCAATAAACATCATTGCACTTTGCATTGTCAAGAAGTGTTATGGATCCTTTACCTTTTACCGAACATGGTGCATCATTACCAAATCTTACATAGCCTCCATCATAATCTTCTAACATAACAAACTTGTGTTTATCACATGTCATGTGATGTGAGCATCCACTATCTATGATCCAAGAATCATTAGTATTTATGTGAGATATTAGGGCTTTGTCTTCATACCTTTCTTCATCTGATCCATCTTTGATAGCCACATAAACTACTTCCTTTGTATCAGTTTCATCTGATTTATCATCATTGGATTACTCATCAACTATTAAGCATGACTTTCTATCTCTTCTTCTGAAGTCTTGGTGTCCTCTATAATGATTATCTTTCTGTCTATCATCTCGGTAATCTCTCTTTTCAGTAGAATCTTTCTCAGGACAGTTAGAAGCCATATGTCCTATCTTATCACAATTGAAACATTTTAAAGGTAGTTTTCCTTTATACTTACCTTTGCCTCTTGGTAACCTTCTGGCTAATAGTGCTTCAAACTCTTCTTGCTTTCTGATTTCCTCATACAGTTTGTGTACTTCCTCCATGTTCTTGCGAAATCTTTCACTTGCTCCACTGTGATCTCCTTTAGTGTATTTACTCATTCTATCATTATAATCATCAGATTCACCAATATGAAAAGAACTAAATGCATATTCAACTTTATTTACCGATGACCCACTGTTATCAAAGTTACTTAACTCAAATGCATGTAGCTTCCCAATAGTAGCATCTAAAGAAACTGGTATATTGGGTACAGACCTTAATTCATTGATTGTAGAGACTTAGATTGCATAAGCTGGTAGAAGGGTTCTTAACAACTTACTTGTTACATCCTTTTCTTCAATGGTTCCACCTGCTCCTTTGATTTGATTGACAATCTCCTTTAGTCTTGTACTGTACTAGGTTATGTTCTCACCTTCATTCATCCTCATAGATTCAAGTTGTCCTCTTAGACTATCCACTTTTTCTCTTTGAACATGTTCATCACCGCCATACACAGATATGAGCTTATCCCACATTGCCTTTGCATCATTGCAGCCTTCTAGATCATTAAACTCTAAGTCGGTCAATACAAATGTTATTTCAATCATTGCTTGGATATGTTCTTTCTTTGCCTTTATCTCTTCCATTGTTAATGGATAGGTTCTTGGTGTGATGAAATCATTCTCCAGATAATATACAGCATATTCTCCAACTCCTGATAGGTGCAGCTTCATCCTTTTCTGCCATGTAGAGAAACTTGACTTGTTCAGCTTTGGTGCATCCATCTTATACATCTTTGGATCTTTGCCTCAAGTAATTTTAAACTTTTCTTCCAGAGTCCAAAGCTCTGATACCAATTGATAGTTTTGATACTTAATGTTAAGTACAGATGCCAAGCTAATAAGATGAGAGGGGGGGTGAATCATACAAACTTAATCTTCCATAAAAACATCAGATTCAACCTCGGTAACATATACTTTAGTAATATAACAAAAACTACTAAACATGCAAACTCAAAAGCATATAAACATCATAATCCTCATAACACCAGATTTAACGTGGAAACCCAAGTAGGGAAAAACCGTTGTGGGATTTCGGACCCACTAAGAAATATACTCTTCTAGAGTATGCTCGATTAAAAGAAAATCATGTTAAAGATTACAAACACATTGTTAGATGTGACCCGATTAAGGGATTTCCCTCAGATCTGTTAGGATCTTCACCTTGTTAGAAGTGACCTTGTTAAAGGATTTCAAACACTCAATCAAAATGTCACCTTGCTAGAGGGTTTTACAAATAAGACTGTTAAGTCCACTCGGTTAAGAGATTTTCTGTCACTTTACAAAATAACAGTAATAAAAATCTATCTGCAACTTCACATCTAAAATGCTAAAGCAGATTCTTATTTGCTCAATATAATATAGACATAGAACTAATCTTTTCCTTCTGTTGGGCTCTATACTCTCTTATTCGAAACAAGTCTTCAAGCTTCTGTGCTCGGTAATCACTATGTAGCATCCTTGTGCATACACTTGCCGCATACATTGTTTATCAATAGTTCCTTATTTATAGACAATTCGCCAACCGCTTAATCTCCTTGATCACATTTCCCATGATCAATCATAGCCATTAGATCTTCAAACTTTGACTAGGTTCAATGTATCCTTTGATCTGAAAATGTTTTACCCCACCTTGGAACTTGCATACATTTCTTGGAACTTGTGCTAGGGTATTGCGGTTCAATCTAAGTTGTAGATCTTCCTGCCAATTTTCCTTTGCCAAAGATTCTTTAACAAACTTCATTCACGGCATAACAATCATTTAATCATAGCCATCTCATCAGCTTCCTTCATTAAATAATGCTTTTATTTATTCAATGCATTATGTTATTACTCGGTTGCAACTCGGTAAATACTAAACTTCACTCGGTAGGCATTTTGCCTTTATTAACCGATAGCGATAACCTTAGGGTTTACCGACTAGGTTCTTTGCTCGGTAACATAGTATAGTATTAACCTTACAATCAATAACATATGTATGATATCAAAACAATATAAACATCATGATCTCATCATTGTCTAACTTGGTAATAGTTGCCCATTGAATAACTTATTTCTCCCCTTATTCATCACATTCTTTCTGTGTCTTTTACCGACATCTTTATACTCATCAAATCATACTTCTTAAGATATGGCAACATCATACTGAATTAGAAAATCAATTTCTTGACATCAATGACAAAATAATAATATTAAGACAGTAAAACATCCTTGATCAGTTATATCCATAATCATCAACAACCTTCTCAATATCCTTATTGAAATGCCAACAAGACTCCTACAAGATTTGTGCAGAAGAGCCATTCTAACCCAGAGAAGAACACAAAGAGAAAGTGAACAAGTGAATTTTACCTTACTGACAAACATTGAATCAAGTAATTATGTAGAAGAAAGCAAGGAGAAAGACTGGAAAGAGACTATGGAAAAAAAGGTGCCTCAAATTCAAAAAAATGAGACATGGGAGTTATTTCCAAGACCTAAAGACAAAAATGGTATTCGCACCAAGTGGGTCTTTAGAAATAAGTTGAATAAACAAGGAAAGGTGATCCAAAATAAGGCTAGATTAATTGTAAAGTTTATGCTCAAGTTGAAGGTGTAGATTTTGTGGAGATATTTACTCTAATAGCTAGACTAGTGGCTATCAGAATTTTTTTGGTGTTGTCAGCATTTAAGAACTTCAAAGCTTACCAAATGGATCTTAAATTTGCATTTCCAAATGAAGAGTTAGAGGAAGATGTTTACACTGAACAACAAGAAGGATTTTAGTGTAGAAAAAAAATAGATTTCATATTTAGATTGAAGAAAGCTTTGTACGAACTCAAGTAGGCTCCAAGAGCTTCGTATTCTAGATTGGATAGGCATTTGTAGTAGCAAGGTTATAGGAGGGGTTGTGCATAAAGAAATCTTTATATTAAATTTAATGATGATCAATTACTGATTGTTGTCATTTATGTTAATGATATTTTCTTTAGAGGAAGCAGTGATATCATGTGTAAGGAGTTCTAGGATCCAATGCAATATTTTGAGATGTCAATTCTAAGTGAGTTATCTTTATTTCTTGGTTTACAAATTACTCAGTCAAAAAAAGACATATTCATTTCTTAGACCCAAGTACAAAAAGGAAATGTTGAGAAAGTTCAAGATGGAAGAGTGTAAACCAGTGAGTACACCTATGGTTACTAGGCGTATGTTGAGTAAGGATGGTGATTCTACTCTAGTAAATCATACATTATATACATCAATGATTGTTAATTTATTATATATGAATTCATCCAGCTCAAATATCATGCAATTTGTTGGAGAGGTTGTTAGGTTTCATGTACTACCTAAGCAAACTCATGTCAAGGAAAAAAAGAGGATTTTTTAGTACTTGAAAGTTACAATAGATTTTGGTTTATGGCATCCCAAGAGTAAGAAGTTCAATTTGACTGCTTACACTTATACAGATTGGGTTAGATGTATTGATGACTAGAATAGTACAAGTGGAGGATAATTCTTTCTTTGTCATAGTCTAGTGTCATGGTTGGGCAAGAAGCAAGATTTAGTGCCCTATCTACTGCTGAAGAAGAATATATTACATCAATTTATCGTTGCACTCAGGTATTATAGATTAAGAAGAACCTAAAAGAGATGAAGGTAGAGTTTGGTGAACCTATTTCAATTCTTTGTGACAACACCAATCCTATCAATATCTCAAAGGATCCAATGATGCATTTAAGAACAAATCATATTGCAATTAAGTATCATTTTTTGAGAGAAAAGGTTAGAAACAAAGAGTTGAAGTTGGAGTATGTTGAGACTAAAGAACGAACTACAAATATCTTCACCAAACCCCTTCCTAAGGATACTTTTGAGTATCTCCAAAATAATTTGAGAGTGATTGTTCCCTCCTCTTGAATCAAGAGGAACTACAAGTTGAGGGGGAATGTTAACTCCTTATCGCAAGAAGACTTGATGATCTTATGGAATGTGTCAGAACATATTTGTAGTGAAAGAGATATATCAAAAGGATTGTTAGTGCATAAACTGGGGAGGAGTCTATCTAGGAAACAAGTTTTTGGATTGTGACCTTTTCCATTGATATCAAAGGGGGAGAAATGGACTCAAAATGCTAAATACTATAAGGGGAGAAATGTGGAACTCAATGTTAAAATAAATTTGGGTGTTTCAGTTAGGGGGAGTTATTGATCTTGACATATTAAATTTGTTTTGATGTGCCAACATCATTTTGTTGTTTGTCATCAATGATAAAGGTGGAGATTTTGGGACACATGTTATCATTGATGCTAAAGATGTGATGACAGAAGAGTGTCAAATAAGTGTCGGTCAATTGTGGTCATTGATGTCAAAGTATCCAGAAGAATGCAATTACTTGTCATGTCATATCAGACCTATTAGTGGTGCATTTTGACTTGTAGCTTAGTATAGTGGATTTCTATGAAGATGGAATCATATGGGGAATGTCAATAGTATCAAGTTATATCTATCAAAGTTGATAGAAGTCATCCAAAATGTTTTTGGGTAAGTTACCTAAATAGTGAGCTTGTGAGCCTATCTTGGTAACCTATTTTGATCCACATTGCCTCACAATAGATAATTATATCCTACAATTTGAAAGGAGGGTATGTCTATACATAATTTGTCATAATTTGGAGTTTCCAGATTTGGTGTGTAGCAGTCTGCGAAAGTGAAGTGACAAAATGGCCAATGTGCCAACAAAGTAACCAGTTGCAATTCCAACTTGATGTGGCAATGCCTTGTGATGTGTGCCCTTTATAGGTAGTGTGTGGATGATGTTGGGACCATATGGAGCTGCTTTGGGAATCACATGGTGTGTGGTTTATTGGACCTAGTCTATTACATGTTTGGTCACATTTGGTTTACGAGTGTTTGTGTGTCCAACTTGCAAATATTGTTTCCATGTTTTGGGCTAACACATGAATGTAATTCATGTGTGTGTGTAGGATCGATCCTATAGTAGTTTTTATTGTGTATGTTAGTGTAATATTATGTAATTAGGACTCCAATGTGAAATTCAAAATGATTGAAGTACAATTAGACTTGATGTAATGTGAGTTACATTCCAATCATGTGCACCATTATCAAAATAGCATATATTGTGCAAGAGAGTTCCCAAAGGGCGATCAAATCAAGTACAAGATAAATTATTAGTCTTTAAGGTCCACAAATCATATCTCTATTATGTGGTATGATTGGTGTCTTACCTATTGAGTTGGTTCTTAGATATTTATGTTGGGGATTGGTGCCTCTGATAGGTTGGTGCTTGTAAACATAATTGGCGATTGACATCTCCTGTAGGTTGGTTTTTACTTCACAATTGTAAGTGGTTCATTATTTTATGAGAATGGATTTGGGAAATAGATCCAAGTAGCTATTCTCACTCTAGTTTTACCTATCTTGGCTTTCCACATATATCTGGTGTCCATTGTGTGGGTGTATGTGTTTTATGTTGTTTTATTGTTATATCATTTGAAAGAGCTTCATTTATGTTTTAAGGAAAATGTTTGGAGAAGTTATCAATGGTAATTAATGTTCAATTAAATTAGAATTGGATATACTGATTCACGTCCTCCCCTAAAAAAATATTGTGTGCCATGTAATGTCCCTCCTATTGTACTTCTATACTTTTTCTTCTCGATGTGGATTTGGGCTATGTGCCTATGATTGTGCCATTTATTTTTGGGTGTTAACCTTTATGTGGTGCTTTGCTATTATTTTGGATGTTGCATTTGATTTCAATCTAAGGCCTTGAGTGCATATCTTATGCCTTGATTGGATATATGTTCTATGTTTGTGTTGGACCAATGATGTTCTAAATTGCTTCATGATGATCATGATTATGGTACTACATTGGGATGTGTTCTTTCTTCTTGTGACTTGTTGTGAGGACCATGGTGTTCTTGTTTATAGCATATTTGTTTGGATACTAGATTTGTTCAGGGTTGTTGTCATGGTTATGATGTTTTAACATTAATGTTGATTTGATTAATAACTAGAATGTGACAAGTGATGTTAATTTGGTCGGGTGATTTAAAAATAATAGATCATATTTTATGCTATTGTATTTATTTTAAGAGATTAAATGCTTGGCAATATATTCATTTGTTGATGCTATATTGATTTGATGAGATATCATGTTACTAATAATGCTATTATGTGACCCCGATCAGGGAATGTTAATGATGCTTTCAATTATATTATATGTATATGTATGCATAGGTGTTTGTAAGTTTTAGTTGGTGCAGGTACAAAGTATTGACTCCACCTGACTCCACAAGTCTGAGCATGCTCATATCCACAATAGTGGTTATAGGAGATAGCACATTAGCCAATAATGTTACCCAGCCATAACCATCGTCCCTAATTTGGATGATATTGCTTAATTTTATTTATTTATACCTCTAGTTACCAATTTGGTAATGTTTGGTTACCTCAATGCATATTTGTGAATGACCAACAAATATTTTTTGTGCATAGCTAGTTATATGTGAATTGTCATTTTGTTTTTTTTTTTAAACAAAAGTGGCAAGCCACTGATATATATATATTAATAAGATAACTGATTCAAGAGCTCAATAGGGAAAGAATCGGGAAGAAAACCCTATATCCTTCCTCAGATACAATGAACAAAGAGCAATCGAGGCTATAAGAAGGAACCCCCCAAGGATCCGAAGAGAAAGATAGAACCTGCCCATAGTATAAACCTCATAGAGGCCAAAATTGAGAGTAGCGGGTTGGGACAAATCCAAAAGAAACCTTAAAAAACTGCCCCCACAACCGGTTATCATGAAAAACTTGGAAAGCAGAATTCTGGTTGTCGGAACACTGTAGAGCTGCCACGACCGGTTACCGGTTGTGTTATACCAAAACTTTGATACCGGTATGTTGTCCTCTTAACCGGTTCATAAAAGAGCCTCCATTACCGATACTACCCAGCTGATGTGAATTGTCATTGTTATAGTGCATATATTCATAATATTTAAATAATATAGTAGCAATTTAATATTTAATTGTGAAATGTGGCTTATATGTATTCAATCTAATGTGGATTGAATGATTTTTTCTATTTCGGGGTATATTGGGCATAATATTTTTAATATTTTTATATCTAAACTTCAAAACTGAGTTTATTTGGTATTTTTGAAGTTCATTTTTGGGACTTAATTTTAATTTCAAATTCTGGAGGACTCAAACCCTACAATGGGATTTTCAAAATTTTAATTGGGAGGGATTAGTATGGAGGAATTTCATGGGTAGGATCTCTTTGGATTCATGTGGACGAACTCATTATGCTACTCGGATTTCATGAGCTCTTTCGAACTCTTCGGCTCCATGTTTGATTTTGAATTTCTTCAACTTGAAGGTGAGTTTTTATTGTTTTCTCTCTTGATTCATTCTCAATGAAATTGTGTGATTCTTGTTGCTAATAGTTAGCAAATGGATTTAAAAAATTTCTCCAATTTGAATTTTTAATTTTAGTAAGATATGAATTTTTTGTGTTTTGAATTTTGAAAACATAGTTTTACAAAAGGAATTGTTGCCCAATTTTTATTGCATAAATGAGTTGTTTTTAATATTAAAGTAGCAAAACAAGGGTGTTGTCCTTATAACAACAACCCAACGGGGTAAAGTTAACAAAAGAGCAATAGCAGCATGTTAACAACCAGCTAATATAAAAAACTAGCTATCAACAACATATAAAAAGAGCTAATATCTTTGGAATACTTGTATATTGATCTATCAATCCTATTGAAAATCTTAATACTAGGCCACCTACAACCATAAACATAAACAATATCAAAATAAGTAATAACCTTAATAGGGGGCCTTTTGCAATCAAAAACAACATTAACAGCATCGACAACAAAAATTAAAGAAAAAAACACCCCTAACTACCATCCCTGAACTTGCAACCCACCTGGTGAAGAACGTTGCACTAGTCCTCAGTAAGAAAATTGAATAGTTCCTTGTAATTTTCCCCCTCTTCTTCATTATCTCCCAAGATCTTCTTCTGCATTAAACATAGGGAGTTCATCAAGCTATTTATAACCCTCAGGTTGAACTGAGAAACACTCCCCAATTTCCTCTCAAGATTAGAGACCCTGGCTTTAACCTTCTCCAACTCATTGGCATTCGTCTTACATCCAGAACAGGTCCCTTCTAGCTAGGAGTTATAGGTCCTTTTTCACTTTAGGTTTATTCATCTCCATTTCATCAAGCATCATATCCTCAATGAGGTCAATTGGGCTCTCTGAAAGATGAATGGAGCTATCATCATTTGCAGAGGTTTCCCTCTCCTCTTCTTTATCTCCCCATTTGTCAAGTTTTGCACTCTTCCTTTCCTTCTCCTCTTCACTACCCAATTTTGCCTCATCCTCAGTCTTGTCATCTAGAAGGTTCTTCGACTTTCCTTTCTCGATAGAATGGATGGCTAGCCTAAAAACCTTCTACGGGTATTTGAATTCTTGCTCATATCTTCCCCCTCTTCCTCCTCCTCACTAGCTTCTTGAATAGTCATTATGGGCTTTTTGACTGAGCAGGTAGGTTTTTTGCGTCTTTTGTTGTTGGTAGACGAGAGAGCGGGGCTTTAATTTTACGGTCTCTTTGTTCATTCTCAATCAGTGAGGGAGATTCTGAGGACCCAGGTCCAGACATAATTTTAACAACACTTGGGAATTTCATGCATTTTTCAAGCTAGGGCCAAGGATATCAATAGAATTGGCCAGGGGTAAAATAGTAGGGAGAGGGAGTCCTTGCACTACAATTTGTCTAGGGGGGCACAAAGCTAGGTGAAAATGGTAGAGGCAAAAAATCAAACCTTGATGGAGCAGGATAGGCTTCTTCCCCTAGCTCTTGGCACTCTCAACAACCTCATTCATTGAACATTCCAATGAATTGAGAAGGAAAAAAGGGAAAGAAATGAGGCTATGATTCCTTAAGTGGTTGAGCAATGGTAAGTAATAAAAATAAAAAAATTTAAATCTTCTATCTAGGTTAAAATACTTAATAAGCATGAGACAAACCTGGTTCCATGGGAATGGTAGTTTCTCTCTGTTAAAGCTACCATGCAACTTAATAGGGCTCTTGTTTCCCCTGAAAAATTGGTTGAGGCTCTCATTGTTAGAAACTTTGCTTGTTTTTTTTCCATTTCCTGCCCATAGTTGGCAATCCCATTTCCTGAGCGATGACCACTTCATTTACCTCAAAGGAAATTTCGCCAACAGAAAGCCTTTTGTCCACCCACAAAGTTGCAAACTGAACTGAGAGGCCCTCATCATAACCGTTGATACTCTCAATGAACTGAGAAACACCATCTTCATAGCAAATGTGTCAGATGGTGGCATCATTTTTGAACTCATCATGTTTTCTTGGCTCAATTCAAACCCTGTTCCCACCCATTCTATCAAACTCAGTCATAATTGCAGAAAACCCCACACAATTTTTTAAGAAAACCTCTAATCGTATTGAAAGGGAAAGAAGGTGTAAATAACCAAAAAAGGTTGTAATTATTAAAATGTCTGCCAACACCATCCTCCAAACTCTTCATCCTTCTCATAAAATCTCGCTCGTGTGGACAACACTTTCTTTTATGAATAATCAATATGGCCCATATCACCAAATCTTTCTTTGGCTTTCCTAAATTTAAAGTGCTTCAAAATTTTACCTTTTTCATCCCATCATGATGTCAGCTCGTCATTGGGGCCTCCTTCGAAATACCCACATGGTCCCTGCATTCCTAGGTGGATCACCTCATCTTATTGCATGTGGAATCCTCCACGTAACTATACTCTCCCCCTAGCCCTTGTTACCTTTTAAGCCATTTCAAATTCCTCACATCACCATCGCTTTCCCGCCATTGTCCTTTTGGGGTGTTATCAATATAGTCCTTGTTCAACAACAGTAAAATGAAGAACAAGGTAGTCCATATCCATGGATTTTTAAACCCCATTTAGAATATTGTTGGCTTTACCCTCTCCCTCTAGGAGAGTTCTAGCATGTGATGGGATATATTTAATATTTCTCCAACAACTAATACCATTAATTTCAATACCCATAGCTACCAAAGTGTCTGCAACTCTGTTACCCTCTCTGTAAGAATGGTCAATGACAAACAAGTCCAACCCTAGGATGACTTTCCTAATATCCCCAATTATTCCTTCAATACTTGGTTTGTTTCGGTCTTTCACTGCTTCAATGATCAATTTTGACTCCCCTTCAATGGCTAGAGCCTTAACACCAATAGATAGAGCAAATTTCATTCCCCACAATAGGGCCATCCCTTCAGCCTAGTTGTTAGTATAACCATTTAGGTTACTAGTGAAGGCAACCACCAAATCCTCATTGGTGGATCTAAGGACCCCACCTATAGCAGTCGTATCCCTTCTAGCAACACCATCAAAATTAAGTTTATACTAGCCTAGGATTGGTGGTTTTCACCTGGTGTTCCTCCCTGCCATTCTTGTGGAGTTGTCAAACTTAGCACAAGCATTTGGCAAGTCCTAGTTTATCACCATTTTATTATCAAAAGGGGTGGGAGGGTAGGATGGGAACTTCCAAGTGGTGAGCAATAGAATTTCCTTGAGTAGTTTACAAAGGATTCTGAAAACTTCCTCAACCAATTGCTCCTCCGCCCTAAAGATTCTATTGCTTTGATCTTTCCACAAGCTGCCAAGTGGGGGGGGTCTACCTCCAGAGCTATCTAACTAAAGAGTTATGAGTAGGTCCCCACCATTCAATGCAAAATTGTTGAAGGGAATTATTCCTGGTCCATTGAATTTTGAACTTCACCATCACCTTTTGCCATAGCTCATGAGCAAATTCACAATGGAGAAGAATATGAGAGATAGTCTCCTCATCTTGCTTGCACAGAACACACATGTTAGGTAATTGGAATCCTCTCTTAGTCGGATTATTTTAGGTTAAGATTTTATTATGCATAGTTGTCCACCAAAAGAAGTTTATTTTGGGAATCAACTAAGGATTCCAAATTTTCCCCCATCACCCTGGGGAGTTTCCATCAGTCAACAACAAATTGTAATCCAATCTAACTGAAAAAACTCCTTGCTTTTCTCCATATGAAGTTATCCTCTCTTGGAAATGAGTTGTCATTAACCTATGGACCTGCAGGTTTTCCCAAATTTTTCATTGGGCATGTTTGAAAATGGTGGATGGACACCATGACTAGTTTTGGGTCAATTTGGCCTTTTGATAAAAATGTGAATTTGGTATTTCTAATGTGAAATTACTATGTGGAATAATAGTATTATATATGCAAACTTTATTGTTGGATCGAATTGGATCCATTCTCTTGGCATTAGGAACAATTTAGTATGTTTTGGATGCATGTTGAAATGTCAATGTATATTGTGTTTCATTAATAAATTTTGGAAATGTTGGGCTCAATTGTGGTAATATATCATCTTGCAAGTTCAATTATTGTCATGAGTTTCATGTTTTGATTTACTTAAGCCAAGGGTAGGTAATAGGATTAATGATGAGAGTAGTGTCTAATGGGGGTCGAGGTACAAAGGGACCACCAGGGTAACTCATTAATGCTCCTCTCATAGTCTTAAGTGCTTGTTGAGACTAAGGATGGGTTGGGAAGGCCTGGTCATCCATGGGCCATTGATCTGGCAAGATTGAGTCTCCTTGTCTTTATGAGAGGACTACTTGATTCTATGTGAACCATCCCTTCGAGCTATGTGATGATACTTACCGCTCTTGTTTCCTATGTACCTATCCTTGTAGTTGTGAGTAGCACATGAAAGAGGATTTTCCTTCCATGTGATTATTGTTATTGATAGATATTTGATGACCTACTGACCTTGTGATCTCTTTGGTCATTGGTTTTCAAGATTGGATTATTCTTGATGGTTTTGGTGTTGATACTTCTTGTCGAGTACTCTCATACTTGTGTTGCATATGGTTTGCATTGAGGTTGTGCCCCTCTTTCTATTCATTTATTGATGTGGCAATATGTTATTGGTTGGTTGCATGTTCATGTTAGGTGTCACTCAATGTTTTCTCTTGTGTGAGCCTATTTCTCTCCCTTGCTTGTGTGAATATTTGGGTCATGTGGCTATGCCCACAAGTATGGTGGGGTTGGAACCTGCAGGTTCTACATGGTCTGGTGGCATTGACAACCACTGTTGGGGACTAGAGGACTTGGATTGTATGTGATTGAAAAGTTCCTTCTCCTTCCTCAACACTTGTTCTTCTCTTTCTCTCATTTCTTGCAATTGCAAGCTATGTATATTAGATGTAAGAATTGTATCCATTGATGATTTGTATATTGAACTCTCCTTATGGAGATGGATGTAATTGTAATATATAGTGTAATGAATTGAGGTATCTTTACATGGTCTTGTGTTGGAACTAACTACCAAGCATGATCGTCTATGTTTCTCAGTTGATGGGTTATTATGAAATTATCATAGGAACACTTGGTTTGGTGCTTAAAATGAATGTATATGTGATTCTAATTATTTTAGAGATCAAATTAGTCATAACCCAGTGTGGTCATGAGATGTTGACCAAGCCCTTGATGGATTGAGCTCTCAGGAGCCAATTCGGGCTTAATCGAAACCATTCGATCTGTGTTTCTTGAGGTCCAATTGTGAATTTTAGTTGTGCTAGTTACCTAAGTGTCCCTTTATGCTTGTTGTGGGTGAATTAGGTTGTGTGGCAATGAAGTGAGTCCTCCCAAACTCTACCTTGTCTTGTAGGAGTCATATGGTGACCTGGTGTCTCAAGACTTATGGGAGTTCCTTGCCATCAAAAGCTCTATTAACCCTACCTAAGAGCATCATACCTAGGAGCATCATAACCCATTTTATCACCTTTTTGCCAAGTTCTCTCAACTCGGGTATCAAATGGTCATTCCTAATTCACTGAGGGGTTTGGTGTGCCTGAGGCGTCAACAGTCTGTCCGAGAAGCCCACCAGTTTTGGACAAACGTGCATCTCAAGGACGTCAGCGAGAGTTCGCTGGTATGGAGGACACTAGCACAATTTTGAGACTCCGACATGGACCAAGAACACCAACACGGGTATAGGACACTAGTGCATCACACTAGTGTCCTTTTGGTGTGCTAGTGTCTAGTTGTGTTCTCTAGTTCTGCCCTAGAAGACTGTGCTCATCCTTTCAATCCTAAGATGATTTATACCAAACCTATCATCCCATTTATACCACCCGCTCAACCCTAAGTCTCACCTCACTTAGTATTATTTTTCCACTATTTATTTGCACTTCACTCTACCTATCACTAATTCAACTATTTTTTTCTTCTAACCAACCTAGATTTCCAACCCAAACCACTTCACCTAACCTATCCATCATTTTCAAGAGTTTGACCTAAAAATTATTTTCTGACCAACCTCTTAAGGGGGTATCGTACCTCAATCCTCACTCCATTGGTACAAACTAAGGCACGTCATCAACAATTTTTCCTTACTTTCTTTGAAACAATGCTATAAAACACATTGTCTCAAACAAAGGCAATATGTAGACACCTAAAATGACAAACATTTTTCCATCTATCTACTTCATCATTTCTCATGAATTTTTCTTCTAACATTAATTAAATACTTAATTATATAATTAAATTAATATTGTAGATGTAAAAAAATGACCATATTCTTAAATGAATATTTAATTTTCATTTTATTCTCATTCCTCTATTTAGTTAAATCTAATTTAATTAAATCACCCACATTCTTCTATTTAATTAAATAAATTATTCAATTTATTTATTTAAATTCACTTGAGCCCTTTATATCATTTAATTGAATAAATCATTTTATTTAATTAAATCCCTTCTCTCTACTTTTTAATTAAATTTACATTTAATTAAATAGTTCACCCCAATTAAATAAATCTAATTTATTTAAAACCCCAACTTGCAACCAAATTGAAATAAAGCAATTTATTTTAATTAAATCCTATTATCCCTCATCCACTTGCATTTTCCTACATCTCCCACTTGCCTCCTAACCCTCTTCCTAAATTCTTCTAGAATACCTCTAATCCTAATCAATTAAGCTTAACCCATCAATTATCCCCTTTCCCTAAATTTGAGGAGGTCACTTCTCAAATTTGGAGTAAATTCTTCTAAAGGCATTAAAGCCTTTATGCCTTCAACAAGCTAACTTGTTGAAAACCCCCAAATTTGGAAGGACTCTTACAAGTTTGTCCCAAAAGTCTTCAAACCATTAATGGTTAACTAACCCTTAGTGGCATGGTTAGAGACTTTTTGCCTAACTCAACCCTCATCTAACCCAGGGGTCTCATCAAGCATTCATTGCTTTGACCATGGTTATCCCTATAACCTTTGCACAAGATTTTATCCTTTGGGTAAAAGCTTTATCCAATGGATAACCTTAACCTTTACCCTCTTAGGTAACCTTCATGTCTTCTCAAACATTTAATGCTTCTTACCTCTCCTCTCAAGCAGTCTTATGTTGACAATTGTCACCATTTCATTGGTGAGAATTGAAAACATGGATTGATAGCTTTCAATCCTGACCCTTGATTAGATCCTTCAATCCTGACCATCCATTGCCCTATTTTTCCTATAATCAGAGCTTTCATTCCTTCATTTTCCATCATCCAAGTCTTTAGCATCACACTTATACTTAATTTTAAAGCATTTAGCCTCTCTTTGCAATAGAAATTAATCTAATAAGTGTTTTAGAGTATTTATATTATCATTAGCTTAAATCACATAACTAGTATATCATGTTAGGATAGTATTTTTACTAACCTTGTCATCTTATCATCTAGATTAGTTTATTTACTAGAATCATGCATAAATAGGATGCATTCATGCTAAATTCGATCAAAAGCATCCCTCATTCTTTCATTCATCATCCCTACGTCACTTTGCTCAGTGATCTGAGAGCAAAGGCATTGGCTTGAGGGACCTTGTGAGATAGAGAACCATGGAACACTCCTTGGGAAGTTGAGCCATTCCTCATGGCTCCATAACTTGCACCAAGAGTCCTGTGGGTGTGTGGACAAGTCCTTGAAATATTTTCACATTTTGGATTTCATCGAACCGCTTTTCCCATATACATTTCTGGCGCCCACTGTGGGGCATAACCCCATTAATCAAAACGGTTTTTGAATTTGACCACTTTTGCAGGTACGTGGGAAACAAGAATTGGCACGTGGGGAATGTTTCTTAGTGCATCTGGTTAACATTCCAGTGCATCTGGTATACTGTTCAGCGTGTGGGACTCATATCCTAGCGCGTGGAGACCCTCACTTAGCGCGTAGCATTCTTAAAAATTTTCCGTAGGTTTCGATGCGGGAACTTAATAGTATAGCGCATTTGGGAAATAGCTCAACGCATCGGGTCTGTCTAATAGCGCATCCTGGTAATTTTGTAGTGCATACAAAGTATTCTGTAGCACATCACAGATAGAGAACAAGAAATATTTTGTAATCAAGATCAGAATTAGACTTGTGAAAGTCCAAAAAGTCAGCATTTTGCTAACAGATTTAATTGTTGTTTTTGCAGAATCACTGACAGTTTCATTTGTAGGATTTGGGAGTCCATTTTATTTTAAAATTAGGATTTAAAGTAGTTTGAAGTTTTACTAACTTAGCAAAGTTAGTTAAAAAATTGACTTCTTTTAATCCTTGTTTAAAGCTAAAATTGAACTCACACCTCATTTGGGCACTTAAAAAGAACCACAACAAAATCTTTCCTTGCTTTCATAGGAGAAAATTTTCCTTTGGGTTGCTAAAAAGAACCAACAAACTTTCTTTTTTTGCAAAAAGAGCTTGGAAAAGAACTTCACCATCCTTTGGTACATAAAAGGATCAATCTTTAAATTTTTGTAAGGAAAAAAAATCACACTTGTCTAAATTTTGTTTTCAATTTAAAGAGGGAAGTTCTTCCCCTTTTGTCGATTTCTTTTGTTGACCACCAAAATTGAAATTTTGCTTTGTTGACCAGGTTCCTTTACTAGCTCAGATAATCACTGATTTGATGGGATAAAATGAACACCATGTTTTTGTGGAGCAATATATCCATATAGATTTTACCAAATCATTGCAATAAAAGGTTAAAAAGAACACTTGTGTGCTTTGATTCGAAAGTGGAAGGAATATTCTCTCCCCTTAACTGAGTGATCAAAAAGCCAAACCACTCTTATGCTTTCAGTGTTTTTAAGCATTATAACCTTTAACAGGCCTGCCCTCCCGAGTAGTTGAAAAACTCTTAAAGTCATTCTTTGGTCGGTGTGAGGGGAACGACCTAAGTGGGGAAAGGCTTTAACACCAAGTGTTCCAACCCACTATAATCAAAAGTGGAAAGTGACGAAAGTTCTTTTCAATGGTTGCGTGCAACGATTAGCCTTCCCCCAGTATCTTTATGATACGTAAAGTCTTTGTTCTAAAGGTTGGGAAGCCTCCTGAGGGAGTTTATCACTAGCGGCCGAACGGGAAGCCTAATTACGAACTTTAGCATTAGAGACTTTGAGCCGAGTCAGTATCCAAACATTTGCAGTATCATAGTGAAAGGGTGGGGAAGAATCTGCCCCCAAGATTACTCACCATATATCTCCCAAGATAACTACTCAACTATGAAGCAATTCACTTTGAGTTAATTTCTGGCAAAAGGCAAAAAAACTTGCACCCCCTAGGGGGTGACAAGGCTGTTTGAGCTGATGGAGTATTGAGACTAGTGAGCTATGGTATTGTCGATGGATTTTGAATAAAGAGTCTGATTGATTTGTATTTTTTGTATCCAAACCTATAGAAACATTGAGGATTTGAACACATCCTCGGAGAACATACACTCATTGTTTAGACTAGGCAAGATGGGTATCTCTTTTGTGTTGTGCTTTTATTTCTTATTTCACAAAACCATCCATCATCATTAAAACAAAGTTCAAAATCATAGAAAACCACCAAGTCAAACTATCAGGGCAGTTTATTGTGTAAGAGAAACATCTTAGTGCTTTGGAACCACAATTTAGTGTAGGCAAGCTTCAACATAGCGCATTTCTTCTGAAATTTAGCGCATAAGAAGTCCAAAACATAAACAGTTTTAACCTTACCACTTTTTCAGAACTTTCTAGCGCGTGGAAGCAATAGCTTAGCGCATTGAGACCAAACATTAGCGCGTTGAAGTCAACAGTTAGCACATTAGAAGCCCATATTAGCACATAAACCTTTCAAAGCAAAACAAACTCAAACAATCTAGTTAGTGCGTCAGAAAGGCAGCTTAGCGCGTGGAGTCCGTTCTCTAGCGTGTTGCAGAAATTCAGTAGCACATTGGGTTTCTGGCTTAGCGCATAGCAGAAACTGAGAAAACAGGGGGCAAAACAGAAGCTATTTTTGAAAAATCTAAAAACAGTTTAGGAAGCCTTCTTTCCTCATCTTGAACTCCATCAAACAGAAAGTCAAAATCAAAGTATCAAAACTACTCCAAAAGCAAGTTTTTTGTAAAACAAAGTTGTCCAAATCCAAAAACTAGTCAAGAGATAAAACACATCTCTCGTATCAAAATCAGGAAACACCATCACACGTATCAAAAGATCCTTCAATCAAACGGATTTTTATCCAAAAACATACTTGTTTTAAACTCCAAGTTGTCAAATCGAGTTTCCATATCGAGAAAGCTCTTATTCCATATCATTTGATGCGCTTTGTCGTGAGGGGGCATCTAAATCTTCATTTGATAAAGTAAAACTTAAGTTTCCAAACAAGATATCTTGAATCCAAAACAAATCAAAGAAAACCATTGATCACTTGTGAATGACTAATCCTCATATTCTGAGAAGAAAGAGTATTTATCATAACACTAAGTTGACGAAATAACAGCCCAGTTCTCTGAAACTTGCCAAACGGAATAAATTTTTATACATCAATCGACAACTCTTCAAATCTGATCGAACATTCCTCCATCATATGTGCTTCTATCTTCAAGACAAAACAAACGAATTTGACAAGGAACCATTGAGGAGTAGAGCATTCTATCAAAAATCAGCATTCAGTCAACGCCTAAATCAAGGAGGAAAGATCAATCCGGCTTTCTTCCCGGAAGTGTGCATCACTTACAATATACCTTGATTTGAACCACCAACCCCTGAGCAAAACATCGAAGAGGAGTTCGTTCCCTTTGTCACATAAAGTTTCTACTAGATGTCTGGTGTTACTCGCTCTCACCAAAACAAACAAAGCAAAACACAACTAGAGTCCAGCATGGGTCAAAGATTATCAAATCCTTTCGAATATCCAAATCTAGAAGACATAGAAATTTCTGAGGAACTCCTCCAAGAATGTCAAGAAAGCGCTTCATTTCAAAAAACTTGTGGAAAAACTCATAGAAAATGACAAAGGAAAATAACTACTCATGCTCACAAGCAAAGGAGTTAAACTCCCTGAAGACTTTGATACTAACATATTTAGAACAAGGTCTCAACATTATTCTTATCAAGAACGACAAAGAGAGGAGGACGCCCGTGACCATGAACCAAACATATCTGAGAAAAACATACTTGAGCAAAACTTACCTGAGCAGAATTTACCTGAGCAAAACATCCCTGAGCAAAATATACCGTTGCACACGCCATTCCAAACTAGAAACAATGCGAGGGAAGAACTCTTCCCTCAGTAAACAAATACACCCTTGGTTGCTCTTACACAGCAAATACAAATGCTACAAAAACATATGTAAGACATGCAACAAGGATCAATAGTATGGTATTCCTTGAATGAAATTTTTCCTTATCCTTTTGACAGGAGGTTAAACATGGTACCTTTTCCCCCAAATTTAGACATCCCCAAATTTGACAAATATGATGGGAAAAGTGATCCCTGCGATCATGTCCGGGAATTCTGTACCATGAGCCTAGAATTTTCCCATGATGACACTTATTTAATGAGATTATTCCCAATAAGCTTGGGAGGGCAAACAATGGAATGGTTATCCAAAATTACACCTCCTGTCAGATCCCTTTGATGAGTTAGTCAACAAATTCATTACTCAATATTCCTACAACATTCAACATGCCATCACCATGCTAGATGTCTGCAATACCAAACAAAAGAACAATGAAACATTCATCTTGTTCCTTCAACGTTGGCGATGAATGGTCTCAAGGTATCCTCGAGATGTGCCTGAGAAGGAAAAGATGGAAATTTTCATTGACAATTTAAATAGTGAGATGAGTTACATACTCAAACTCCAATGCATACCATCTTTTGCTAAATTGATTGAGAATGGCATCCAAGTAGAGGAGGCATGTGTCAAGAAAGGAACATTGAAATTTTTCAAAGAAGGGACGAATTCATCCAACTCTAATTACAATAACCAAAAAAACAACTTAGACAAATCCAGGTTCTGGACCCGAAACAAAAACACTGGAAATGAAGGAGGAAATGATCCTAATGATACAAAGTCCAAACAACCAGTGTTAGCCTTATCAGGTAATCCTCAAGCTACCAAAAATCAAAAAGGTGCTAACTAAGGTACTAACACTTATGCACCAAATAACAATCAAGATCATCTTAACAACACCAACAATACCCAAGACAATAACACCAATCGAGGACCTAATACAAACTCATGAGGTAACACCAACAAATTTCCAAAATGTGTCTACACACCATTAGGGCAATCATTGGAGTCAGCATTCAGAGAACTCCTAGGAAACAAAATTATTTCCTTACCAGTAATCAACAACTTTGAACCACAAATCAAACCACCCTGGTGGAATGACTCACACTTTTGTGATTTTCATCGCAAGAAAGGCCATCAAACAAATGATTGTATGAGACTGAAGAACATTGTTCAAGACAAGATTGATAGAGGCGATTTAACAGTCGATGGTCTCAAGACAAATGGTGACCGTGGTGTCTTTAAGAATACTCTTCCAAACTACAACAAGGATGGATCTTCAACCTCAAACGATACACGTGGAGCTCGTATCAATCACATATACAATAACACCATCAATCATATATCAGCTGAGAACAATCAAGTAAATGTCATTACAATCAAAGACAAGCGTGAACATGAATTCATCAATGTAACCACTAGAGCTCAAAAATATGTCTTGAAGGGACATACGTCAACAATAAACACCATACCCAAAATTCAATATGATCTAGTCAGTCAACTGCGCAAAACTCCTGCCCAAATATCTATACTGGAGTTGTTGAAACTTTCGCCAAAACACAAAGACATCTTGGAGCAAGCACTATTGGAAACAAATGTGCCGCAAGATCTGGATGTTGACAAATTCCAAGCCATGGTGGCTCACATGACATGGCCTCATAACCTTACCTTTTCTGAGCATGATAATATCTCATTAAGCCATCCTCACACTACTCCACTCCACATTGAAGTCTTGGTCAACAAGCATCGAGTCAAAAGAGTATTAATAGATGGAGGAGCTGGTCTCAATATTTGTACCTTGAAACTTATATGTGCATTAGGCTTCTCTAAGCAATCTATTGATCCACGCAAAAAGATCACTATCAAAGCACATGATGATGAAGAAATATCATCCAAAGGAACAGAAATGTTGCCACTTCAAGTAGGACCAATACAAAAGGACAGTATGTGCCAAGTCTTAGACATAGCCCTCACATATAATATCTTATTGGGTCGACCTTGGATAAATGAAATGCAAGCAGTACCTTCTACTTATCACCAGTGTGTTAAGTTCCCCTACAATAGATCGGAGATTTCTATATCAGCAGATCATAACCCATTTCAACATTGTAATGCTATGGGGGAAGCCCAAGATAGTTTGGTTCCACATAATAGAGAAAAACAAAGTTCCTCAGCACCAGATCTTCAACAAGAAAAGTCTAAATCACTATCTATGGATTTCAATCAGAAAATGAAAATCAAAGAGCAAGGCATGGGAGAATACTCTTTAGAACCCTTGTGTTTAGCCAACTTACCAGCATCACCTAAATCTCATGGATTACCTACAGCATCAACACATCAAGCAACGCAGCCCATCACCAAGATTGATGGCAAATTTATCCAACTAGGCACACTAGCACATGAATCAGAGGAAAAGGACATCCTTAGTTGGCTATACAAGGATGAGGAAGAAGACAAAGTGGCTACTATGGAAGTAGCTATACCAACACACCTGTATGGAAAAGGCTACTTGATCATGCAACAAATGGGATACAATGGAAAAGGACCTATCGGCAAGAGTCAGGAAGGCATCACAGAACCATTAGATCCTCCTTCACAATTTTGTAAAAACAAAACAGGATTGGGCTATGAACACACTCTACCACCAAAGAAGACACCAAGCAAATACCAAAAACCTCAATGTAAGGCAAAGAATAAATGCAAGGAGGACTCATGGAAGGAGGCACTATTTGAATCAGTAGAAACAATACGCAAAGAACGTGAATACCAGGAAAAAAAGAAACATCAAGAGAAATCAGTCAATCAAAAGACAGAAGCACCTGGTGCAGAAGTACATCATATTCAAGAACCAGTGTCCAACAAAGAAGAAACACCTCCTAATCACATCATTACTCCCCGAGGAGAGATAGTATATGAGAAAATGCAAAGAGTAGAAGCAGGATCTGATACAGAATCAGAGAAAACTACCAGGCTCGTATCAATCATCAAAGACCTATTTTCACCCTACAACATACCAGTCCACAACACTGCCAGAATATGGGATAATACCTCTGAGACTAATTCAAATGAATATGAATGGGGCAGTTGTTCCAATGTTACTGAAGATATTGCTGCAAATGACAGTCATACACCCATTTCTCAAGAAGAACAAGGCACAGAGCCTAGACTACTTGAATTTGGTCCACAGAATATCTATGACGCCAAGGAAAATGAGCAGTGACATTACAAGCAAGTTTACATGGAAGATGATACCATCGAAGACCTCAACAAAATCATTAACTTATTTAATATCCCGGCCAACCACGATGATATATTCATCCTGACACTTACAGCAGTTGAACTTGACCCACCCAATGACTCTTTACCACTTATCTTTCCTGACCTCATAAACTGGGATGAACCTGAAAATCATGTCATGCCAATTTTCCCAAACACTGATTCCATTATCCATTACTTGTGTACTATCAACCCGGAAACATACTCTACCAGTGAACAAAGTAACGACATCTGCAATCAGGGGAGTGCCAAGTCTCTCAATCACAAAAATGAATGAAATAAAGGATCTACTTCTGAAAACCACTCAGTGGCAGCAATAGATCACAAAAAAGTAAAAATAAAGGACGCATCTACGGGTGAAAACCTTTTTAAGGCACCTAAGGATGGGAGACTTGACACTCTTCCTGAACACTATCAGGAGCGATTACCCATATTGATTGAGCCTACTCAATCAATCAACATTGATACAATAGAAGTAGCCAAAAACATACATCTAGTAGAATCTCTGAAAGAGAAAGAAAGATCAAAGTTTATCCAGTTTTTTAAAGAAAAGCAGATCAATTTTGCTTGGTCATATACAGATATGCCTGGGATTGGTCCATAGTTAATCATGCATCACTTGACCATTGCTCCAGGAGCCAAGACAGTAAAGTAAAAACTAAGAAAAATGAATCCACATGTAGCACTCATGGTCAAAGTTGAGCTAAAGAAACTATCAGACGTCGGATTTATTCGACCTATCGACTATGTTGAATGGATCTCCAACATTGTACCAGTTTCAAAGCCAGATGGCAGCATCGGGATATGCACTGATTTTAGAGATGTCAACAAAGTTTGTCCAAAGGATGACTTTCCTTTACCCAACATCGACATAATTGTAGACCTCACAGCAGGCCATGCAATGCTATCACTAATGGATGGTTTTTCGGGCTATAATCAAATCAAGATAGCCCCAGAGGATCAAAATAAAATAGTATTTACCTATCCTTGGGGAACATACTATTGGAATGTCATGTCATTTGGCTTAAAGAATGATGGGGCAACTTATCAACATGCAATGACAACGATCTTTCATGACATGATGCATACCTTCATGGAGGACTATGTGGATGATTTACTAGCTAAATCATTTACCCGAGCAGAACATCTAAGCATCTTAGAAAAGAGTTTTGACAGACTGGAAAAATTTCAAGTCAGGCTCAACCCTAAGAAGTGTGTCTTCGGGGTTACATCAGGCAAGTTATTAGGCTACATAGTCTCAGAAAAGGGCATTGAAGTAGATCCAACAAAGGTACAAGCCATCGTGGAAATACCACCACCTAAGAACATCAGTCAACTCAGATCCTTGCAAGGACGGCTCTAGTCAATCAGACGTTTCATCGCTCAACTAGCAGATAAAAGTCTACCATTCAATCATTTGCTACATAAGAATGTACCATTCAAATGGGAAGCCAAACGTGCAAAATCATTCTACCAAATCAAGCAATATCTAATGAACCCGCCAATTCTAGTACAACCAAAATAGTAGGGAAGCCACTTATTCTATACATATCAACAACAGACATATCACTGGGGGTACTGTTAACACAGGAAAATCAAGAAGGAAAGGAACGAGCTATCTATTATATCAGTAGAACTTTGAATGGATATGAGCTCAATTATACACTCATTGAGAAGGCTTGTCTAATAGTGATATTTGCTTCTCAAAATTTTCGACACTACATGCTAGCGCATATAATCAAGCTCGTAGCAAAAATTGATCCTCTAAAATACTTACTCAACAAAGCAGCTCTCACAAGCAAATTAGCTAAATGGGTGACGATTCTCAACGAATTTGATATCCACTACATAGAGCAATGAGCTATCAAAGGACAAGTGATTGCAGATCAGTTGGCAAAAGCACCATTACCAAATAAACAACCAATGGAGATTGAATTTCCAGATAGGGATGTTCTTACTATAAACACCAAGCAATGGACCCTCCACTTTGATGGTTCCTACTCTCAACACAGCTTAGGTGTTGGCATTTTGTTCATCACTCCTGACGGGCACACCATACCAAGATCATATAGGCTCATGTTTCCATGCACAAATAACATTGTTTAATATGAGGCACTGGTTACAGGGATCAAAATGGTCATGGAATGGAGAATCACAGAATTGAAAGTCTATGGAGATTCACAACTAGTCATCAATCAGATCAATAATGACTATCAGATGAAAGACGACAAGTTGCTACCATACAAACGAATGGTGGATGATTTCAAACAATATTTTGTACACATCACCTTCGAGCAAATACCAAGGTTGGACAACAGGGCAGCCGATGCAATGGCTACTATCGCTTCACTACTATAAATTCCAGAGCAACAGAGTCGTTACGAGTTTCTGGTAGAGCAACTGTTCTCCCCAGCCTATGACCATTCTGAATCCCATGTTATCTATGCCTTGACCAATTTTGACTCTCTGTTATACTGACCGATATACGACTATCTTAAAAACAATATCCTACCCATTGACCTATCTTGAAACCAAAAATGCAACTTTATCCGGCAAGCCACCCATTATACTCTCACTACTGATACCCTGTACCGTCGAGGTCTAGATGGTACTCTTCTTCGTTGCCTTCATCGTAATGAATTTGACTCTGCTTTACAAGAGCTTCACGAAGGTATCTGTAGCACACATTCAAGTGGTCCTACTCTTGCTAAAAAACTTCTATGAATGGGATATTACTGGCCAACAATGGAAAAGGACTCTTATCATTTTGCAAAGAAATGTCCTAAATGCCAAATCCATGGCAATCTTATACATGCACCAGCACAAGAACTGTAGCCATTCACAACATCCTGGCCCTTTTGCCAGTGGGGACTGAACTTAGTCAACAAAATACATCCTTCATGTTCAAATGGACACAAGTTCATTATCACTGCAACAGAATATTTTACCTAATGGATTGAGGCGGTCCCCATGACTATAGTGACTGGGAAAAAAATTGCCTCTTTTATTCTTAATTATCTAATCTGCAGTTATGGCATTCCAAGTTCCATCATCACAGATAATGGACAACCTTTCAAGAACCAAGATGTGCGAGAACTATGTGAAAATTTCAAAATCCAACATCATTTCTCTACACCTTACTACCCATAGGGGAATGGTCAGGTTGAAGCATCCAACAAAAAAATATTAAAATTCCTCAAGAAAACAGTGAATGATGCAGGCAAAGATTGGCACGTGCAACTCAATCCAGCACTTTGGGCATACAGAACTAGCATCCACACACCTACGAGAGCTACGACATATTCATTGGTGTATGGATTAGAGGCAATTTTACCCCTGGAGGTAGAGATTCCATCTCTCAAAGTATCTTTGAAAGGCCTCATTCCAGATGAAGAGTATCGAGTAAATCGACTGCAAGAGATAGAACTTCTAGATGAAAAATGTCAACATGCCTATACTCACCTCAAAGCATATCAACAACACGTGCCAAAGCTAAAATCATAAGGTCATCCCTAGAATTTTTTAAATTGGTGACCTAGTCCTAAAAGAGAATCCTGGAAATCAACAAGATCGAGAAAAGAAAGGGAAATTTGAACCTGACCGGTTAGGTCCCTATGTTATCATATCATCCTATGGATCAAGTGCTTATCAGCTAACAACTTCAGAAGGAGATGTGCTCGACGAACCAACTAACAACATCCATTTGAAGAAATACTATACTTGAGCAGTCTAATGCACAGAAAAGTCAAAAATATCAAAAATCAAGAAAAAGCAAATAAAAAGGTACAATAAAAACAACTAGTGAAAACCTGGCAATAGGCGTTATTGTGAGAGGACATCTACTCTATCGATCTTTACTCACGAGCCTTTTATATCCACAATCAAGCACTATCGGCCATCGCCCAACACTTTATCACAATACCATTCTTCAGGACATACTTAGCGTAGTCACTCTCCTTTTTAATCCAAAAACCATTTCATCATCTACCATGGCTTGGTAATCACTGTGCATATCCGCATCAGGAGGTAAAATTAGCTAGGTGCAATGTTGATCAAAATTTCGTCCTAAATCAAAACTTGCAGCAAACTTAGAGCATCTTATCCAACAACAAATCAACAATCACAAGAACAAACATTGATCACTTAAAAGGATTCACAACACATGATGGATGATTTTCTGAGATATCAAATGTTTGCATCTGGCATGAAGTTTTGACTATTTTTGCACTTGAACTTTTTGAAACTATTGGATCCTCTACATTTTCTCAACGATGCATCGAGCTAGAGAAAGTCATGGGGACTCCAATATTTTTTTAGTTTTTTGTCTATGAGGCGATCACTTGTAGTGTGCAAATACTTGTCTCGAGATGTGATTCAAAGCATATCATTGACAACATGATTCTACTTTGTGCATACAAATGGTTTAATCTTGTCTGTTTATACGCAAGCCGCACTCAGGTCGTCTTGGTTCAATTATACCTTGACGCTTGTGCTATCTTGCAAAATCAAAAATCATGTAAATTTTTCTCAGGCCATTATGGTTCAATTATACCATTATGCTTGTATAAATTTTCAACAAATCCCAACAAATCAATGCTCGATGATGATAACTACAAAGAAAGAAAAAATATGTGACTATGTAGGAATGACAAACGGAAGAATGAGGATGCTCAATTAGTCGCATATCATTTTACAATTAGTCGCATATCATTTTACAATTAGTTGCATATCATTTTACAATTCATTGCATATCATTTTACAATTAGTTGCATATCATTTTACACAGTTGCATATCATTATCATACATCTCATTTTCAAGATACATCTCACAACATATCATTATCATACATCTCATTTTCAAGATACAGCACACAGCATATCATTATCATACATCTCATTTTCAAGATACATCTCAAAGCATATCATTATCATACATCTCATTTTCAAGATAAATCTCATAGCATATCATTATCATACATCTCATTTTCAAGATACATCTCATAGCATATCATTATCATACATCTCATTTTCAAGATACATCTCACAACATCATGAATTATCACATCATATTCATCACATATCAAATCACATGCATCTAAGCATTGCATCATTATCATAAAAACATCAAAATCATATAGAAAGCATCATCCATAACATATCACATGAGGATCAAGGAAAAATGGTGTCATATATATATATATATATATCTCATAAAATGATCAAGTACAAAATATGTCATGTTTGTCCCATAATACAACAAAATGATCAAAATACAAAGGAGACAACGTCTCTCAGGTATGACTATCTCCTAAGGGTGACAGTCTCACAGTAGATGTCCCAGCACCGAGATCCCAAGGTGGATCCTAACGAGTAGGCCCAGTCTCACCTCTACTCTCTATCCTCGACCCCGTCTACCTAGATCAATTGGATCTCGTCGCTGTGAAACTAGGAACTCTATGCTCCTGGGGCACCACATCCTCATATTGCCTCCAATAATACTCAGCCTCCTTGGTTGTATAAGACAACTCCCCCAGGGTGTCTCTCATCGAGCCACCCGCAACCGCTTTGTCAAAAGTCTCTGCTTGAGCGTCGGCTCGACCCAACCGCTCCAAAACGGTATCCTTCTCAGTGGTCAGCTATGTAATCTGTCGTTGATGTGCCAGTAGCTGTGTCTGCAGGTGCTGCACTGATCATTGTAAACACCTAATTTGAGCATCCTCCCAGTGAGTCAAAATTTGAATCTGGAGGGGTACCTGTGTAGTGGGACCCCTCGTCCCTCACCCTATCCTCGGCGCTGGTGGGGGTAAAACATCTGACCTCCTCCTCTAGGTTGGTCGTCTAAAATCATTTGTTTCTCCCATAGCTGCTATCACCTCTCCTACCCTCTCCTCACCACCAGCTCCAATAGCCAAACCCAAGTCGCTCCTATCACAAGCAAAACATATCCAATATCAGTTTCCTCATCAAAATAATTCATCTCAAAATCAAATTCATATCAACTTGAAACATTGAAAATCTAATCAAGTTCCACATCATATCAAATCCATATCCATATCAGATCGTATCAACTTGTAACACAACTCAAGTTCCACAGTCATATCAACTTGTAAAACAACTCAAGTTCCACATTCATATCAACTTGTAACACAACTCAAGTTCCACATTCATATCAACTTGTAACACAACTCAAGTTCCACAGCCATATCAACTTGTAAAACAACTCAAGTCCCACATTTATATCAACTTGAAACAATGCATATCAAATTAGGTTCATATCACATCACAAATCCACATCATATCATATCAACATCAAATCAACATCAACTTGAAACATTGAAAATCAAATCAAGTTATCTATCAAAAATCTCACATCAACACTCATATCAGACAAATTATCAAAACAACGACAGCAGACACGCAGACTAACTATCACACCCATCCCAGCAAAACTGGCAAACACCTACATATCTTTCTTCATCTCATAAATCCTCACCAAATCCCACTTTCCCCAAATTTTTATGCCCACACGCTAAAAAGCACCTATGCGCTACTCTGATCTATCAATGCGCCACCCAAAGCACCCTAAGCGCTAAAACCTCCTATGAGCTATCCTAATCTAGCTCTACACTTCAAGCCTACCCCTATGCAATAAGTCACACCTATGCGCTAGCCTAACCTACCCATGCGCCTCCCGGGTAACCCTAAGCGCTAGGTCTAAGTGATGCGCTACCTGTTTCCCCATGTGCACTATCCTACGAACCAGTTGCACTAACCTCAGTCTATGTGCTATCCTAACTTGCCCGGACACTACCCTAGTTCCTAAGACACTACGCACTATGTTTTGTTTCGTATGCACTACGGTTTCCACCGAACGCGCTAAACCGTTAATTTCCGCAACAAAAAATTAAAAAACTGACTAAAAATGACAAAACAAAATCAAAAAGGGGTCAAAAATGATAACTTACCAGTGGTCCATACGTGGCGGGCCTCCAATACCTCCGAACGCGCTCGAATTGATGAGAAGCAAAGGGAACGGGCATCTTGACTTTCTCTCTAAGTGTCACTTTCTCCAAAGTCCACAAGCACAAATGAGACAAAATAAATCACTTTTTTACCTTTTTATAGGGTAAATGGAAATTAGGGTTACGTGGTGGAACATGAAAATTGCTTGCGGTCTCACTTCTAACCCTAACAAAAATAATTATCGGGAGATGAATCAAATTATCGCATTCAACATAGACAAAAATTCAAAATGCAATCAAATTTATCAACTCAAATCAAATTTTCAAATTTTTGATTCATCTCCCAAGGGGGCATTATCAACATCATTTATCAAATCTGGGGCATCATTTATCAAATTTGGGGCACGACATGAACATCTCGACATGACATCACACTGATCATAATCAAATTTTGACGACACATCATTTTTATTTGAATCAACATGTGCACACACGTCACTTCAAAGAGGGGCAAAATGTAGACGTATAAAAATGACCATATTCTTAAATGAATATTTAATGTTCATTTTATTCTCATTCCTCTATTTAGTTAAATCTAATTTAATTAAATCACCCACATTCTTCTATTTCATTAAATAAATTATTCAATTTATTTATTTAAATTCACTTAAGCCCTTTATATCATTTAATTGAATAAATCATTTTATTTAATTAAATCCCTTCTCTCTACTTTTTAATTAAATTTACATTTAATTAAATAGTTCACCCCAATTAAATAAATCTAATTTATTTAAAACCCCAACTTGCAACCAAATTGAAATAAAGCAATTTATTTTAATTAAATCCTATTACCCTTCATCCACTTGCATTTTCCTACATCTCCCACTTGCCTCCTAACCCTCTTCCTAAATTCTTCTAGAATACCTCTAATCCTAATCAATTAAGCTTAACCCATCAATTATCCCCTTTCCCTAAATTTGAGGAGGTCACTTCTCAAATTTGGAGTAAAGTCTTCCAAAGGCATTAAAGCCTTTATGCCTTCAACAAGCTAACTTGTTGAAAACCCCCAAATTTGGAAGGACTCTTACAAGTTTGTCCCCAAAGTCTTCAAACCATTAATGGTTAACTAACCCTTAGTGGCATGGTTAGAGACTTTTTGCCTAACTCAACCCTCATCTAACCCAGGGGTCTCATCAAGCATTCATTTCTTTGACCATGGTTATCCCTTTAACCTTTGCACAAGAGTTTATCCTTTGGGTAAAAGCTTTATCCAATGGATAACCTTAACCTAACCTTAACCTTTACCCTCTAAGGTAACCTTCATGTCTTCTCAAGCATTTAATGCTTCTTACCTCTCCTCTCAAGAAATCTTATGTTGACAATTGTCACCATTTCATTGGTGAGAATTGAAAACGTGGATTGATAGCTTTCAATCCTGACCCTTGATTAGATCCTTCAATCCTGACCATCCATTGACCTATTTTTCCTATAAATAGAGCTTTCATTCTTCCATTTTCCATCATCCAAGTCTTTAGCATCACACTTATACTTAATTTTAAAGCATTTAGCCTCTCTTTGCAATAGAAATTAATCTAATAAGCATTGTAGAGTATTTCTATTATCCATAGCTTAAATCACATAACTAGTATATCATGTTAGCATAGTATTTTTACTAACCTTGTCATCTTATCATCTAGTTTAGTTCATTTACTAGAATCATGCATAAATAGGATGCATTCATGCTAAATTCGATCAAAAGCATCCCTCGTTCTTGCATTCGTCATCCCTAAGTCACTTTGCTCAGTGATCTGAGAGCAAAGGCACTGGCTTGAGGGACCTTGTGAGATAGAGAACCATGGAACACTCCTTGGGAAGTTGAGTCATTCCTCATGGTTCCATAACTTGCACCAAGAGTCATGTGGGTGTGTAGACAAGTCCTTGAAATATTTCACATTTTGGATTTCATTGAACCGCTTTTCTCGCATACAAATATCATTCCCCTTCATCTGTGATAGTTAAATTATTTTTAATTATTTAGATATTTAAATTCAATTTTTTCCCTCTTTCTATCTTAATTAAATAATTTTTTATCATTTAATTAAATTCACTAATATATAATTATCTTCCAAATCAATTCATTTACTTATTATTTTTCATGTTTTTTTGGGGGGTAAGCTTCTACCATAGGGGTAGCTCCCTTCTATTATTTCAAAAAGGTTTAATACATCCAACAAGTAATAGTTATTATCCCTTCCCCCATTACACTAACCCTCTCCAACTGAGAGACAAAAAAGAGATCCCCATAAATACCAACGAGGTTAGCAAAGGGTGCATTAGTAAAATTAACCAAGCCAACCCAAAACAATCTAAGGGCCTCATCCACCCTCAATTTCTTACTGACTGCCTCCGAGACCAATGTACCCTTTCTTTGGGTTTGTGTTGATCTTGGATATTGCAACCCACACCCCATCTTTCTTGTGATCTTGTATTAGTTTGTTTGTCACTCTCTCCTCTTTGAATTTATAGCTCATTGCCTAGGCGATAATAGTGAAAATTTTATCCAAGGTTTCCCCAACATGTTTGTGCTTACTAAAAATAAAATTTGGACCTAGAACGCTTTTGACTATAGGCAGCAGATAGTCCTCCTCCAAGATTAAAAAAAAAAGCCTATTCATTCATTCATCCTAGCTCTCCTTGAGGTAGTACAAAAAAACAAGGTGTTAGAATTCATTCCCAAAACATTCAATTGAATCTACTATAAATCCATGAGGTTTTCATGCCCTGTCACTTAAGCACTATCTTCTGATTTCTAGGGCAGTGCTAATGATATTTCTTACTAAATTGGATTTTCTTTTGTAAACAATTCAACTATCTCTTCGTTTAATTGCTCCAAAGACCACACTTTCTCACCATATTGGAGATCCACGTCAAAATTAGCCAACCTATCAGCAATACTATTAGCCTCTCTTTACATATGGGAGATAGGCACATTATTCATTTCTTCTGATGATCTTGTAATTGTGTTTAACCACTTTGCTAGCTTCCAGTTATGTATATCCATCTTATTTACTGCATTAATGCATATGAGAGAGGCCCCCTTGATTTCTAAATCTTTGATCTCTTTCCAGATGCAGAGTTTAAGACCACTAGCCAGGGCTTCAAATTCAGCCTTATTATTTGTGGCTATTCCCAACTTTTTTTGCCATTGCCCAAACACATTCTTTTTTATCATTTCTAATTACACAACCTACTCCTGCCTCTCCTAGATTTCCCCTTGCCTCGCCTTCAAAATTTAACTTGTATTTACCTTTTTCTGGAGCCTTCCATTTAGAATATTTTCTAACTTTTCCTTTGTTTGGTGCCAAATCATTCGAGAGCTTAAGTCTACCCAATTTCTTTTGTATTTCATTATCCCAGGTTGTAAAGTAAAAGCATTTTCTCGATTTCTGATTTGAATTCATCACTTCACATATCCCTTCCTCCATTTTCCTGATAACTTCTGATATAGGTAAAAATTTGTCTTCAAAAATTCACTTATTTATTTCTCTCCATAAATGCCATACGACCATTGATGGGGCTATCACCCATACATCACTCCCAATTTTTTCCTGGTCCTTGCAAGGTTGTGCTTGTAGAAATTATAAAAGAGAATTATGTCTCACACTTCTCCACTCGAGCGTGTCAAGTAACCAGTCCTAGCATTTGCTAGAAAATGGGCATGTTAATAGAAGATGGTTCACTATTTCACTATTCTCCCCACACAAAATGCATATACTTGGACCTTGTATCTCAATGATTTGAAGTCGGTCCCTGTTAGGATATGGTTGTGTAAAGTTGTCTAAAGGAATGTGTCTATCTTTGGAAGGACATATGAGTGCCAACATAGATTACGTCGCCAATTCGATATGCCTCCCAATTGATTTCGCACTGCATATCCAAGTTTAACCAAATAATTTCCAAAAGAAGACGTGCACCAAAATATCTCATCTTCTTCATCCATAAGATTAACCTTCCTAAATTGTAGAATTCTTTTTACCACCTCTTTCTCTCTTTCAGGGATAGAAAGTTATGTCATATCAATCCATGTAAAAGTATCACCCATTAGGCCAGGCGACTTTTTCACATAGTCTACTGCACAAACCCCATACTATTATGTCACCTCTTGAATCCAGTCCTTTGTTTCTAATGAGTTTATAATCGCATCCTCACCTTCCCATGAGTCCATCCAAAAAATTTCCTTCTTTCCATTACCAAATTTCCATGATATGTGATTGGTAATGATGTTTTGACCTTACCACATGAATCTCCATATTGCAGAGCCTCCTATGTTTGCCATAGTCAAAATTCTTGATAGGTCCCTTTGATCTACATATTTATCTCTTATTATTCTGGTCCATAGTTTGTTTGGTTCCTTATAAACTTTCCATACTAATTTTGCTACCATAGCTTTGTTCTATTAACCATCTTCCTATGTCCATCTCCTCCAACCTCCTTACTTTGACAAGTTACGTCCCAGCCAATTAAAGGAATTTGTTTTCCCCTCTCACCCCTTCCCATAAAATTTGTTTTTTCATCCCTTCAAAGCCTTTTGCCACCTTCCTAGTCAACTTGAATCAAGACATGACGTATATCGAAATTGTTGCCAAGACTGATTTTATCATTAATATTCTACCCGATAGGGTCAACCGCCTGATTTCCACACACCAATTTTGCTTCTACAACTATTTAGCATGTCTTCTAAGTGTGTTGTTCTACATGCTCCTTGAATGAGTGGTGCTCCAAGATTTTTCTCTGGAAGACTTGCTATTGTACACCCCAGACGTCTGACAATTCTTCTCTGGACTATTTTTTTGTATTGAAAAAAAAAAGAGTTTTGACTTCTCTCTATTCAAAATTTGTCTTGAAGTTGATATGTATTTCTCTAATGCATTTCCAATTATTTCAACTTTCGTTAACGAGGCTTCACCGAAAAGTATGGTGTCATCTACAAATTGGGCGTGTGACAAAATTATTTCATCTGTCACCTGTATACCTTTCCAGATTTTGTCATCTTTCAGTTTCTTGAAATATCTACCCATTGCTTCTGTCATGGTTACAAATAGAAAGGGGGAGATGGGGTCTCCTAGAGGAAGACCATTAGTAGCATAAAAAAATCCACATAGTGATCCATTAACTATGATAGAATATTGAGGGTTGTAATACATATTTTTATCAAATTTATCCAGGCCATATCAAATCCAATTTTTTTCATTACCTCAAACAGAAAGTCCCAATTGACCCTATCATATGCTTTGCTTATGTCAAGTTTAATCGACTTACCTTTCATTCTCTCCTTGTTGATGGTGTGGATTGCTTCATTTGCAACTATAATGCTATCAAAAAAATTTCTATCAGTGACAAAGTTGTTATGTTCCTTGGAGATGATTTTGTCAAGGATCTTCTTATATTTGTTTGGAAAAGCCTTTGTGATTATTTTATATATAAGGATATGGGACGATAATCTCCAAATCTCTTGCATTTGTTTTTCTTAGGAATAAGTAATATTGTTGTGTTATTCATATCCCTCACAAATTTGTGTTACTTCTTGAAGTCTTCCACTACCTGTAATAAATCTTCCCCAATGAAGTTCCAACATTTCTAATAGAAGCTTGTCGGAAATCCATCTAGCCCAAGTGATTTATCTAAATGCACTTGAAATGTTGCAGCCTTCAGTTCATTCAGAGTGAATGCTTGTAACAACATATCATCTGATTAACTCAAAAATTCTGGAATGCAATGCAATATTTCCTCACAACCATTAGGACCTCCCCCATTTTGGCTCCCAAGTAGATTGTAGAAATGAGCAACTGCCTCAATCTTTTATGGTTCTGTAAGTTTGTTTCCTTTTGCATCAGTAATTTCCTCAATCTTTTATGGTTCTGTAAGTTTGTTTCCTTCTGCATCAGCAATTTCATCCATTTTGTTTATATCACTTCTTGATTTGATTGATGCATGAAAGAACTTAGTGTTCAACTCTCCAACCTTAACCAATTCTCTCTAGCTTTCTCCCGCCAGTATATTTCTTCCCTTGCCAAAAGTTCTGCATAGACAGTTTTTAATTATTTCTCTTTCCTATAATCCACTTCATGCATTCCATATTTGATAACCTTCTCATTCACTTCTTCCAATTCTTTTTCGATTTTTTCCTTTTCTATGAATATATTTTTAAAATGTTCTACATTCCAGTATTTCATTTTATGTTTTATGAAATTCAACCTCTTCATAAAATAGTATGATGTTGTTCCTTTGTGTATGTTGTTATCCTTCCACCATTTCTACAAATTTTCCTGTAATGCTTTGTCTCACCACCACATACTTATGAATTTAAAAGATCCTTTGCTTGGTCTTACACTCTACTTGATTTCCAGTTGTACTGGATTACGATTTGATATTGAGATTGGCAATATACTTGTATCATAGACAATTTGATTGTTCAACCATCTCTAACCAACGAACTATGTTTGTAAACCCCGCGCTTCGGTTTGTCCATGTGTATTCTCCATTTTTTGGCACACAATCAACCACATTAATTGTCTCAATCAAATTTCTGAAGTCCTTCATGACTCTGTTATCTCCTCTCACTCCTCCATGTTTTTCATTCGGGTACAAAAGAGCATTTAAATCTCTAGCCATAATGACCCATTCATCCCTTATAATATTCATTTTATTCCTTAATTATCCCCAAGGCTTCACCTTATCCTATGTTCTAACTGGCCTATAAACATTAAGAAAATGAAAAGACTCATGACAACTTTTAAATGTTGCATTACCTATCATCCACTATACATCATGTTCTACATTTGTGAGACTTATTATCTCTAGATTCCATATGATCAGTAATCCTCTGGCTTGGCCTATTGCATCCGAAAATACACCATTCCATTTCTTACAATATTTAACAAACTTTTCACCGTCCTCTATGTTAATGCATGATAGCTTCGGTAAGATAAATGATTGAATGAGAGATAAATGAAGTCTCTCATTCAATCATTTATCATATCGATAACTATGATAAAACCTTCAAGCAATTAATTCCTCTTTGATAGTCATTCTACATTTGCATATAAATAACATATTCATTGATAATCATACTATATATTTTGTTTACGTTCATCGATTACTAAATCTTGTATTTCAATTTATATCGATTAACATAATTAATGATAAATAAATGATTAATCAAAACATCGATTAATATCGGGTTGCATATAATATATCGGGTGGCATAATAATAAAGGTTACTGATAGTTATTGGGTGTTAAGCCTACACCGATAGTTATTGGTTGTTAAAGCTAACATGTTGATAACTATTGGCTGTTAGCATTGTGCGAACACCGATAGACATCAGTTGTTATAATACTTCCACACTGATTGGTATTAATGATGAACATGCATTTGTTTAGTATAAACAAAGAGGCACGATCAAGTAATGTCTTGATTGGTCATGACCGATCAAGGCATTGCTTGATCGTACCCCATTTGTTATATACTTATATTGAGTGGCATTCGTGAGATACGACATAGAAAATATTAAATGCTCCTCTCACCTGCCACAAACAAGAAGATAGTCAGATTCATACATTAAGGCAATAATATATACAACAAGATTATTTTAATAGAATACAACTTGCATATTGAATGTAAATTGAACATCATTTACATGGTATTAGAGCTATAGTTAAATCGAACCTGAGGTTGTTCAATTTTACGTAAAATTCAAATCAAGTATATATTCAACATCACAATCCTATCAATGGCTAGCGCTATTAAATTTGAAGACGGACTCGCAGGGGGGACGACTTCTTCGCATGAAAATTCAGAATTCAAATGATTCTAAAAGAAAATAAAGTTGAATCATTTGTAAAGACTGAAACTAAAGAACCTAAGACTGAACCTGACAAAACAATTTGGAGAGAAGGAAATGATAAGGCTATCAAAATCATAGTTGATGGGGTAAGGAACAATATTATGCCCATTATAAAGAAACATGAAACAGACTTCAACATGTTCAAAGCACTTGAAGACACTTTTGAGATATCCAATGCCAGTAGAACCTTGGCTCTAAAAAGAGAGATAAATCATATAGCCATGATAAAGGGGGAATCAATCAATGCCTACTTCATACGAATATCTACCTTAAGGGATGAACTGGCAACCCTTGGATATGAGATCCAAAGAAAAGAATTAACCCTCATTGCTTTAGATGGGTTGCCTAGTATCTGGGAAACGTTCGTCCAAGGCATCAGTGCAAGGGATAACTATCCAAAATTCGATAGGCTAAAGGTTGACTGTCTCCAAGAGGAATCAAGGCAAAATAAGAAAGGGATCAAACAAAAGAATATAGATGAAGATCTTCAAGTTCCAAATATGAACTCAAACAAAAAGGGCAAGCAAAAGCAATTCAGGAAGAGAAAAAGTCGTCACGGCAAGAACTCCTTCAAGAAAGACCTCTCTCAAATTCAGTGTTACAGATGTGACAAATTTGGGCACTATGTTGCCAAATGTCCAGAAAGAGCTAAACAAGCCACATTTGTCAAAACAGGAAAATCAAAAAGGGAAGAGGACTCCGAGAAGTATGTGCTGTATTCAGCACTCACAAATCAAGCATCAAACAAAGTGAACTCCTGGGTGATCGACAGTGGCTCATCTAGACACATCACAGGATTCAGAGAAGTACTAGACTCCATGAAAGAGGAGAATGATGAGGAGGTAACCATCGGAAATGACTCTACACACCCTATCAAAGGAGTTGGAAACTGCACCATCAAACTAAAGTCAGGTGTATCATTACAACTTAGAGGAGTGCTATATGTTCCAAGCATTAAGAGGAATCTTGTCTCAATATCAGCAGTGGAGAACAATGGATACAGAGTGACCTTCATGGACAACAAAGTGTTGGCTTGGCCAAAGAACTCATCCATCAAGAAAGCTAAAACAATTGGTCAAAGACAAGGCTACTTGTATGAGCTATGCACAGAGCCCAACCTAGCCCTAATTCATGAAACTACAGATGCCAATGAAATCTGGTATAGAAGACTAGGCCACCTAAATTTTAGAATTTTATCATCAATGGGAGACCTTGTCACAGGTCTACCTAAGCTAAAGCAATATCATTCAAGGGCATGCACAGGATGTGCCCTAGGTAAAAATACTAAGGGTGCTTTTCAGAGTAGTACTAGGAAAACAAGTAAAATTTTAGAGTTAGTTCATTCTGATGTATGTGGACCTATGTCTGTAAATTCATTGGGGGGATTTCTATATTATGTAATATTTATTGATGACTACTCTAGGAAAACCTAGATCTACTTTCTGAAATGTAAAGAATCAGAAGAGATCCTTAACAGGTTTAAAGAATTCAAATCACTAACAGAAAATTACTCAGGAAACAAAATTAAAACCCTAAGAACTGATAATGGGGGGGAATACACGTCAGAATTATTTAAAGAGTTTTGTTAAAATTCAAGGATTAAAAGGGAGTTAACAATACCTTACAACCCTCAACAAAATGGGATAGCAGAAAGGATAAATAGGACAATCGTTGAAGCTGCCAAAGATATGATTCTTGATCAAAATCTAAATATCAATCTTTGGGCAGAAGAAACTAGCAATGCTATACATATTCAAAACAGATGTCCTCACTCTCATCTTGAAGATAAGACCCCTAAGGAAGTCTTTACTAAATCAAAATCGGATATAAGCCACCTTAGGATTTTTGGATGCCCTGTCTATATTCATGTACCTAAGGAGAAAAGATTAAAATTAGAGCCTTCTGGAAAAAGGGGAATCTTTTTAGGATATAGTAAAACCTCCAAAGCCTACAGGATATATATACCTGGTCAAAAGAATATTGAACTAAGTAGGGATGTGATCTTTGAAGAAAACTTAGCCTTCAAAAGAGCCCAAAGCTCTCTAGATCCTAAAGTCTATATTCCCAACCCTAGCTTAGATAGAGATCCTACTCCTGAGCTTCAAAGGGAGAATCCTGAGGAAACTATGAGTGAAACTCAAAGTCCACCTAGAGAAAACCTCAAGAAAAGACCACTATGGGCCACCAAAACTGTAGAAGAAGCTCAGAAGTTTGTTGCTCCCTTAGGAACCTTTAGAGAAAGCAAAAGGCCTAATAAATTCACTAGCTATGTTGCCCTTATGAATGATCTCTCTAAAAGCTAAACCAAACAATATATCAGATGCACTTGAACATCAAGTATGGAAGGATGCCATGTCTGAAGAGTATCAATCCATTATGAAAAATGATGTTTGGGAGATTGTTCCTAGGCCAACCAAGAAATTTGTGGTTTCATCTAAATGGCTTTTCAAAATCAAACATGTTGCAGATGGCAGTATTGAAAAACACAGGGCCAGATTTGTAGCCAGAGGCTTCTCACAAAGGGAGGGAAGAGATTATGAAGAAACTTTTGCACTTGTTGCTAGGTATACATCAGTAAGGGTTGTATTAGCCATTGCAACAGCAAAGGGGTGGAAGGTACACCAAATGGATGTTAAGATAGCTTTTCTAAATGGTGAGATCTCAGAAGAAGTCTACCTAGAGCAACCTGAAGGTTTTGAAATTCATGATGCAGAGTCTCATGTGTGTAGACTCAAGAAAACTCTCTATGGGCTCAAACAGACTCTCAAGGCCTGGTATGAAAGAATTGACACCTATCTCTCAGGACTAGGCTTCTCCAAAAATGATGCAGATCCTAATCTCTACTACAAAAGAAATAAAGGTGATATGCTAATATTGATTTTATATGTTGATGACTTATTAATCACAAGAAATGATCACCTTATAGATCGATGCAAGAATGATCTATCCAAAGAATTTGATATGAAGGACTTAGGACTCCTTCATTACTTCATAGGATTGGAAGTATGGCAGAATTCTAACAACATTATACTAAACCAAGGAAAGTACACCTTAGATATTTTGAAGAGATTCGGAATGCTAAACTGTAGACCCATGACCTCTCCTATGGAAACCAACTTACATAAACTTAAAGAAGCAACAGCAGAGTCACAACCCATTGATCCTACTCAATACAAATAGATGATTGGGTCCCTGATGTATCTGGTAAATACAAGACCAGATATCTGTTATGCAGTTAATGCTCTAAGTCAGTTTATGTGTGAACCGAAAGAGATACACCTGGTTGGAGTAAAACACATTATGAGATACCTACAAGGTACCCTAAACCTTGGTCTCAAATATGAGAAAGTTGATATAGACCTACATGGACTTACAGATTCAGATTGGGCTGGAAGTGTGATAGACAGGAAAAGCACTTCAGGGTGTTGCTTCAGTCTAGGTTCAGCTATGATATCTTGGATCAACAGGAAGCAGTCTTCTGTAGCTCAAAGCTCCATCGAGGCAGAATACATTGCAGCTTCTATGGCTGCCCGAGAGGCAGTATGGCTTAGGACGTTGCTTGTGATGTTGTTTGGAGAACCTATGAAACCCATTGTTATACACTATGACAACCAAAGCTACATAAAACTTTCAGTAACCCCACTGTTTCATGACAGATCCAAGCATATTGAAATTCCATACAACTATGTGCGAGATATGGTAGATAGGAATGCAATCCAACTGGAATATGTTTGTACAGGAGATCAAACTGCAGACATTCTGACCAAACCTCTTTCCAGAGTGAAGGTTGATCACTTCAGAAAAAGTTTAGGTATGATAGAAAGGTAATTTGCTTTGTAATCTATATTTGCATACCTATAAGATGTTTAATGTGTAAACCTCTTTGTCATGATAGGACAATTTTTGGATTCTATCCCCTGGGTTCATATCTAAGAGGTGACGATCTCTCAAGATAGTGAACACTTGTATGGGGACATTATAAGGTGACGATCTTATAATGTCCAAACCAGTTATCATGTTGGATCTCTGGTGTGTCATGGATGTGCCATGATTGTGTTGTGATAAAACATTTGTATAGAGTGTTAGTGCACATATCACAACTTGGATAAGATGAGAAATTAATCTTTCTCATATGATTATCCTTAAGTATTGCGTGTGTAGGCAATACTGATATCACATGCTTAGGTGATATCCTGTCAATCACAAGATTGATGTGATGGACTTTAGTATCACGTGTTTAGGTGATACTTCATATCATATGATTAGGTGGTATGATTTCCTAAGAATGTCTAAAATGCTAACTATCAATTGAATTGTGATGCTTGAATATATTGTCTACATTTGTCTTACCTAGCTAAGAGGGAGTGTTAATGCATGATAGCTTAGGTAAGATAAATGATTGAATGAGAGATAAATGAAGTCTCTCATTCAATCATTTATCATATCGATAACTATGATAAAACCTTCAAGCAATTAATTCTTCTTTGATAGCCATTCTACATTTGTATATAAATAACCTATTCAGTGATAATCATACTATATATTTTGTTTATGTTCATCAATTACTAAATCTTGTATTTCAATTTATATCGATTAACATAATTAATGATAAACAAATGATTAATCATAACACCGATTAATATCGGGTTCCATATAATATATCAGGTGGCATAATAATAAAGGTTACCGATAGTTATCGGGTGTTAAGCCTACACCTATAGTTATCGGTTGTTAAGGCTAACATGTTGATAACTATCGGCTGTTAGCATTGTGCAAACACCGATAAACATCGGTTGTTATAATACTTCCACACCGATTGGTATTAACGATGAACATGCATTTGTTTAGTATAAACAAAGAGGCACGATCAAGTAATGTCTTGATCGGTCATGACGGATCAAGGCATTGCTTGATCGTACTTGTTGATGTATTTTTTATGCACATGCGAACACAGAATAAAATACCTAAAGGTACCTTATCCTCTCTTGAATAAAGTCTCTGAATGCTGAAGATGTCGCGAAAAGGATCAATCGAGATGACTTCAAGGTTCTTTGTTGTAGGATCTCTACGTGTGGATAAGCTCTCTGTGGTATGATGTGATTTGCTGGAATCACAAGGGGACTTATACTTGATGACTGAATGTTTGATTTGCTTTGAATATTGCTAGAACACAGGATTTTAATAGCTTTGATTTGAAAAAAGGGAAAAAAGACGAGGGCGAGGAAAGGATCTAATCCTAACACTAAGAATGTAGGAGCAATGAATGATCTTTGATGAAATTCTAACTAAGTCTTGTTTTGACATCCCAAGACCATCTCCACAAGGTTAGTGCGATCTTTGAAGGAAAGCTTTATGATAGTCAAATCATCACTACAGGCATAGACACCATCAGGCTGATGCATATCAATGAAGAAGCGACAATTGAAGTTAAGCTTAAGCTGAATGATTCCAGTTGACTACACAAGGCAAGTCTGCAATCAACAAACTGCTAGTAGTATGGATATACGAATTTCACCATCAATCAAACACATTTCTTCCACTCATCTAATAACATAAAATCAAACATGAGAAGTATAGAGACCATGCAAATTGTTGAATCGACCCATAAATTTCACCATTTCTTCAATGAAGTTCTACAAGTCTTTTACAACAACATCTTGGCAACAATCTTTGCCTTCTCTTTCTATTCTACTCTAATTGCTATTCTATCGACTGACTATCCACTACTAGCTAACTATTCACATTCTAACTACTCTCTCTCCCATTAGCCCTTACAAAAATGAAAAGTCGGGACTTATATAGTGCCCTTAATACAATTCAATGGCTAAGATCAATTTGAGATCAATGGCCAAGATTCTATAATGAAAACCCTAATTAGGGTTTGTTACAACAAACTCAATTCTGACCAATGAAATAATTGTATTAATTGGACACATGTCCTCTCTGAAAAATTCGACCAATGGATAGCTGGGGTAGGTACATCGAAGTTTGTGCCATCTCCCATGAGTTAGGTACATTGAATCTGGACATGCTGAGGTGGACCAAATCGACTGGAGAAGTGATGACTAGGATGCCACCTCGTCTGACACTTGTCACTTGGTAGATATTCAACTTGATGTTGTTGAGAAGCTAGCTTTAATTAACTCTTCTGAAACTATCTGCTTCCCCAACGAACCATTGCTCTGACTTCTTTTGTCTTTGATGTACAGGATGATGATGTACCTCGCCTTGGAATGCTGGATTGGAAGAGGTCGCCCTTATCCTTGCTCGATCTTCTTGGAGGAGACCGTCCTTGATCTGGCTTGATTTTCTTTGATGAGAGTCTGCCAAGTAATAGATCTTCCGACTCCGGGGCCGCCATTTGATGCCTACACAAACGATTCCAAAATTAGTCTTTAAGCATTATATCTTAAAATGTAGAAATTAAGACTCTCCAAAGGGAAAATTCAAGATATTGATTAGGAAATTTCATGATAAATCTAGAATTCTTCATTTCCTAATTAATTAATCAACAAAATCAAGAAAATGATGAAAGAAGACTGGATTTTGCTAGACAAGGTTTAGATTGTAGTCTTCCCTTGGATGAATTACGCCTCCATTAGCCTTCAAAATGAATTTCACCCTCCTTAGTCTCCACACTTAGCAAAATTTCGCCTTTAATCTTCTAGATTTCGCTCCTCAAATTGCTCCTCAATTTCGCACTTTAGAAGGGATGAATGAATGATTTGAAATGTGAAGCAACACTCCTCCATTATATAGAGCGCTTACCCTATTCCCTTCAAGGCCGACTTGGGAAAAAAGGGGTAAAAAAATAAATAAAATCTCCAAAAAAGGGTGGCCGACTTGCAAAATAATGCCTTGAGCGCTCATTTTAAATTTTTAAAAAATTAATTTTAATCCTCCAAGGTAAAATTTTTATTATTTCAAAGTTAAAATTAATTTATTAAATGCAAAAATGCTTTTAAATTAATGCAAATTTAAATTTAATTTTCCACACGCCTCAAATTTAGCAATTTTGGTGATTTAGCGCAAACTAGAGAATATCAATTTTTTGATCAAGGTCTTAATGAAGTTTTGCTAATGATTTCGCCCTGGACCCTCTCCAAGGGTCAAGAGCGATTTTCCAAATTTAGCCTTGAATATTTCGTACCTTGACTCTAAAATCTCTTGGAGGGTAAATTCATATCTAGTTAAGGTCTTGCATTTCAAATTTTGGTATTCTGCATGAGAAATTTAGGTGGAAATGTGGATTTCGCCCTGGACCCTCTCTAAGGGTCAGGAGCGATTTTCTCATTCTTAAGCTTATAATCCACCTAAATTTGATCGTTAAACTCTCTATGCAATTTCTAAGATCTATTTCCTTGCACCACTGAGTTACTTCATCAAAAATCTTGAAGGAAACAATGCTTTTAGAGGAATTTCGCCCTGGACCCTCAGTAAGGGTCAGGAGTGATTTTCCAAATTTGGCTCAAAATTGACATTTTTCAAAGCTCAAAATTTCTTCAAGGCATCTCAAATAGGTTTTCTCACTGAATTCCAAACTTAGCTCTATCCAACTTAGGAGAAAAAGTGTGATTTTGGTGTTTTTCGCCCTGGACCCTCTCCAAGGGTCAGGAGCGATTTTTGCAACTTTGACTAAAAATCCTCACTTCCTCATCTAAAAACTTCTTCACCAAGCAAGATCATGTTTATGCCTCCAAACTAAGCCAAAAAATCCTTTTCCAAGTTTTTCGCCCTGGACCCTCAGCAAGGGTCAGGAGCGAATTTGAGTTTTTTGAGCAAATTCTTTCATTCTTTTAGCTCCAAATTATTTCTAAGGCATAACACACATGTCTTTCTCCCATCCAAGTCATAAAAACAAAAACCCAATCTTGAAATGCAAGGAAAATAGGAGGATTTGAATTTTTCACCCTAGACCCTCAACAAGGGTCAGGAGCGAATTTTAAGTTTTCAACAAAATCCTTCACTTTTTCAAATTGACACTTTCTCAGGTGAGTAAAGGGAGATGTCTTTATTTCACTCATGTTTTAAGACTTGTTCTTTTCACTACAAAATAAGGGAAATTCAAAATTTCGCCCTAGGCCTTCAGCAAGGGTCAGGAGCGAATTTACCTTTGTTGCCCAAAATTCACCATTTTTCATGCTTTCAAACCTCCAAATGCATCAAGTGACATCCAATCTTCCTTCCAGGAGACCCTGCACGTAAAAATTTAGCCAAAATTAGTGACAAATAAGCTCAAATAAGATTTTCGCTCTAGACCCTCTGGAAGGGTCAGGAGCGAAATCTTCACTCTAGGCCAAATTGCTCAATGTTCAAGTTTCAAACCACTTCACAAGGCAAAATTGGATGGTTTTCCAAGTTAGGAACAAGTTTTCAAGCTCAAACAAGGTGGCAAATGAATTTTATAATGAATTTCGCTCTGGACCCTCTAGAAGGGTCAAGAGCGAAATTCCTAATCTTGGCCAAAATCCTGACTTCATTATCACATTTTTCCATCCAAACAAGTGTTTTGCCCTCAAAGATGCCTAGGAACGAGTTGGTTCTAAGTTTGGGTCAAACTAGAATGCCTTATGGAGATTTTCGCTTTGGACCCTTTAGAAGGGTCAGGAGCAAAATTCGCTTTGGACCCTTTGGAAGGGTCAGGAGCGAAATTTGACTTTTTTGAACTCTCCGTCAAGATCATTTTATGGAATATAACATTTAAATACTTATACTTTAAGTTATATTCCATATATACCTTCAGGATGTTTAAGAGTGGTTTCAGACCTCCAGGAGCTATATTGCAAAATCTAGTTTTTGGAGGATTTTCAGTTTTCCAGACTTAGTCAAATTTCAGGATCAGGACATTCCAGACTTAGCCAAATTTCAGGATCAGGACATTCCAGACTTAGCCAAATTTCAGGATCAGGACTTCCAAACTTCATCACTTACCAACTTGACCTAACTCAAGTAGAACCTGCTATCCAGGTGGTTCCCTTGGCGACACTCAAAATGCAAAGGCTAACAGACAAAAACCTAAAAGACCTAGAAAACAAACCCTAAAAAGCAAAAAGCAGGGGCCCCCATTTGCAATGGGGCGATGTGTGAAATGGTCACAACAGTACCCCATTTGTTATATACTTATATTGAGTGGCATTCGTGAGATAAGACATAGAAAATATTAAATGCTCCTCTCACCTGCCACAAACAAGAAGATAGTCAGATTCATACATTAAGGCAATAATATATACAACAAGATTATTTTAATAGAATACAACTTGCATATTGAATGTAAATTGAACATCATTTACACTCTACACTTATCTTGGTTTCTTGCAATATGAGGATATCCACTATGAGTTTTCCCATATGACTCTTCACTAAGCATCTTTTGTCATGAGCCAATAGACCCCTGACATTCCATGATATTATCTTCACGATTGTCCAAGGGACCTTTTCTCTCCCTTGGATGATGTAAGAAATTTTCCGATGCTAGGTGATCCTTTTCTAATTGCTTCTTCTTCCCTTATTTGCTTATTGGTTTTCCTACCTCTCATTTTATTATTTCTCCCCAGAATGGTAGCCAATGTCTAACTTGTACATCTAGCATCTAATGTGCCAATTTCTTCAAATTCATTTTCTAATTCTTCACTTCCTGCCACCCATTATTCCATCTCTGAATTAGGATCTGTCGATATTACCCCCTTATTCTGCTCCTTTTCCCCTCCTAGTTCTTTACTTGGATCGCTCCTATTGTTTTCTTCTAGCATCTTTCTTTTGTCTGTCGATTTTGATGATTCGCTTTGATCTTTGTCCAAACCTCTTTTCTCTGAAGGTTGGTTAACAACCTTATTTTCCGTTATTTGCACTCCATTGTTATTACCTTGTTCTTTCGTTGCCTTTCTTTTAGGCAACCATTTTTTTGTGAATCTAGGTCTAACCTTGCAATTTGCTTCCATATGGTTTCTCCTTCAACACTTAAGACAACATTATTTTTCTTCTTCAATTTCTATGCTCTATATCCAGTACTCCCTTACATACCGAGATTAATTTTGGTTGGTATTGGTCTAACTGCCACAACTTTCAGTCTAGCATATAAATATGAATTGCCTTCGATTAAATCCAAAACCATATCGATCAAAGCCCCCAATGAGCGTCCAATCTTCTAAAGGCATTCTTCAAAACAATATACTAATGAAAAATTATACAATCTAATCCAAACCACCCTTCATATGGATTCAAAACTACTTGACTAAAATTTGAGGACCATTTTTGCATATACAACTGTTATTCGTTCATGATCCAAATTCCCTCCGACAAGATTTTATCCCTTTCTTCTATTGGAATAAATAAACTAATAAAAAAAACCTTTAGGGAGGAGTTTAATAACTATTTGTGTTTTCCATTTGTCTCCAATCCATTTCTTTATAGTTTCTCTACTTGCCCTAGGTCTAATGAATCTACAAATTAGAGGAGTTTAATAACTGTTTGTGTTTTCCATTTGTCTCCAATCCATTTCTTTATAGTTTCTCTACTTGCCCTAGGTCTAATGAATCTACAAATAATTGCTAATTCTTCAAATATATTTACATCGTCGTTTACTTCTTTGGTGATATTGATTGTGTATAGACCTCATTTTGGGTCTTGCAGACCAGGAACTTGTAATTCTTCTTTCATATTTCCTATATGTTCCTGCTTTTTCAAATCTGAGGGTTTGGCAAAGCCAATTTTTTCTTTGATATTCTTTTTAGATTATTCATTTTCATCTATATTAATTATATTTTTATTCTTCTAACTTTAGAATCATGCACATTGATTAAAAATTTTCCACTTACTATTCTTCATGCACAACCTCATTAGTGCAACTCAAAGTCACTCTTTGTTGACTCTTCAACAAATCACATCTCATGATTATTCTATTAATCTCAACATCTAATCAATATTAATTAGGATATACAAATATAGCCTTTATCTACCTCATTCCTTCTCCACAATCTTTGATCTTTTGCAATCATAGTGACTTAATAGCAATTGATAGTGACTTAATAGCGATTGATATGCAATTTAGTTTATGCTAATTGTGAGAGCAACCCATATATCCATACTATAAACAAGGTCTGAATTTGATGGTATTATTGATTAATTGTTGTTTATTTCATTCATTTACCTTATGCTTCATTACGTGATTGAGTGAATTGTGAATTGGATTTTGTTGTTATTCCCAAAAAAGCAATAATATGAAGAAAAAAAAAAAATCAAAATTATACCTTATTGCTAATTTCAGCTTTCAGTTTTATTCTCTGAGATGGGATAATAAACGTCTTAAACGTTCATACTCTTTGAGTCTTTAGCATCACAAAATATTATTTTGGCCTTAACCGAGGGACTAGATGCTTTAGCTTCACTCTGGTTTGAGGTTCTGGCTATTTGGTTCTATCTGACTTTCTGAATTTGCATCGACTTAATGATGAATAGATTGATGGTATCAATAGCTATAGGGCTGATGGAAGGTTTCGTTGCCTTTCTTATAATTTATTTTAATGGTGAAGACATGGTTTTAGACAATGATTCTTGCATTCTTACTATTTCATAACACTTTCTTTATTGTATTGCAATTTTAGCAATGGTTTATCAGACTAGCAGAATTGTGGTTTAATATACAGCATTGCTCCACTTACTAATCTCCTTTGTAGCATATCAGCAGTCTATGCTTATATCAAGATTTATGTTATGAAAATATTATGAAGACTTGTGCAAGTTTGCCAAAGGTTCCAGGTAATCTCTTAGGCCTGATACCTATCAAAAAAATGTAATATATCCGATTAATTGTAAATTGTGGAGCTAGCCAATTTTTTCCTCAAAACAATCCTTGACCCAATTTTCAATTATTTTTCATATTTGAATCGTGTTAAATCCCAAAAAAGGGCCAAAAACATGAAAAAATCGTTGCAAAAAAGCACGAAACCCTGAAAAAACACAAACTTAGTGAATCACTCAAAAATTGGACTGATTACAACATGGAATTAGAGTCAACAAAAAATTGAAGTGGGAAGAATTTATTATGTGGTCCCTTACTTTTCTTTCCCGACTTTTTAAAAAAACCTAAATAGAGGAGTAGTAAGTGCAATGGGGGTCATCAACCAAATTTGAAAGGGCCTTAATCATCCTAAAACACAAGGGGCATGTGAGTGTCAAAGCAGCTAACGAATCGACTCTAAATCTTGGCTTCGATATGACCCGAGTTCTTTGCACACCCTGCTCGATGGATTCTAATGCGAACAAGTATATAGTTATATTATACACTAATTTTAAAATTATAACTATTTTATACTATTATACTTGTAATAGAACAGCCTCTTGCACATGATCATTAGCATTTGTCTCCACCTAGAATAGTAGTTGCAAGCTAGGTATTGCAAATACCAGTGGCTTGCTAATCTTTCTTCATATAAAGTACTTAGCAATTGATATTACGGAATGTATATAAAGCATTGCAATTGTGGAATATGATTTGAGATATTAAACTACCCCTACAAAACCCGTTGCCAAAATCACAATAAAAGTCTTGGATAACTTCAAAATGGCTTCCACTTTACTAAATTCCAAACAGCAGTTGGATCGCTGTTTGATAAACTTTTATCTCAATTACTTCGTAGACTTACCAAATAATTGATCTCAGACTAGACAACTATTTGCTGTATTTGATGACTGCCCTCTTAAAAAGTCAACTGAACATTTACCTATGTAATCAGCAATACGAATATAAACAACAAAAATCTATTTTCTACAATTCATGGGTAAAACTCTATTTTATTTACTCTCTATATCTCTATGTTATGGAAATGCCCTTAAATTTTAAAGGAAAAAATAGTTTCTCTTTTTCTACATTGGTTTTTTTAAATTCGTCTTTTTACCATTTTTCCAATCTGATATTTTTTGGTTTGTCGATTTTTTCTCCAAACAATTTTTTCTGCTATGGTTACTCCTGATATTATAGTTTATAATTTTATCCATCCACATCCAAAACTTTAAAATCACCATTGATTCATTCTGCCAACTGAAAATTGTGAAAATGGTAGTTGAAACACTTGAGTGGAGACAAAACCTAGCACCAGAACTTCATGAAAACACATCTATCATAATTGCCGCTTGCTTCTCTTTTAACCACACATGTCACCCATTTGGGTGGTCTTCCCTATGCAGAGTGTCCAACCTTTCCTCAGAACTTTGCAGCCAACTTTCTCTGATGTATTCCCTCCAGTTATAGAACAACCCCGAAGAGATTGGCAAAATCAATACAACTAACAGGTTCATATCAGATCCCTAAACAACCTCGCATGCATTATAGAAATGTTCGTATGAAACATGCAAATAGTACCAACTAAAAAAGATAATATATGACACGGGCCTTTACAAAAACTGGACAGCTATTAACTCGACAAGATCCCTAATATTTTGAAAACAACACAATTAACCTCAAACTGCTGTTAAATTTAGAGAGAATATTCCATTCATTTTATGTTCTAAACCTTCATGGTAACTAGAAATGCATAAGTAAAATTCATCTTCAGCTTTAAAAATGTATATACTAAAACTATGAGATATCAAAAATTATATTTGATTGCTCTATAATCTGTTATCTAGTACACAGAAGCTCATTGAAAATAGATTGAGTTTACTTTGCATAAATGAGGTAGGCATGACCTGATTTTTTTATCATGTAGACAAAATTTTCAAGGACTCCAGCCAAGCTACAGTAAACATGTTTTATGCCTAAATGATGGGAAGTGCTTACATCACAACAAGCCAACAATTAAAGAAAAATACAGATCAGACGAGTTTTCACCTTTGTGCTAGGACTTGGCACAGCCAGCACAGCCAAAGAGAAGACCACCATCCCCACACTTTGCACAGAGGTCTTCATTGAAATTGGTCATTTTTTTTTCAGAAATTCTTGTCTGGTTTGCAAGTGAGAGTGCCAGTTCATGAAGAGTTCAGCCATCAGAAGGTAGATGTGATTATAGCTGTCTGTATAGAAACATTTAAGAAAAAAGTAGACCATTTACTAATAAGAAATAGTCTTGTATGTTGATAAAGAGACAATCATGACCATTTTGTTAATAATAAAAAAAATACCGAATAAATAATTTCACAAGTATGCTTATAGTGATTTCCTTGGTCCCCTGCCAGCATTTGCTTCAAACTGTGAACAACTGACCTGCACAGCATTACAAATCATGCTAAGTATATGGAAGCTGAAAAGGTAACCCCTTCAAAGAAGTGTACAATTACCCTAAGAGAGGAAGTGTCTCCATCCCATTTGTCACCTCTAGGAAGAAAGCAATCTAACTTACCACTTTTTTGCAACAGCTACAGATTATACCAGGTTACGGGGTTCGCCTCTGGGCCCCTCTGGTACGGGTCCTGGTTTGACCGGGTCCGTGGTATGGGTCCGGTTCGAACTGGGTTCGACCAGGGTTAGAAAAACCCAAAGGTGGTTCGACCTTGGTCAAACCCAGTCAAACCCGGGCGGACCCAGTAGAACCCGGGCGGCTAGGTGGCCCGTAAAGTCCAAAAATAATGCAAATTTAATTTTTTTTCAATTCCGCCTTGTAAAAAGTGAAAGTTATAACCTAAAAGTGACTTCTAAAACATTTTATTCACTCATTTCACCTCATTTGTGTTGCAAACAAAAGTTTTATGAGAGCAGGTTAAAGAAAGGGTGAACAAAATTTGGCTTCCAAGATCAAAGAGGAGGAATTGAAGACTGATTTTTGAAGCTTCAACAAATGTTGCAGCATCATTTCCATACATTTTCAAGCTTCCATTGGCTGCAAGAGATAGGTTTTTAAACATTTTTTTCCAACTATTTTTGTTTCACAAATTGTCAAACATGAAACTTGAATTTTTTTTCATTATTTAGTTTTTGTTTTTGAATATGTTTATATTATTTCTTACCATAGGAACTAGAATGGCATCTATATCTTCCTCCATTGGAAATGAACAAATAATTGCAAAACAAAGAAATGATCCAAATTCTCTCTTATGGAAATATGTGGACATTATAAAACAACTTCCGGGAGGTGGGGAATTCCGTTGGAAATGCCATGGATGTGATATTGAACGTAATAGTTCATATTATCGGGTGGTAGGCCATTTGTGTGGAATAAAAGGAAGAGGCATCAAAAAATGCCCTGGAAAAAATGGTAAACCTATACCAGATGAGACAGTGATGAAATATATTAGGGAGCATGAGGCGGCAGAAGAGAGGGAAGCCCGTAGATTGAACCAAACCGCATCAAAGAAAACAAAGGGAATGCAAGGCCCTTCTAATCCTAGTATTGTAGTAGAAGACCACGCCTTCTTTGCCACAAATGAACCTCAAAGTGAACCACCCTTGACACGTAAAAGAACAAAGGGGCCTTTAGAAACCGCATTCCAAGATGAGAGTAGAGACGATGCTGACAAATATATAGTAAGGTGCATTTATGCAAATGGGTTGTCATTCAATGTTGTTCGCTCCCCATATTGGAAGCAAATGATAAAAAGTGTTAATGAGGCTCCAAGAGGGTATAAGGGCCCCGGTTATCAGAAGGTACGTGGAACATTATTGGAGAAAGAGGTGAAGAGGGTTGAAGATGCATTGAAACCCATAAGGGATTCATGCGTTGAGACAGGTGTAGCAATTGTTTCAGATGGGTGGAAAGATGCTAAAAACCGTCCCTTGATCAATGTCATAGCGGTGTCCCCTAAAGGGGCAATGTTTTTTAGAGCTGTGGATTGTGAGGGTCAAATAAAAGATGGCCAATTTATTGCAAAAATTCTCATCTCTGCCATTGAGTCTGTGGGACCCCGCAATGTTGTCCAAGTCATAACGGACAATGCAAAAAATTGTAGAGCTGCTGGTTTGTTGGTTGAGCAACGCTATGATCACATCTTTTGGACACCTTGTGCTGTACATTCACTCAATCTTATGCTACAAAGGATTGGGCAAAAAATAAAATGGATCACAGATGTGTATGCAGAGGCTGAGGACATCCAGATGTTCATCACAAACCACCACATGTCTCAAGGGATTTTTAGAACCTATTCGAATTTGGAGCTATTGAAGGTAAGTGAAATAGTAATTTAATTTTACATTTTTTGATTTTTTTTAATTTTCAATGTTCATAATATCATTGTGTAAGCTATATTGTGTATTCTTCTTTAAAGTTTGGCTTTATTTTTTAATCATTTGGCATTAATTTGTGTTATACGTTGCTGAGACCCGTTTTGCATCAAACACAATCGTCTTAAGATGACTTGTGAAAGTTAGAGTGGCACTATGCAATATGGTGATCAGCACCAATTGGACTGTATGGAAGCAGAGTAGCACTGAGAGGGCAGAAAAATTAGGGATAGAATATTGAATGAGAAATGGTGGGATCTTGTTACATATCTCCTAAGTATCACTGAGCCCATCATGAGCATGATTCGCTATACAGACATGGATAGGCCTTGCATAGGTGAAATTTATGATGGCATTGACTTAATGCTTGAAAAATAAAGGTCACTATAAATGAAAAAGGGAATGATCCCCAGGAGAAATTCTTCAAAGAACTGGAAGTAATTATTGTAGAAAGGTGGAATAAGATGACCACTCCTTTGCACCTTCTTGTCTATGCCTTGACACCTAAGTACTATAGCAATCAAGTTCTTGATAAACCAGGAAGGATTCCACCATGGAGAGATCTAGAAGTATCTGATGGGTACAAGGCAGCATTTCTTAGACTATATCCCGATGATGATTTGCAAGATGTTGTTACAAATGAGTTCATAGAATTCACAAACGGGAATGGTCTAAGTGTTGATGCACTTCGTCATAGATCCAAGAAGGATGCTCATAGCTGGTGGTACTTCCATGGCACATGCTTCCAACACCTACAACCCCTCGCTATAAAAGTTTTATCACAAGTAAGTTTAATTAATTAAAATTTTAAATTTACAAGTTTTAGTTTATTTATAGTTTACTTTGTCTTCATAGGTTGCTAGTAATTTTATTTTTATTAATGTATAACTTTAATTGTTTACTTTGTCTTCATAGGTTGCTAGTTCATCTGCTTCAGAAAGAAATTGGAGCACATACTCTTTCATCCACTCAGTAAAGCGCAATAGGCTGCTATCAAAAAGAGTGGAGAATTTAGTATATGTGCATTCCAACCTACGTCTTCTTTCACACAAACAACATGACTACACACAAGGGGAAACGAAGATGTGGGATATAGAGCCAGAGCATACTCATTTGGATGCTCCTGCTTCTCAGCTTCTTGCATTGACACTTGATGACTCGGAAATTGAGCCAACTTATAGTGCAAGTGCAAGTGGCATTGGCTCATCTAATGTCAATGTCAATGAGGAGGAGGAGGATGAATTAGATGATCCATTTGATGATTAAACTTTAAGTTTATATTGTTGAAAGTTGAAACAATGATACTTGAATATTTTGTCATTTTGATATTAAACTTGATGTATATGATGCTATTATGGTATGATCATGATGCTATGATTACAAGTTTATGTTTGTTTTGTTGTTTATATGATGCTATGTGACATGCAAATTTTAATTCATGCTTATAGGCTTCACAAATATCAAAATATATATATATATATATAAAATTTACATGTTTTTGTGCTAACGAACCCAAACCCCTTTTCAAAATTTTGCCGTACCTGCGAACCGGGTTCTTCGAACCCGAACCGGCAACCTAGATTTAAGTGACAAAAGAAGTGAATATGGCAAATAGAAAGGGAAAAACTCCTTTGGAGAAAGTCCATAGAGGTAAATTTGAAAAGAAGATTGTTACAATGATAGATATGTTGGTTCAAATGCTCCACATGAAGCAAAATAATACAAATGTTTCCAGAAATCAGATAAAAGAAGTTCATTTGAGGAAATTGCAAAGCCCAATACAAGATGATATTCACACCACGTTTGCAGATTATAAAAATCTTCCCACTAAAATCCAAAAGGCCATGTTTTTCACAAATTTCATGAGAATAAAGGGCATAAATCTTAGAATGCATGGTCTAAGACAAAAGATCTTGGCACAGGTTTTGTTCCAATGACTATGATTAGGGCTCCTATTATACCTAATAGGAACTCATCAGGTGTATGCACTTCACAAATTCAAGCTTGAGCAAGACGTTGGAATATTGCTACTAGAAATAGCATTACAACTAATGTTTTAAAGTCAAATTATCCACAAGTTCCAACTCAATTGCAATGTGCTCCCTTTGCAACTGTACAGTCCTTTTTTCACGGTCAACTTGTCAATAAGTCTCAAACAGTGGATGGGGATCATCATTTATCAGAAGGTCTTCTACCATGGCTAATCATTAGAATACGAAATCTCAAGAATTTGTTGGTCCTCATAAAGTAGTGGGACCTAATCAGGAACGAAAGCCAAAATCAACAAATCAGATTGTAACCACTAGTCCTAGAATAACATATACATCCAATGTTAACACTGGTATTTCTGAAGACAACAAATTACCTTCTCCACCATCAAATTGTGTGAGGATTCAAGACGCAATTGCTAAATTGCATAAAAAGTTAGAAGCGATGGATGATCAGGATGATTAACATGTTATCATTCCAAATTGTCTTCAAGTTCCTAAAATTGAGCAGGTAGGTCTGAGTTTTGAATTGAGGACTGGAAATTACAAATTCCCAAGATCTATTTGGGATCCTGATATCTTCAAAAAGACTCAATCAAGTGAAGAAGAAATTCTAAGAGTATCCTAGTCTATAATTGTGTGAGGACAAGCAATCATGGGAAGGGCGGGCTATAATGCTCCCTTTTCAAAATGGCATTATAATAATATTTAATTAAAATATCAAAAAATAAAGTATAAAATATAAAATTAAAGTATAATTTTATCAAAAGTCAAGGGGTATTTGAAGAATCATGACTATTGAAAGAAAAGTATATATAAGAAACACCAAACAAGAAGTAATCACCATACGAAGAATACATCATTTATCATTTGATTATTACTCCTTTGGAGCATGGAACTAAGATTCATTTAACAAAAGGATGAAAACCCACATTTTCTCAAGAATGATTTCACACGAAAATCACCATTGTGCTAAGTTGATTGATCTTCTAGTAGACATTAAAATTTCAAGTTAAAAACATTTTCAATTTATCAACAAATTTGATTGCTACCTTTAAAAGAGATTTAATTATGCAAATTTGATTAATTATCTGAAATACCAATTGGAAAAAGTATAGTTTCTGGGGTATATATTATTGTACAGAAATTAAAAATTAAAAGTGATTGGATATTATGAAATATTCCCTCCAAGATATTAAAAATTCCAATAGGACATTACAGTGTGCCCTGTAATTTGTATCAAATTGATAAATTCTAATTTACATATGTTGTATGTAGAAATTCAAAATTACAAAAAAATATGGTATTAGAGCCAAGACATGGCTAGCTTGAGGGAGGTGTAATTTTTTAACTATATGTCAATTAGTGATAGAGAAACCATACATCCACTAAGGAAATGAAGGAAACAAAAGATGTCACATGAAGATAAAGATATGAAAATCTTCAACATGATAAGATTCTTGAAGTATGGGCAGCAATAGCTCATCTATCTCTTTGCTTGGAGTACACAGATGCTTAGACTAAACCATGCCACTATGCTTCTGGGTAATGGTGCACAAAGGGAATCCTCTTCTTTACTGGTGAACTAGAACACCCCATTGAAATTAGTTACTTGTACTAAACTATTGAGAATCAGTATTTTGTATAGAGAATCCATACCATAGGAAGAGGAAATGGACAACTAGTAGGGGGATGACATTGACCCTCTTCATGCTGAATATGAGGCAAAGAGTGCTAAATTCTTAGTAGACATCTCTTTAATGAACTTACGCACATTGAATTCAAAAACCAAAACCAAGAATGAAATATGATTCACCTTGAACTTCACAAAGATCTGCAAAGTAGATTGAGGAAGCTTACTGTTGTCATTTTATGACACCCTTGGTCCATCAGTAAGAACCGATTAGAGATATGTTCCATGGACTAGCGCGACACCAATTGATGAAAGAGAGAAGAATCATGAAGTATGAAGTGTTGCCTTGTCCAAAGGAAGTTCCTCCCTTGGCCTTTTCTTCTTCCTCGGAACTCCAGAACCCCGAGGTTCCGAAGTTCCCTTCCTTCCCTTAGCTTTTCTCCAATTCTCCGGAACCCCGAGGTTCCGAAGTTCCTTCCCCTTTTTGCCTTCTCTCCCTAGTTTCTCCGGAACTCCGGAACCCTGAGGTTCCTTGTCCCTTTTCTCCTTCTCTCTTCGGAACTCCGGAACCCCGAGGTTCCGAAGTTCCTAGCCTTCCTTTCCTTCGCCTCTTCTCTCAAGTTTCTCCTTTGCCCGGAATTCCGGAACCCGGAGGTTCCGAAGTTCCGTTGCACAGTTCCCCGAAACCCTGGAACCCCGAGGTTCCGAGGTTCCGAGATTCCCTTGCCTTGCCTTCCCCGAAACTCCGTAACCCCGATGTTCCAAAGTCCTCTTCCTCCCGTCCATTTCTTCTCTCCGGAACCCCAAGGTTCCGAAGATCCTTTCCTTCTCTTCCTCTCTCTATCCTGGAACTCTAGAACCCCGAGGTTCCGAAGTTCTTTCCTTAGCCTTTTGAAGTTCTCCAAAACTCCAGAACCCCGAGGTTCCAAGGTTCCTTGCTCCTTCCCTTATCTTCCTCACTTCGGGAGTCCGAGCTTCCTTCCGACTGGCGACACTTCCGGATGGCGTGATCGACACTCAAGGCTTTTAATGCTCTGACAGCTTGGGGACTTGTGCACTTTTTTTTGTGCAGCCACAAGGGTGCATTAAGTGTTTTTGGTAGGATTTCCATCAAGGAAGGTACAGGGCCATGCTTGGTGACTTATGTCATGACTGACTTTGGAAGGGTAGTCAGTCCTCCTTCCTTAGAATTGCCTTTGGTGGTATGGCTAGGTTGCTTGCATGTACAAGTCAAGTGCATGCAGGGGTCATGACCACCATTGTCACCCATTTTTCTATATAAGGCTATTAAGCCTCATTGTAAAGGGTTCTCTCCCTGCTGCCTTGAGCTTTCTTATGCTCTTCTCTTCTCTTGAAGACTTGTAATCTTTTGCATTTCTGCAACTGTAAGATTGGCCGTTGGCCTTATGATTAATTGAAAATCTCTATTCTTGCCTTCCTTCAACTTATGTATGATGTGTATGTGTTCTTACCTTCATTATAAGTGTATGTTCGTGGTTTCCTTTCACATGTATGTTGTGTTAACTGGTTTTCTGAGTGTGACTTTGTGGGAATCCTTCTCCCCTCTTGACACTTAGAAAATTCCACCCTCCACGCATGCGTTTGGGTCACTCATGCAATTGAAGTTTGTGCATCTCTTGGGCTTTTCAGTTGATTCCTTGTGCCATTTTGGGTGGGGAGAGGAACTATCTCTTTTTGGTGCATCACCTCCTTTCATTTTAAGCAATTCTCTCTTCCCTTTCCTCCGCAAGCTGTTAGGATAGGTTTAGAAGTCAGTTTTGAAGTGTTGAGTTGGTTCAACACTGCACCTAGATTGAGAAGGAAGTCGGCTTCCTTCGGAGATTCAACCCCCCTCGCGCAAGGTCCCACACTTCGGGGTTGTTTCCATGTTTCACAAGGTTGCTGAGTTGATAGCTTAGCAAGGGTGCAATCTTTTGTGATAACACTTACTATCCCTTCATTTGATGGATCCAATGATACTTCAACTTGGGGTTGGGTCCAAAATTTGAATACCTACTTCTCACCAAGCTCTATGTATGGTGAGGAAGCAATTAAATTTGTGATCATTCACCTAGGAGTTGGACAAGTGGTATCATAGGCTAGTCGCTTAAGAGCATAGCCTTGTCACCACCTATGGAGACTTTTGTAGGAGATCAAGCAACTTATTTGAGAGGCATAACCTAGAGGAGCACTTTACTGAGTTTGCATAGCTACAACGTCATAGCTCAATGGATGCATCTGGAGTTGATTTCTAGAGGGTAGCCATGATACCTAACTTGTCAAAGAGGCATCTGAATTTCCTTTTCATGGAGGGGTTGAGAGTTTCCCTTAGAAGCCTAGTTAAGACCCTTGAATTGGATTCATTGCAAGCAACCATCAAAAGGGCCTTGACATTGGAGACTACTACACCTAGCAAATCCTTCCAATGTCTACCACTAGAGGTGTGAGGACATGAACACCACAATAGTAGCAGGGTACTTTGTACAAACCTTTTCAATAGAGATTAGGGCTTGCATCCTCTCAACTCCTAGGTCACCAAGGGATGGGACACACCTTCAAGAGTTAGGAGCTAGGTGACATGACCTACAATGAGATGCAAAGAAAGCAATTATGCTTTAGTTGCAAAGAGAATTAGGACTTGGCACATAGGTGCCTAGGAAAGGGGCAAGTACATCTGATTGAGGTGTACTTTGATGGTGAGGGAGAGTGTGAGCCATGCATGAAGTTATAGAGTGTGGGAAGATGAGGTATTACCTATAAGCATAGTAACAAATTCTCTTTCGTCACTAGATAGAGGATAGTGGTCAGCTACTATTGCATCCTTGCCAAAAGTATTGAGGTACTACTCCGGAGTCAAGGGGAGTATTGGAGGGCAACATAAAGTGGCACTCATTGGTGGAGGATTTGACATATAACTTCATCAATTAGCGAGTGGTAGGCCCGCTTTAGGTTGAAAACCAAGGAGTTTCTAGGGTTCAAGTTTTTAGGGATAGATGGCTACTCATTGACTTGTAAACAAGTTGTTCACTAGCTGTAGGTGATATTTGATGGGTATAATATCACTCATGATTTTTATGTCTTTCTACTAGGTGGAGCTCACATAGTTTTGGGCACCTAATGGTTGCATTTTCTTGGTGAGTTCAGATAGAACTATGATGCTTAGATTCATGGACTAGAGGCAAGAAAAGACCATCAAGGGTGTTACAGGTGCATCAATATAATAGGTTTCAGCACACTGGATAAAGAGGCATTTGGGATGAAGCAAGGTGAGTTGGATTGCAACATGGATACCATGAGGCATTCATAGGTTCAAGGGAAGACGAAAAATCGCCTAGGTATTCGAGTCTTGTTAGAAAAATATGCTTTCATGTTAGAGGGCATGCCTTTAAGACTACCACTAGATAGGGGTTTCCAACATAACATCAAGTTGGGGCTAGGGATGAGACCCATTATTGTTACTCTATACAGACATCATCATGCCTACATAGATCAGATAGAGCGATCAGCTAACTATGTAGGAATTGTTGTGTTAGGGCACATTAGGTCCAACACAAGTTGCTTTACATCTTTATTGGTGCTTGTGAAGTAGGATTGACCAATGAGGATGTGCATTGATTATTAGGACTTGAACAAGGAAACCATCAAGAATTGGTATTCAATACCCCATATTGACAAGTTGATCAATGAATTCCAAGGGGCAACCTACTTCATAAAGATTGTGTTGTAGTTTGGGTACCACCAGATTTAGGTTAAACCCATGGACATTGTCTTTTGGTGTTAGCATTGGTATTTTGAGTTCTCAGTAATGCCTAGACCAATTCGTCGACCTTTGTGGAATTGACACTTCCAAAGACATGAGTACCTACAACAAGAGACTTCATTGAGCAGAGTAGGTAGATTTTGACAGGTCCATGCAATTGACTTCAACATGCACAAAACTAGAAAAAGATCTATGTTGATAATCACGTGTGGAGAAACAATTTGAGGTGGGGGACATGGTTTTCCTTAGGTTGCAGCCCTATAGGTAGTCTACTTTAAAAAGCAGTAAGGCTGAAAAACTCAAAGCCCGCTTCCATAGTTCTTACAAAGCAGTTCGATGCATTGGTGAGGTGGCATATGAGTTAGAGCTTCCTCCTATTAGTTGGGCCTACAACATATGTATCATGTTTAAAGAAGGGAGTGGGACAAGAAGTAACCTCTTTAAGGGAGCCTCTAGCAGGTACTCGGGACTAGAGAGAAATGGTTGAGGGAATGTGTATGGATGAATTATTGGTATAATAGGAAGCTCTACCTCGGAAGGATGCCACTTGGGAGTCAATTGACATCACCTAGCCTTGTCTTGCATGAGGACAAGCAAATTTGGTAGGAAGGACTTGTAGTGTCCCCTTTTTGACATTAATGGAACATGGGATCTACTCTATTTGTAGCATTTGTAGAAGTTGATGATCAACCATAGGAGCCAAGATTCATCTGCAAGCAAAACACTTGTCACACAAAAGAGATCAAGCAAAGATTGTATGCTCTATAACAACCAAAGAATTTTGTATTATTGCACAAAGAATATTGGAGATACTATTACAATGAATGAATGAATGAATCCTTATAAAGGATGAATGAAACTCTGGGTGCAAACCTTAATGCTAAAATTAAGAGAACTAAAGCAATGCAAAGTAGGAGCTAAATTAAGCTCACTTGCATCTAGAACTAACGCTAGAAAAGAAAACTCTAGATAACAAACAACATGGGTGAATTCACAAAGCTGGTTCCCACTTTTGCCAACGAAGGAATTTGGCGAAAGTGGGAACTTTGATTTTCTAGGTGTTCGAGCAAAATAGTGGTATTCGCTCGAACTACCCCTGGGAGTTTGAGCGAACCACGTTGCGGACCTGGGTTCACTCGAACCACGGGTGACTTTGTACAGGCCGAAATCAAGCCTATTGGTTCGAGCGAATGGGGGTTCACTCAAACCATAATGGATTCAAGCGAACCCCATTCGCTCGAAGTATTGTTCATTCGAACCCTCTAATTTGAGGTTTCTCCCAAAAAAATTTAGAATTCTGAAGAATTAATGACTTTGGAGCTCTGGTTCAAAGCATGAATGAAATAATCTTGATAACCCAAAAATATTAGATTGTAGTACTCGGAGAAAGCTTTCCAACGAGTATAATTTTGTTATATTTTGAATTTATTATGTTCTTGTTTTTTTAATTTTATGGAAAATTGGTTTTTCATCGAACATGAACTTCTCTGTTCAACGCATTGGGAAAAATAAGAAACTAATTCAAAAAAATTCTGAAAAATATCTATGCCCCTGGCATTGATGTCTTCTTTCTAACAAAAAAAATAAAATTTAATTTCAATTTATATAGAACAAGTTATGTGTTCAAACGTAAACCTATGTCTAAATTATGACTAGTCGAACTTCAAAACTTTATAAAATGAAAAATATTGAACATATCACTATAAAACCAAATGCAAGCCCTAGATAATGATGTTACAAACCAAAATTTGAAAGAATTGAGTTTTTATCATTTATAGAAAAAAAGTTATACGTTTCGGGGGCCACCTCACTCTTAAAAAATGTAGTTTGTTGTTAAAAACTACTTTTCGAGGGAGATGGAAAAAAAAATTTAAAATCCTTCAAAAAAATTTGAAAAAAATGTATATAGAATCTACAAACAAAATGCTAGAAATCACTAATTTACATCATCTTCAAATTTTTAATAGTTTAAAAGTCATAGTTCTCGGAAATTGAAGATTATTTTTAAAATGTACATCTCAGTGTCAAAAGTGGCAAAAAAGTGGGAACCATTATTGTGAGTTCACCCACATCAAAGTTTAGCTTAAGTGAAAAAGTAATAAAGGACCTAATTAATAAATAATTAGATAAATGTCCTAATTACTCCAACACCTCCCCTTAAGATTAACTTAGGGATAAATTAAAGAGCTAATATGAATGCATGCATGTATGAAAGAGTGAAACAAGGTGAGTGAGCAAACACTAAGTGTTCAATCCACTTCATGTGCGTAGCATTTGGAGCGAAATTCTTCCTAACACTTCATAATGAACATAGCATCAGGCATCAAAGATGACGAGAGTGAGTGACAGTGAGCAAAGGTGAGTTAGAGTTCCGTTCAAAATTCACTTCATGTTCAAGCCTAGGAGAGGGAACTTCATGTTTGGGCATAGGAGAGCGAACTTCATGTTTGGGCATAGGAGAACGAACTTCATATCTTGAAGTAGGATAGCGAAATTCATGTGCAAAGGTAGTAGAGCGAATTTTACTTCATGAGTTCCCAAGTGAGAGCGAATTTCTTTCATATGCCCAAGGATGATGTGAGAGTATTTACCTTGAGCTGATCCGATTTTGAGTTGAAGGAAAACTCCATGTTTAAGCCCACAAGAGTGAACTTCAAGAATCAAAGGAGGAGAGCAAACTTCAAGAATCAAAGGAGGGGAGTGAACTTCACCTTCAAGCACACAAGAGCGAACTTCATGAATCCAAGGAGGGGAGCGAATTTCACCTTCAAGCACAGAAGAGCAAACTTCATGAATCGAAGGAGGGGAGCGAACTTCATGATTTAATGCTAGGTTGCCGGTTCGGGTTCGGGCACTGGTTCAGGTTCGAAGAACCCGGTATGCTGGTACAGCAAAATTTTGAAAAGGGATTTGGGTTCGTTTGGGTTCGTTAGTACAAAAACATGTAA